>NW_024081058.1:154432-572901 GCF_003009895.1 Hyaena hyaena | reverse complement strand
TCTCTCCTTTTCCCCTCTCACTCCCCGTAGAGGGTAGAGGGGGATCGCCTCCCACCCTGGAGTCTCCGATCCCGGCCCGATTTTATCTTCCCCGGTTCGCACTCACGTTAGAAGGCTCTCTCAGTGGATTCTGCGTCTTTTTTCTCCCAATCTCTCAGGTTTTGTAAGGTTTCCAATGGCTTCAGATCTTTTCTGTGTGATGTATGGGCGCGAGTGCAAGTACGGAGCTCCTTACTTCTCCGCCATCTTGCCCTCTCTCCTTAATTTATTATTCTTAATCATTAATTTACTGGCTTCCAAAGCTACATATTTAGGATTTTCTTTCTTTCAATAATAATATACTGTGCAGAATTTTATTGAAAATAAGAAAAAAAAACATTACTTTGTTAGGAAGAAAAGAAACTTGTTTTATTCCCTGAACTAGTATAACATTATATTTTCAATAAATATGATACAGCTTTTAAAAGCTTTGGGATACCCTAAAGTATTCTTTAATTGTTTCATTTGTTTCATATTGCATATTATAATAGTACCTAAAACAATAGATTTGTTCAGACTGTTGGGAAATGCATATGCATTTTCACAAACTATTTCAAATACACATCCTTATATATAAGTACTGCACTCTGTTTCCTCAAGAATGATTGAGTTTGACTATGTTTGAAATTGTTTCAAAATTCAAAATTCTATCTATTACAATTGAAATATTTTTTGTTTTTATTTGGGCCCGTGTTGATTTACCTCTCTTCAATGTCTCTCTGAAGGGGTTCAGAACAGCCCCCCAGAATGTGCCACTTTGGCATGTGGATTATTTTGAGCTGGAGGCACTTGAGACCGTGCATATTCAAGAGAAACTTTTGTCCCTCGCTTAACCACACAGAAGAATCTAAATTGGGAACCTTTCCCAGAATAAGGGTTATTAACAGAGATAATTTTTTATCTGAGTTACACAGCTATATGGTAGGGCAAACATCTAATTACCAAATACCTGCTCTTCTTATCACCTTGTGTCATGCATTCCTTCCCAGGATCCTGCCCCCTTGTTCTTAGTTAAGAGTGACATATAAACCTCATTTTGCCTGACTGCCTTTGGAATTTCCATGTCTGTGGATTTCCCCTACGTATGCTCTTAAATGTGATTTTCTCTTGTTAATCCTTTTCCTATCAATCTGCTGCTTAGTCCAGCCGGAAGCAACTTTGAGGGGATAGAAATTCTTGCTCCCCAACATCTCCTTATCATTTCCATTCATAATGGAATTTTACTGCTGCATCTTCTCTTTTCTCAGCTGTTATCTACCTCCAAATTTCTAACTCCGAGCATGCTAGTCAATATTCTTCTTCATTAAATCGCCAAATACAAACATTCTTTCCTATTTTTAAATTCTGAGGTTCTGATTTCAGGTAAGAGAATACTCCACTGACTTACAGTCTACAAGTTTAAGAGTAGAACAATTTCAGGAATTCCTTGGGCCTCCCTGTCTTAACAAAATACATGGAAAGGGATGATAACAGCAGATAGAGATGACTGAGCAAATTATAGCTGTTGGCTCATGTTAGGAGCCAGTCTCCATTGATTTTTAGTGTGTGTGCTCCTTGCTTACCCTAAAGCTGATTAAAAGACAGTAGTGCCCTTTTTACGTTTTGTGTTGGGACACCAGAATTTTATTCATTTCAGATCTATCCCATGATATATTTGATATTTTCTAATCCATGAAACAGAAGGGGGAAATCCAGACATTAAAATATCTTGATATTTCTGGGCATTTAGAACCACTATTACATAAAAGTAAAATATTGCTATATAAAAGAATAGTTGGAGTTTGTGAAACATGAAAATGTGAGACTTACAGAGAGCCTTTACAAATTAGACATTAAGTTAATTTTGAAAACTATATAACTCAAGATAGACTCTGCTATTTGTCCAAATAGTACATGGGAAAAGGTGTTTTAAATGATCTATTTTGTAGCTTCTTATATGCTGACATTTAAAATATTTTAGCATTATCATAAAATATTTTAAATAAGTAAATGATATGCAAGCTTCCTCAGAAAATAATAAAATGTATTTCAATATAAGCAGACTTTATCATTATAAGGTATGTGAAAGTAAAAGGCATAAACTATTAAACTTGTTTTAAATCTAATGCTTGAGGGGCGCCTGGGTGGCTTAGTCTGTTAAGCGTCCGACTTTCGCTTAGGTCATGATCTCGCGGTTCGTGGGTTCGAGCCCCGCGTCGGGCTCTGTGCTGACAGCTCAGAGCCTGGAGCCTGTTTCAGTCTGTGACTCCCTCTCTCTCTGACCCTCCCCTGCTCACGCTGTCTCTCTCTCTCCTAGAAATAAAACAACAACAACAACAACAACAACAAATCTAATGCTTGACTTCCCTCAGGTATAAGATATTTCAGTATTTGGTTTTAAAAGTGATTACAGATTAATTTCTATATGTAAAACACTCTCCCTCCAAAAAAAACAAACAAAAAAACACTTGGAATGTAGGTAATAGATGAGAAGAAGAGACTCATAATAAGGAATAAAGGCTTTATATTTTTGACTAAAATCAGAGAAATTAAATTACAGTTAGGATATGAAGATAATAATGGCTAGGTTAATTTATTAACAATTAAAAAGTAACAATTACACCAAGATAGGCAATGCATACTTCACTGACAAATTTTACTCAAGCTCATTTATGGTTTTACTTGTAAATCAACCCACTATTAAGAGGCCCTTCTAACAACAGTCTCCAGAATCTGCCCCAATTGGAATGCAACAGGGACTCCCATTTGCCCCACACCTCCCTCATCTTCCCCACCCCAAATCTCCTTCACTGTTGTCATAATAGAAGCTTTAGCCATCTCCTCTCATGTCTCCTGGTATCTTTGGATAACACCTGATGGTCATAAAATGACCAAGAATTTATCTTATTTGGTTTTACCCTATGTGCCATTTAGAGTGATAATTATTGTTGTAGACCTAGCTCTCTGTTCTTGGGGCCTGACTTTCCTACTGTACAGCACATCTGAGCCACCATCTTGGAGCTGTGAGTGGAGACAGAGGTCTACTTTTGGAGTGACACTTCTCCAAAAGTAAGTAGACTTTTGCAGACCAAAGTAAGACACGAGAAGAGTGGTGGGCTCCTGTCCTGTTGGCTTGTTCTGCCTGGAGCAGAACATTTGCCCTATTAGCAAGCTGGTATGATGGCAACCCAGTCCCCACTATCCTTAGCCTATCAAACCTGGGCTAGAGCCTTATCTCTACAAGTGGAAACTCGGTCGCAGAAGGTCTTGGCTGCACTTCCCTATGTCTATCCTCTGTAACACTTAGCTGAGTGGAATGAGAAATGCTGCCTCTCTCATAGAGGCACCATAGCCATCAACTTGAAGTTGGGGGAAGGAAGGAGGTCTATGTTCTGGGATGCACTCATCCAGAGGGCATTTTCTATTCTGCTGAACTAGGAGAAGGAAGAGAAGGAGCATGCTGTGGTTTTAAATACCACTCTTCTTACTGAGTTTTAGCAGGTATTTTTAAAATAAAGCCTTCTTCATTTTCTGTATGCTCTTAGGTCAATTTTTTAAAAGAATTTTCACCAATTATGCCTGTTTCATTGGGCAGCAAGTCCCTATAGCACTTTATAAAACTATGTTGAAAGTAGAACTCTCTTATGAAAACCTTTCATGGTGATACAATTAAAATAAATGTATGCAAACCATATTATGCTTATCTGATTTAAAAATACACAGGCAACAGAATGTTGCATACCTTTTTAAAAGAGTTTGTGTATATTATTTTATATAAAAAGTCTTCTTTTGTTTGGGATTTAAATATTTAATAGTCCATTTTAATCCTCATTATTTTGTTCCTTAATATATATGTATTTTCCCCTTCATAAATAATTGCAACTGAGGGGAATTAGGAAGCATTCCTAAGTTCATAGAGCATGTAAGTGGTAAAGCCAGAATTCAATCCCCATTATATCAAAATTGAATTGATTGTTCGTTGTTGCTATGCTCTAATGAGTTTATGGATCAAATTAATGTGATTAATAAAAAGTAAACAAACACATTCAAATGTGTTTTTCAAAGTATCCAGTATAGATTATCTTATTCTCTCATGAAGAATCTCATGTGGCTAGATCATCTGTAATAGGACCAATTTATTTGCACTGATGTGGTATGAAGATTATTTTAAGCTGAAAATATCAGAACAAAGAGAAGCTACAAAAAAATTAAACAGAAATGTACAAAAAAATCCCTAATCTGAACTTCTTTTGCTTACTTAAGCAAAGCTCCCTCCCCCCATAAAAAAATCCATTATAATTCTCCTTTCCTAAAGGTTTATAGCCAGAAAGGAGAGGCACCACTCATGCCTGAATGATAATTTCATAAACATAACCTATTCAAAACTTTCCTTGACTTCTACTTGTTTCCCTTTCTTGTTTCTCATTAGTTTCCCATCATTTGCTTTCTCTTGAGGTTCTAACTCCCTTTCTTGTTATGATGATATGTAAGCCTTTAATTCTAGCTTTTCAGGGAGTCACCTATGTGCTGCTATGTAGGAGAATACAGTTTGCTTTCTGTACTGCTACTCTGCCTTTTGTCCATTTACTCAGAGTCCCAAACACTACATCACTAAACCTCAGATGGCAGGTGGAAAGGTTATTTTCCTTCCAACTTCTGTTTTGGAAACTATATTGCTGCACCATGGTGACCAGATCTACCAGACAGCAATAGTTCCGACTAGAGAGCTATGAGGAGACTAATTTGACCTCAAATTGAAAATTAGTCACTGGCAGAATAAGATCCTGATTCTGAGGCAGCCAATGCACATAAAGATGTCTTGGAATGTTTTCAAAAGGAGGAAACAAGCAAGAGTATGTAGTAAATCTAATTGTTAGGGCTAAAGGATAGACTACTGATTCTAAGGGAAGCAAAACACTGAAAATAATAGAAAGATTTATTTGTGCATTAAATCAAAGTCAAATTAATCAAATGATGTAAAAAATTCCTCACTGAAATTTTGTCACTCTAAATATGATGCATTTTTTTTTTACATGGTGAATGTATCTCAAAAACCCTATTGGAAAATTTGGGGATGATAGATGTCCTTCCCAAATTTCTGTGAATTTCTAGGATCTGGTTACCAGGTTATCTTTTCATGATAAATACTTGGTACAAAATCTTTCTTCTGTTGAATTCATTTAGATTACTAATTATCACGCAACTCCTTTATGCTGTCTCTATACCGTAACATAGTCTGACAAGGTACTGGATCCCTTTGTCTAAATTTTAAAACAACCACAAAATAACATCATGAGAGGATCAGGGACATGGCATAAATAAAGATTTTGAGTGATAAAAGTTTATAGCATAACATTTTAAAGAGATTTAAAATATGTTTCTCTACGGGCACCCTCCTGCACTGTTGGTGGGAATGTAAACTGGTACAGCCCCTCTGGAAAACAGTGTGGAGGTTCCTCAGGAAACTAACAATAGAACTCCCTTATGACCCAGCAATAGCACTGCTAGGAATTTACCCAAGGGATACAGAAATGCTGAGGCATAGGAGCACTTGTACCCCAATGTTCATAGCAGCACTCTCCACAATAGCTAAAACATGGAAAGAGCCTAAGTGTCCATCATCAGATGAATGGATCAAGAAGATGTGGTTTATCTATACCATGGAATACTACATGGCAATGAGAAACAATGAAATCTGGCCATGTGTAGCAACATGGATGGACCTTGAGGGTGTTATGCTGAGCGAAATAAGTCAGGCAGAGAAGGACAAATACCATATGTTTGCACGTATAGGAGGATTAGGAGGAACTTGACGGAGGACCAAGGGGGAGAAGAAGGGCGGAAATGGTGGGGGAAAGGGAGAGAGGCAAACCATGAGAGACTCTTGAATGCTGACAAAAACTGAGGACTGATGGATGTGGGGGGGAGGGGGGGATGGGCATGAAGGAGGGCACTTTGGGGATGAGCACTGAGTGTTATGTAGAAACTAATTTGACAATAAACTATTTGTAAAAAAAAAATAAAATAAAATAAAATAAAATAAAATAAAATAAAATCCAAAAAATAAAATAAAATAAAATAAAATAAAATAAAATATGTTTCTCTAAAATCCTGATTAGCTTTCAATTACCTATAAATTTGATATAGTTTAACATGTTTTATCCATTTTCTTCTCTAGTGATAACTAAAATAATATTTTCACAAGAATAATTTATTCATTTACATTTAACCTCTTAAACTTGAAGGGAATAATTAACTTCAGAACCATTCTACTCTACCCTGTGAAACATGCAACATTTATGGAAACTAAAAATTATCTGCCTTTATATCACCACGATGTAAGTGAGTAAATTTTATAGCTCAAACCTTCTTGGTAATGCCTTAAGCATAAATTAAGATATCCAATATGCTAAGGAAGATCCTGTAGATTTTATATCAGAGGGTTTATAGTAAGAGATCCACAGTTTATATGAGATAAAATAAATAACGTTTTCTTATGATCATAATGTGATAGCACATTATTTCTCAGTAGATACAGAAGTATGTATAGTCTGCCATGTATAGCATTAACCTCTTTGCATCTCATATTTATTCTACTGATTGATTCATACCTCAGTCTCATTTTGAAGGTCCACTTTAACCCTCACTTTAATATAAACTAATTCTCCTTTATAATTTTTTAATGTTTATCTGTTTTTGAGAGAGAGAGAAACAGACAGAGAGACAGAGACAGAGGGTGAGCAGGGGAGGGGCAGCGAGAAAGGGAGACACAGAATCCCAAGCACGCTCCAGGCTCTGAGCTGCCAGCACAAAGCCTGACACAGGGCTTGAACCCATGAACTATGAGATCATGACCTGAACTGAAGTCTGGTACCTAACTGACTAAGCTGCCCAGGTACCCCTTGATTCCCCATCATAATCTCTCATTCAGTTATTTATTTTCTCTTATGTATCATAATAATTTGAATTGTTATTATATTTAAATAATATTTAATATGTTTCCCTATCAGTATGGTTTAAGCCTCATAAAGTGCAGACTCTGTATATTGTATCACCATGTTATAGAATCTCAAAGTTATTTATAATGTGAATGAATATCTAAATAACTCTTTTTCAATTATTTGCTTTCATATTTTTAATACAGAATTCATGCATTTAGGATTTTCAGGGTTTATTTTTTTCTCTCAGTATGATTAATGATGTTATGAGATACATGAATTTTTACATTTGCATATTTGTTTTGTTTTACTCATTTTCTCATTTGTTAAGTGTTGCAGATGTGGTTTTGTGTGGCACCAAATTAATTTGCATAAAGTTGCTATATTAAGTCACATCCATATGCTACGATAAAAAATTGCAGTTAATTTGTCCTTCGTTGATAAATTAAGAAAAAAACATTAGTTATAAACAAAGCAAATTTGCATTTACCTCGTTAGTGCACAAGGAAAAAAACCATTTAGACCATTTGAGATTATTTTGCAATTATAAAAATTTACTTAATGAAGACATATCCTTGTATCTTTTTCTTTTCTATGCCTGGTTTTCTCAAATTTGCTCCATTTTAGATTTATGTTGGCCCTGTCCTCAACATAAAATCCAGATACCATTGTGACCTATTGCATATAATTTCCATAGGAATGATGAGAGGATGTAAATTTCTCTATAAATTTGTATAAACCAAATTTGATACAAACTCTAACTTACATAGCACTTTAAGTGCCCCAACACACACACTCACATTGAAACACACACACATGCATATGAAAATAAAATCTGAAGGAGAAAATTAACTACACAACAACAGTAGCAAAAATCAGGACTACTTAGGCTTTTGTCATTGCATCTGAAAATATTTATTTAATATGCTTTTAATTTTGTCTAAGTTTATTAAAGCCAATTACTGAAAGAAGGGAGGAAGGAGTAGAAAGGAGTAAGACAGACAAAAGAGAGAGACAGAGACAGAGAGAGGAAACATAGACATTCTTGAGCAAATATTGAGACATTCCTTATGGGTAACACAGGTTTCTGGACATTTTGCGGGTACATTGACTACCTCTATCCCAGACTATTTTCAAAGATATCTGTTTAGCAGTCAGGCTAAGAAGATAAAAACTGTCTCCCTTTGGAGCTGTCATGCTTACTGCCTTTTATAAAAAAATTGAGTTTCCTAAACTAAGGATGCTTTTCATATAATGCAAACTAGTGCATTGGCCTGTATCCATTTGGACCCATCCGATTTACTTCCATGGACCTTAGTGGCATAGGGGGCTAAGGAAAAACCCTGAATGTGCAGGCTGCTTTCATTGCCATTAGCAATAAAATTCTTTGTCTCTGACCCATCTCTCATGTTTTGTCCATATCTATAAACCTGTAGCAAACTATCTCGTGAACTTGCAAGTAAAACAAAGTTACACATCTTACATGTTTCTTGACAATTTTAACAATGGTGATGGAATGCTGATATTAGTATTTCTGGAAAAAAGAATGTAGGCTTTTTATAGGTTGATTAATGGAATTTGAAGTAATTTCATCAAAACTGATAGTGAATATATTGTCCAAAGTGTTATAGTCTACTGGGTAATAAATAATCTTCTGCTTTATTTCTTGTAAATGTGGACAAATTTGGGATGAGATTGGATGCTGTACTAAACAGTAAGTTCAAAGACAAGTGACCAAATGGTGTCCTAATTGTTGGTAACTCTTTGGGAGTAGTTCTTCCCAATCACTCAGACTCAACTCCACCCTGTTTTAACAAGTTACATTAATTTCCATTCTGAGTAGACCAGAAGTTCTAAGCCATTTCAGACAACAATTACAGGTTCATCCTCAGCATAGAATCACCAGATAACTATATCACCATAGTGATGGTGGTGTGATGGTATCTGGAGACATTTTATAGGTGGTATCCATGAGAGATACAGGACTGAGGGTCACTTCTTATTGTTTTTATTAGAACTGACATTAAGGTTATAGAGAATGGCTATCAAATCATGATCTAAACTGTCTGTTTGACAAAATACCATCATCAATGGCTTCTGTCTCCAGTACCTATTAGGGTCTGCAGGATTTTCTCATCAGATGCCAGTGTTACTGTCCCTCCACTGCCACAAAATTGGCAATTTGTGAAAAGAAAAACTGTAAATACATATTGTTTTAATAGCAATAGATGATGCTTACACCACAAGTTTTAGTGGGAAAAGTGACACATAACCAACCATTTATAGAGAACAGGTACTACCTGAGCTCAATTACATTTAATGCATATGATTCAAAAAGTGGGAGAAAAGATATTTTTTAATATTTTAAAAAGATAAAGATAGCCTTTACTTTTATTTTTTTAAATTTTTTATTTATTTCTGAGAGAGAGACAGAGAGAGAGAGAGAGAGAGAGAGAGAAGGGGAAGGTCAGAAAGAGAGGGAGACACAGAATCTGAAACAGGCTCCCGGCTCTGAGCTGGCTGTCAGCACAGAGCCCAAGGCAGGGCTTGAACCCATGAACCTTGAGATCACGACCTGATCTGAAGTCGAACGCTTAATTGACTGAGCCACCCAAGCACCACAAAGATATATTTTAATTTTAAAAAAGATATCTTTTGTTTACGTCTGAGCTGTGGCATTATATGTGACTCATATTTTGTTCATTAACCTTTTTAAAATTTTCTTTAATGTTTATTTATTTTTGAGAAAGAGAGAGACAGAGTATGAACAGGGGAGGGTCAGAGAGAGAGGAAGACACAGATTTCGAAGCAGGCTCCCGGCTCTGAGCTGTCAGCACAGAGTCCCACATGGGGCTCGAATCCACGAACCGTGAGATCATGACCTGAGCTGAAGTCATATGCTTAATCAACAAAGCCACCGAGATGCCCCTCATATTTTATTCATTTAAAAATGTATTTTTATTTATTTAATTTTTCATTTTCTTAATTTAAATTTTTAAAATTTTATGAGTTTATCATTCAGGTATATTAAAGCTATTTTAAGCTGGATTGTTTTGCATTCAGGTAAAATGTTATGTCTTAATATATAAGAGGTTAGTTATTAGAATCTAATTGTTTATTAGCAGACAATTTCAATTCATTCAGGTATATTTTATATAATATGATTTTCAGACCTATTATCTCCCTTGTGTCATTCCTGATATCAAAATATTCTGTATCTTATCTGAATCTCAGAACACTGTTTTGCCTTTATATTTTTAATGCTCTCAAAAATCAAAATGAAGTTGAATGGTTCAAAAAACTTCCATTCAAATATATAAAACATGATCAGCACAATTTGTAACATCATTAAGGAGGACACAAAATGGAATAGAGGAAAAACCAAACTGTGTATTTGGATGTGCAACACCTATAATTAAATCTCATTTTCATGTGATATATTAATCAGTACTTAAAAATCACATATCGATTTATACATTATAAATAAAATTATGAAATGATATATATATTTATTTTATATATCAAATTTGCATAAGCAATATCACTTCTTTATGGCTCCAATATGACTTCATGTAGAATATTTGGTAGCAGTGATTAGACTATCATCAATACTTAGTTTTTAAAAAAAATTTTAATGTTTAATTTTGAGAGTGAGAGAGTGACAGAGCATGAGCAGGGGAGGAGCAGAGAGAGAGGGGACACAGAATCTGAAGCAGGCTCTAGGCTCTGAGCTGTCAGAACAGAGTCCAGTGAGGGACTCGAACTCATAAACTGCAAGATCATGACCTGACTTGAAGTCGGATGTTGAACTGACTGAGCCACTCAGGTGGGAAAGAGAGAAAATCATGCACTCTCATATTTGAGGGGGAGGGGTGAAGGGAGAGGGAGACAGAACCTTAAGCAGGCTCCACACCCAGCATGGAGTAGGAGGTGGGGCTCAATCTCAGGCACCTGAGATGATGACCTAAACTGAAATCAAGAGTCAGATGCTTAACCACTGAGACATCCAGGCACCCCAATACTTAAGTTTTTATACAATTCTTTTTGTGATTCTGAAGATTACATATACATATATGATTTTATTTTATACAGTCTAATTTACTTCGTCCATATTTTGCAATTATATTGTCAGTTTAATGATAAAACATAATGTTTAATTAAAAGATTGTTCAAATTGATACTTCTTTCACTCCCTTTCCTTTTCCCTTTCAATGGTCCAAGAAAAAAGAAAATTTCTTCTTTCCTTTTCCTTATTTTATTCTCTGTAGAATTCCAATTAGAACTGCATTTTTTATGAATAGGTGATTTTTCAGTCTTATGAGAGTCTACTAGGAACAGTAGCTTTCTGTGAACAAAGCATAAACCTGGAGAAGTTGTGCTGATCAATGAGGAAAAGAGGAGTATGTTTAAGATGTATTTCCACATAGAGCAATTTCTCATACTTGAGTTGTAACAGCAGCCCAGATGTTATAGAACTCACTAACCCTTTGTGATCATAAAACAATTTTTTAATATCTTTGTTGGGATATAATTGATATATAAAAATTGAAAGTATTTGGGGCACCTGGGCGGTTCAGTTGGTTGAGCATCTGACCCTGGGTTTAGGCTCAGGTCATGATCTTGTGTTTCATGGATTTGAATCCCCTTGGGATTCTCTCTGTCTCCCTCTCTCTCTGCCCCTCTTTGGCTCATGTGCTCTGTCTCTGTCTCTGTCTCTGTCTCTCTGAAAATAAATAAATAAATTTTATTTAATATTGGAAATATTTAATGTATATAATTTGATGAGTTTGGGCATAAGCATATACCCATGATACCATCATCATAATCAAAATAACAATCATATCCATCACTTCCAAAACTTTCCTTGTCCCTTTGTCACCATAACCCCTGCTACAGCTGCTGCTGCTGCTGCTGCTGCTGCTTCTTCTTCTTCCTCTTCCTTTTCTTCTTGTGGTAAGAACATTTATCATGAGATCTACCTTCTTAACAAAATTTTAAGTGCACAAAACCATATTTTTAACTATAGACATTGTTTTGTATAGCAGATCTCTAGAACTTATACATCCTGTATAATTGTAGCTTTACACCAACTGGAAAAGCAACCTGTGGAATGAGAGAAAATATTTGCAAACCATTTATCTGAAAAGAACTTAATTGCCAAAACATATAAGGAGCTCCTACAATCCAATAGCAAACACAAAACAAAAAACCCCAAAATAACCCAAAGAAAAACTTGAACAGGTAGTTCTTCAAACAGTCATACAAATGGCCAACAGATACAGGCAAAGATTCTCAACTTTAGCAATCATCAGGGAACCACTAATCAAAAACCACAATGAGATATCTCACATCTGTTAGAATAGCAATTATACAAAAAAGAAAAGATAACAAGTGCTGGTGAGCATGTACAACCAGTTCATTCAATGTTCATCCCTTTCCCATTATTTCTTGGTGTTCCCAAAGAGCTGTCTTAACCTGTATATACAAAACACTCCATAGAAGCAGTTGTAATGCAAGATCACTGCTCTTTCTCTGTGTCCACCACCTGCTAAAACTGCTAATGAACATTGCAGTTACTTTCCACAACATAAAGATGCTGACATTCACCTAAAACAACAAAGCAAAACAAAAACAAAAACAAAACTTCTTAAATCTGGATACTCTCATGTGGAATAGTGAATACCAGGTTGATTTTGAATGTGAGAAGGATTGTCATTTTAACATAATTGTGAAGTAGTAATTCTTGCATCAATGTTTCTTATCTCTAAAACCTTCTATTTTAGAAAATTCTAAACTCTCATCTATTAATTTGGAAAGTGAACCTAGTTATAAGACCTAATACTGATAGATGTCATATTATATGCACCCTTCTCCTCTATTAACACCTATGTTTTCTCTTTTATAACTTAAAATTTTTCTATGATCAGTACAAAATTAAATACATCATAGCCATCAGTTGATATAAACTGATTTAAAGTGAAGTTGTCTCAGGAGCAAAGGAAATATATATACCTGATTATCTACTTGAAACAATGCATTTAACTTTCACATATTAGTGAAGAGCTTCAAGAGGAAGCTAAAGTAAAATTCTATCATGTTGATGTATTTAGATTAACAAATATTAGATTAAGAGGAAAAGGGAAGGAGAAACAGAAAATGTTTGTTGCAGTATGTAATTCCTGCTGCTATTGCAATAAGGAACAGTGTTTCTTCAACAAAGGTGCTGTGGAGATGTGAACTTCAAGGGTTTTTTTGTTTGTTTTGTCAACAGCCATTCTCTTTTTACCTTTGATACAGAGCCAATTATGACTTCAATGTAAGACATCTATTTAGAATATAATCCATAATGACAAATTAATGTCTTCATATGGTGATCAGTCCCCAAAAAGTGTCTATTTCAACAATGAATTAAAAACTGTCTGTTTTAAAATACTTTACATGTGTTTTGAATGCAGTGTGTGTGTGTGTGTGTGTGTGTGTGTTCTACTTAAAGATGTTCAAAGAAGATATAAAGAATGAATTATTTTCCTTGTTACTGCTGACTTTGCATTTTATCACATAATAGGCAACTCAAAAACAGGTGATGAATAAATTTAAGAAGTCAAAATACTAGTACACTGAACAATATAAAATATTGATAAGAAATTAAATAAGAAACACACACAAAATGAAAGATACCCATATTCATGGACTTGTAGAATTAATATTGTTAAAATGTGCATACTGCCCAAAGTAATCTAAGGATTCAGTGCTGGTGGCTCCACACTCCCTAATTTCAAAATATATTGCAAAGCTATATAGCCAAAATGGCATTGTTCTGGCATAAGAACACATATATGAAACAATAGAACAGAACATAAAGCCCCAAAATAAACTCATGTGTACAGTCATTTCAATGTCAACAAGGTCGCCAAGAATACATAATGGAAAAACAGTCTCTTCAACAAATAATGTTTTAAAAAACATGAATATTAGTATAAGGAATCTTATCTTTATACTTATCTTATCTTACATCTATCTAACATGAATATTAGTATAAAGAATCTTATCTTTATACTTATCTTACAGTACACACACAAAATGAATTCAAATAGGATGGAAGACTTAAAATATATATCTTAAATTGTAAAACTAGCAGAAGAAAATAGAGGGAAAATGTCATGACGTTGGTATTGGCAATGGTTTCATAGAGATGACACCAATGCACAGACAACAAAAGGAAAAATAAACAAGTAGAACTACATCAGATTAAAAAGTTTCTGCACAGAGGCACCTGGGGCGCTCAGTTTGTTGAGTGTCTACATCTGATTTCAGCTCAGGTCATGATCCCAGGGTCTTGGGATCAAGACCCATGTCACACCCCACACTCAGCTTGGATCCTGCTTAAGATTCTTTCTACCCCCTCCTCTTTCCCTTTCCCCTGCTCACATGCTCTCTCTTTCTTTCTCTCTAAAATAAAAACAAATAAATAAATAAATTTTGCATAACAAAGAAAACAATCAGTGGAGTGAAAAGGCAATATGTTCAATGGGAGAAAATGTTTGCAAACCATATATCAGATAAACAGTTAATCTCTAAAATAGATAAGGAAAACCAATATTTCAATACCAACAATAATTTAAAAAACAAATAAATTGATTTTTATAATAGGCTAAGCAATTCAATAGACATTTCTCTGGGGAAGACATACAAATGGCCAATGTGTATATAAAAAGGTGTTCAATATCACTGATCATCAGGAAAATGTAAATAAAAGCCACAATGATTCTGGGTAACACACTGATCAAAGAGAAATGTCAAGAAAATTTTATTAAATTCAACTAAATTAAAATAAAATACAATCTATCATAATTTTGGAAGGCAGTGAAAGCAATACTGGGAGGCAATTTCATAATGATAAATACATACACTTAAAAAAAGGACAGATTTAAAATCAATAATGTATGCCTCCACTGAAAAACAGAAAGAAAAGCAAATTATCGAAAGAAAGAAAGAAAGAAAGAAAGAAAGAAAGAAAGAAAGAAAGAAAGAAAAGAAAGGAGAAAGAAAGGAAAAACACAGAGGAGGAGCAGAAGGAGGAGGCGAGAGTAGAAGTGAAGGAGGGGGAGAAGAGCAGAGGGAGAGAGAAATTAGAAATGACTAATCAATGGGTATTAAGTTTCAGTGAAGTAAGATGAATAAAGAAATGCTGTATAATATTATATCTGGAGTCAACAACACTGCATTGTACACTCAAACATTTCTGAAGATGATAGATTTCATATTAATTGTTCTTGCTACAATTAAAAAAAGACGAGAGTAGAATTTTCTAACTCTAGGACATACTTCTTTCCTTCATGTTAGCCACAAAAGCGTTACTTCAGACATATAGGATTTGGTGAAACACAGATTGGAAAACACCGTTGTAAGGCCATTTATGATTATTAGTGCTCATTTTTGTAATCATTAGTCCAGGTGAGTGCTTCTTACCATTTAATGTACATACAAATCACTTGAGGATCCTGGTAAATGTACATTTAGATTAAATCTGGATAGGTACAGTTATTCTACATTTATAATTAGCTCCTAGGAATTAATGTGGACTATTCTCACTGTGAGAGGCAAGGGAATATATTATATACATCAATTTACTTTATTTTTTGCAAACATTATAGCATGTATTTTGGGCCAACTCTGATATGTATCACTAAATTACAATAGATTATATTTTTAAGTTAATTTGTGATAGCCAATTATTTCTTTTTTTTAAATTTTAATTAATTTTTTTATTTTTATTTTTATTATTTAGAGGGAGAGAGAGAGAGAGCACACATGGGAGTGGGGGAGAGGGGCAGAGAGAGAGAGAGAGAAAGAGAGAGGAGAGAGAGAGAATCCCAAGCAGGCTCCACATTCAGCATGGAGCCCAACATGGGACTCAGTCCCACGACTATGGGATCATGCCCTAAACTGAAATCAGAGTCGGATCCTCAACCGACTAATCCACCCAGATGCCCCAATTGCTAATCATTTCTTAGGCACATGAAGAACTGAGTATTGGGGTAACACAGCTTGATATGTATGGACTGTCAATCACTAGAGGACACTGCTCATAATAAAAAATGTTCTAGGTAATTTCTTTAAAGAAGATAAGTAATGGCTGATAAATAATATACCATAATTATCACACATTTATTCTTAGTAGAATACTCAAAAGCACTGGGTTGTATTCCTACTTTTCAAAACAGAGGAATAATAACTCATTGAAACAATATCAAATATTTCCAACAATTCATGAATGTTGAAAATATGGTACTGCCACCTCTTGGTAAGAGATATAGTAGCAAGATGAGTGATGTTTCAGAGATTACATGTATTTTCATTGTTTTATAAACTAATATATTTAGTAATAATAGTAATATGCTTCTATCATTTTATTTACTAACAGTTGATGACATCAGATTTAAGTCACTTAGGTAGAGAGACACCAAGTATTTGGACTCATTTGTGAATACCTTACCTTATGTTTATATATTATGATAAACAGTTTCTTAGTGCAAACTAGCTAGCCTGTTTCTCTTTATTCTGGCATCAGTAGCACAAAAGATAATGTGAAACTATTTATTTGTTAGAAAGTCATATAAGTGCTGATTTTCATTAGGTATAAATTTAGGCTATTTTTTCTTCCTTCTTTCATGTAAAATTGAGCCATTCAATCTGCTTAGCAATGGAAAGAAAAAACAAGTAACTTCCCACATTATTTTAAAAAGAGGATGAGATTTTACTACTCAGTAACATCCTGGGACTTAATACATCATTTAATGTCATATTAATATGACTTCATGGACTAATTCATTATTTGGGTAGACAAACCAAAGAAAAATCAAATATGTATTTGTATATATAGTTCTTTTAGAACATGAGCTGTAATTTCAATTGCCTACCAAAGGTAGAAAAACCAAATCACTGAACAATATTAGAATATTGAGTGTCTGACATTTGATATATATTTCTTTAGACAGTAAATGATAACCAAAATGGAATGATCATACCATTGGTATAAACTGATATGTGCAAGTTTAGGAGGGAATTGCCAGATCTTATGTTTCAAAGAAATATAGCCATTTAATATTTTCTGTAAAATCTTATGTTTTGTAAATGATGAGTTCCTTTTATTCTTCTTTTTAAAACTGTAGGCCACTGGTTTGCTACCTATCTTATAGTATATAGAATCTTAAAATAGGATGTTTTTTACAAATGAAAATCCTAAAATAAAATTGATTTGACCATGATGTCAATCAAAGTGCCTGGAGTAGAAGTCAGATCTAATGATATTTAGTCCGATGTTTATTGGTAAAGTATACTGAAAAACATTTCATGACTAGCCTTACTATACAAATATTAAAGGAAAATTTAACTAGATTATATCAGTGCTTTCCCCTCATTATACTTCAGAATACTATATCTGGTGTAGGTTATAAAACACAGGGTATGCATGCATCTAACCATGATTCTTCAAAGGTATTATAGACAGTTTTTACTCTTGTCCTTAGGTGTTTTTCATTATTCATGTCATGTATGAATGACAGAGTCTCTGTTGAATATATTAAAATCTATAATATATGATGGTGTTAAAATGTCAATTCTTTGTTTATTTCTTGCAAGGAACTCAATGTGTATTATGAAACTAGCACATTAATCTTGCATTATCACTTTGAGATAGTGGAAAACAAGTACTATTTGACATATGACTTGACTTATGAATACAGAAGAGAATCTGAAATATATTTTTCAAATAAATAGGAAGATAGTGATAAGAAAGTGATTACATTTGATGATAGTTAATTTAGTGCATCAACTTGAGTGGATACTGAGAGCCCAGATACTTGGTTAAACATTATTCTGAATATTTCAGTGAGAGTGTTTTTGTGTGTGATTAACACTTAAATTGGTATCGTAAAGCAGATTGTTCTCCCTAATGTAGATGGGTCTCATCCAATCAGCTGAAGGACTGAATGGAACAGTGGGACTTGCCCTCCTCCCAGTAAGAGAGAACTCCACTGCCCAATGGCCTTATACTCTTGGTTCTGTTTTTCTAGAAAACCCTAACTAATACATACTACTTACATACTATGCCTTTTAGCTGAATGAGTGATATCTCAGTTAGTTTTAGTTTATTTTACTTTCTACAGATGATAATACAACCCCTATCATTTATTTTTCCAATAAAAATATGCTAAGTGGTGGTTATAAGCTCAGAACAATAGGGTTACCTGATTAACTCCTCTAGCTTCCCTATGAAATATTAATGAATACTCAAAAGGGGTATGATTTGCTCAAACGCAAATCATTGTAAGCAATTTGTTATATGCCAGAAACACTGAGGAATTTCTACCTTCCTTATGTCACAAGTCATCTGGTAAAACATTGGTAGAACAGTGAGAAAGACAGTTGATTATCTATGTACTCCTTTGAGTTTCCCTATATTCCAGGTATCCTCTAAACTTCTTAGAGGAACTTAAACAATTGTTTCTTCATATGACCCCTACTATCCACCCTAACGTATTGATCTTGTTAAATTGAATACTCATAACCAGGTGCTTTAAAAAAAAATGCCTTTTCTTTAAAATGAGACCTATTCAGGCCTCCTAGGTGGTTCAGTCAGTTAAGCTTATGACTTTGGCTCAGGTCATGATCTCATGGTTCATGAGTTCAAGCCCCGTGTCAGGCTCTGTGCTGAAATCAGGAGCCTGCTTTGGATTCTGTGTCACCCTTTCTCTGCCCCTCTCCCTCTGGCTCTCTCTCTCTCTCTCAAAAATAAATAAACATTAAATAAATAAATAAAATGAGAGTTATTCATCAGATCTCATGGACTTCTAAGGCAAAAGAGGAAGTGCTTTAATCATCAGCTGACTACCTATCCTGTACCATGATATATTTACAATCTGAGATTTTTCCTCTGGTTGGGCTTAGCTACTGACAGATAAGGTGGAAATGACCAATGTGGCCAATACTTATTACTTGATCTCTGTAATTGAGTTGTTTCTCTTACATGAGCAATTATTGTAAAAGACTTGGGCCACAAAAGACCATGTAAGCAGAAAATGTGCATTTTTCCTTACATTTTCATCTCCTTGGCAGAGTTTAGTCATTTTCATATCGACTGATAACAAAATGCATTAGTGAATATGTATTTTGTTTGTTGAACAAAAACATACTTAATATCTTCACTATAGCTTATTTTCTGAGAAGTATTAATTATAATTATATTAATGGCATTCTCTAAGAAATTTTCTTTTTCTTTCTTAGATTATTTATTTTGAGAGAGACTGAGACAGCATGAGTGAGGAAAGGGCAGAGAGAAAGCAGAGAAAGAGAGAATCCCAAGCAGGCTCCATGCTGCCCGTGAAGAGTCTGATGCGGGACTCAAACCCATGAAGCCATGAGATCAGGACCTGATCAGATATTTAACCAACTGAGCCACTAAGGCACCCCAGGAAAATTTCCAAATATATATGATTGCTATTTTCCATTATCTTTACTGAGAGAGTGGTTATAATCAGAAATCCCACACAGTAGACTGTATTTGTAAACTGTGTATCCTTTGAGAAGGGTGGGAAGGGCTTTACCTCACTCTCACTCCACCTCCATGCTTTTAGACCTGAGTTTCTTTCCTAAATAGCCAGTATCATTTTAGCCCCATCTTAATTCTATAGCCATTTTCTACTGCATTTCATTATAGACTATTACCATCATTGACATGATATCATAGGAGATATAAATAAAAATCAGTGGCTCGTCATAACTGAGTATGTGCATATATTACAAGAAAGTTACTAAACTCAGTATATTCTTTTTTTTAAATTTTTTTAAATGTTTTATTTATTTCTAGGAGAGAGAGAGAGAGACAGAGTGAGCAGGGGAGGGTCAGAGAGAGAGGGAGTCATAGACTCCGAAACGGCTCGAGGCTCTGAGCTGGCAGTCAGCACAGATCCCGACGCGGGGCTCGAACCCATGAACCGCGAGATCATGACCTAAGTGAAAGTCGGACGCTTAACCGACTAAGCCACCCAGGCGCCCCTAAACTCAGTATATTCTTAAGGTTATTACATTTTGCTTATTCTCAGGAAAGATAAAACTATAAAGACCATTAGAAGATTTAAAATAAACTATATTCCCCCATGTAATTAGACCAAGCACTGGCATCAAAGATCCCTATACAGACCTACCTGTACAGCTACAGATGTGTATTAGTAAGTACTCATATTTATGATAAAGTTTATGTATATTGATCTGTCTTACAACTTAGGGTTTAAAAGGAGAAATTAATATTGAAGAGTTAGGAAATATGATGAAGCAAGAACAATCTGTAGATGTTCAAAAGAAAGAACAAGTCTATAGTAATTCGCAAACAGATCAACATATAATCACAAACAACAGTCTATATAAAAGTGTATTCAACTTCAGAGCATGACAATTGAACGTAAGACACAGAGGACGAACATTCTTCAAAAATCACGACTACAGACTATGATGCAAAAAAGCAAACTGAACTCACAAAACAACAATTGTTCCATTTCAAAAGATGATTTTAAATAGTGTGATAAAAGATAGCAAGAAAAGTATAACAGTATTCACATTGCAGAGACATTAGCTACTCACATGCCCAGTAATTTGGAGGAAAATCTTAAGATATAATCAGACAAGAGAAAACAAGAATAAAACAAACCAATAAAACTGTGGAAGAGAAGCCTACATAGAAGAAAAATACTGAAAGGTATTACATGAAAAGCACTGGCATCTCTCACTCCTGAGGATAACAGGAAAGAAGAAAAGAGGGGTTGTTTGGCAGTTGATAAAATATAGGTTAGTACAATAGGATTAATAAAATGGGTTACTTGCCATTGTATGTCTTGGTGTATGCTATAGTAACAGTCTGTAATCTAATGGCTTAGCATTGCAAAAGTTTATTTCTCACTCACCATGAGTCTATCATGTTGGCAGCATGTTTAGCTCATTATAGTTATTCTAGGATCCCAGCTGATAGTAGCTTCATCTTAACATTTCCTTCCAAGATCACCTTGGCAGGCTTTGAAAAAATCCCAGTGGAAATGATACATGCCACTTCTGGTCACATTTCATTGAACAAAGTAAGTCAGACTACTGTGCTCAATTTAATACCCTATGTTATTTCATTTTTCTGTATTCTACCTTAATTTGGAATCATGTTTACAAATAAGCTTGTAGAGCAGACACTATAGCACTCATCATAGTGTTTGTCCTGCATTAAAATTGTCTCAGATTATTTTAAGGCATATTTTAGTCTATTTTTATATATTTGAGTGTTGCCTGAAAATGACATTCCTAAAACGCACGGCAGGTGTGTTATTGCAGGTGGTCTGGGTATCAAACGTTGAGTGAACAAAAAAAAGCAACCACCTTTAAAGATAGCTCAAAGATTCCATCCTCCTCCTCTTTCACTCCTTGCTTCAGTGTCAGGGAAAACACCAGGTATGAATCAAGTCAGAAAATTTCAACATGGTAATATTAATTGAAACTTTTGGAGGAGGGGCTGATGGGTAAAACCTTTTTGTCAATGGAACTGTTGACTGTTTTACTTTTTCTCTTTATAAAATTCTGATCTCTCTTTGCTCTGACATACTTCCAAGAAAATGGAATCATATGCATCAAAAGTCGCTTCCTCTTCCACTTGTGAAGGCAGATGCCACCAAAATTAGACATAGGATAAAGTAGTTCTAGGAAGGTCTGTTAGCATGATTCTAGGATAGGCAAAATATGTTAAAACTGCTTGATTTTCTACTTTATCTCAACAAAGTAGCACATCAGTAAGGGGTTAGAATCAGATTGATAGCTCAGCATAGTGTCCATTCACTAACTTGTTCCCCCCTCAGAACAAATAATCTAAATATCCTCACTAGCCTAAACTGTTGTGTTAGGTCATTCACACTACTATAACAACATGCCATGGACTAGGTGGCTTATAAATAAAAGAAATTGATTTATCACAGTTCTTTGTAATTTATTTTTTTGTTTTATTTTAGATAGGGAGAGAGTGAGTGAGTAAGGGAAATGGGCAAAGGGAGAGAGAGAGAGAAAATATTAAGCAGGTTCCAAGTTCAGCACAGAGCCCTACGCAGGGCTCGATCCCACAACCCTAGGATCAAAATCAAGAGTCATTCACTCAACCTACTAAGCCCCCCAGATGTCCCTGTTTCTCATGGTTCTTGAGGCCAGAAGTCTGAGATCAAGGCTGTGGCAGATTTTTTTGTCTGGTAAAAGAATGCTTCCTGGTTCATAGACATTTGTCTCTTGGCTTTATTTTCACACTGAGGAAGGGGCAAGTACTCTATGAGGTCTTCTTTAGAAGAGCATTAATCCCATTCTTAATGGCTTCATCCACATGACCTATCACATTCCAAAAATCCCACCACCTGGTACCATCACATTGGGTTTAAAAATCAACATTATGAGTTGTGCGGGGATAGAAATAATTCCTCTGTGCCAACTGGTAAAACTGTGATCATTCCAGATTCACAAATGAGAATTTCAGGCTTTGAAATTATAGTCATCATCATATTAACTAGAATACCCTTTTATCTTTAATGAGTGCCATTATACTTACTCTACTTATGTATTTCTCTTTAAAAAAAAATAACAGCTATTTTAATTTCTCTACGGGAGAGTGTCTTTCTGTCCATTCCCCAGCTAGTGATCTAGCTTTCTACCACATTAAATTAACTGTCTCTACAGATTTTCTTTCTACTTCTTACAGCAACTTGTAATTTCTCAGTCTTTTGTCAAGCTCTGGGTTCTTAGTTGGTCATTTGGTTTTCTACATAATTGTTTATTTTCACCTTTTCAAAGACTTTAAAACATTCTCATTGTACTAATTTTATTTTAATGGGTGCTTTTGAATTTTTGCATATGCATATTTCACACTAAATTTACATGACATTATATTTACATGAATGCCACATCTATATCACATAAATTCAGGATGTATATTTTACTTTGCAACCTTACAAGAAATTAGTCATCTCCAAATACCAACAATGACCTTTTGTCATACTATTAAATAATTTAAGAAAAACACTGTTGGTCTATTTGCTCATTCATCTGTTCTTCTCTAATCCACTTTTTATTCCTGTATTTTCTCTTTTGTCTAACAATAATTCATTGACCACTCACAATGCTGCGTGCTGAATAGATAGAGTAAAATTATATAAGTTATCCAAACAGTAAGAACTACTAAAGTTTAACTTTAGGCACCATAAAATGGTATTGTATAAGTATGAATAAAGTTTAGGATATAAAATTATAAGTGATTGAAAAGTAGTTGCAGTCTAGAATAGAAATATTCCAGTTTCTCAGTAATAAGCTTTACTATTATCCTCAAAAGTATTTTGATATTGAACTATTTCAGACAAAGTGACATAATGATCATATCTAAATTTGAATACAAATCACTCTGGTAGGTCTATCAAAAATAGGTTCAAGAGCATTAAATCAGAAATAGGGAATAACCTGGAAAAATTTTTAATTAGCTGCGATAAAAATTATGAGCTCTTGAACAAAGGAGAAGTAGAAATAATTCAAATAAGTTGATAGATATCTTGGGAGAAGAAATGATCAGGATAGGTAACAAACTGCATGAGGGATTAAGACACAATAAGGAGTCTCAGTGGCCTGCCTTCCAGTTTTCTAGTTCTTCAGGCTGCGTAACTAGGTGTTGCAAAGAAAAGAGAGAAAGAGAACTGAACACACATACTTGAGTATGTATGAGATGATGTATCATCTCTGTGTGTATGTGTATGCAGATGTGTGTATGTTGTCATATGTACTACCCCTACAGCTGCATCAGCTACCTAAAGAGCTCTTCCTCTTCCCTGACCAAAAGCTAGGGTCAGGGGCACATTTGTGGCTCCCTATATGGTGGAAAATGTTTCTGAGGTGCTTCTGCAAAGTATTCTCTCTGTGGTTTTGGGAGAATCCATGTACAAAGAGGATTGTCACTTTAGAACACAGTACAAAGTCACCCAAGTGAAAACCAGGAGGACCTATTTCCAAGGAGAGGTCCTACTGTGGCATTCTAATGTGAAGAGGGGGGTCTTGGGGACGCTGCGGAAAACCAAGTGCTTCTGGAACCAGGAGCTGGAAAATCCACCTTATGCAGGAGTTGGGACTGGAGGAAGTCACATCCAGCAACAGCCTAACATTGATGAAATATCACACAGTGGGAATACAACACAGGATTAACTGTCCTATAGAGGATTCTCACCTGGGAGACAGCTTTGCCTTGAAGGAGACTGGAGACAGGACCTGGAGACAAAATGGAGAGAAGGAAAGGAAAACTTCTTCTCCCCCAGTGTCCTTTCACCACCCTCTATTGATAAGGTTAACATAGTGCCAGCTGTCATATGAAAATATTGGCAAAGCATATCTACAGTATCACAGAGCAGGCAAAGGGTATATTTGGATATTAGGGGTAATAAATCAATAGCTGGAGAGTCCACAGCTTTATATATTTACTTAAAAAGATACATCTAACCTTCTTACAAGTGAAGAAGTTCTCACCTCTCAAAATTAGGAGAGGTATAGTTCCAACAGTCATTCTAGGAGGTTGATATGCATATTCTGTTTCCTTCCTTCCTTCCTTCCTTCCTTCCTTCCTTCCTTCCTTCCTTCCTTCCTTCCTTCCTTCTTTCCTTCCTTCCTTCTTTCCTCCTTCCCTCCCTCCCTCCATCCCTCCCTCCTTCTTTCCCTCGATTCCTTCCTTTCTTCTTCCTCTTTATTTCCCTCTCATTTTTTCCTCTCTTCCTTTTCTCTTCATCTCTCTCTCCCTCTTTCTCTCCCTTCCTCTTCCTTTTCTCTTTCCCCTCTGTCTGTGTGTACATGTATATGTATGTGTGTGTGTTTGTATACATATGTGTGTGTTTATATATGTTATGTATATGTATGTGTATGTGTATGTATGTATATATGTCATATATATAAGGCAAAAAAGAAACTATTAGAAATACTATATAAGACTAGTATGGTTACAATCTATATTTGGTCACAATGTATTAGTTGATATCTGTGATTTCCTATTTCCTCTATGCATTTTATATTTTTCTGTACTCAGTCAGAAAACGAGTTGATAAGGGTTTTTATCTGGTATAGTGATGTAAAATTGGTAATGTAAAATTTGAGGGACTGAGTCTCTCAGTCTCTCTCTTTTTGCTGTAGTTTTCCATCAATCTGTGCTACTGAGTGTGGAAGTACTAAGAGGCACCACAGAACATCCCCTAGATTTCAGACATAGTCATCTGTCACCTAATATGTAGCAGCAACACAATATCTCCATGATAATTGACATCAGTCACTTCAGCAAAGAGAGGAGGCTTTTTTCTGCCTATTGATTCAGTAGTAAAAGAAGCCCAAATAACCTGTAGCGGTCTCATCTTAATTTGAATTGCAATTGTATCATGTTCTCTTGACATGTATTGAGGATTTTCCATGTCTTAGGGACTAAGACTTTCAAAATAGCAGAAGTCATGGTTTCCAAGATGGGTAACAGAAATTAGAATGAATATTTAGACATAAGACTGAGACAAGTCACCACTTCTGCTGCTTGTCTTCTGGACTCATGCATTACAACTTTGGGGAAGAAAGCAAGATATAATGTTCTCTGATTCAAATTGTACAAATAACATACTGTATTCTTTTAGGATATTGTCCCTCAATTGATGCCATAACCAAATCTTTGACAAACCATTCCATTTTTAAATTAATCAAATCATTTCTTGAGTGTAGGAGTATGTATCAAAACAAGTTAATTCTATGAGCATGAACCCATCACTATTCTTTCTTTGCTGAGAAATTGTTTTCTTTATCAGAACTGTTGTTATGAATTTGGGTAAGCCATTCAGGCGGTCCATGAATGATGATGTTGGTGGAAGAATTACATGAAGAGAAGACACATTGATATACAGAATATGTATATTCCAATGAGAACAAATCTCTGTCCCTTTATGATAGAAAAAGTCCAATTTTATCAACAGCTACCAGGCAGGCTTACCTTCCTTCACAATGGTGCCAATTTCTCACAATGTTCCTCAGTGTTGGCCTCCATATTAATGAATTAGACACCCAGCAGTATTTTTAGTCAAGTCAGCCATGGTAATGGAATTCCATGTTGTAGAGCTCATGCATAGCCTTCATTTCTTCCACCAGGATCATTTGGGTCATAGGCCTCCTGAGCCAGCACTGGATGGGTTGGGGAAAGGTGTTGCCTGATATGCATAAAGCATATTGGTTTATCCTCTGATTAATTAAAGTCATCTCTCATTGTGAACATTTTTGCAGACATTCACACTGCCACAAATATATTCACAATATATGCAAAATCTGAAAAGTCTATCCACATACTTCTTTACCAGATTTCCTTGTTACTAATTTTCCAATCCTTCTTTTTTCAGCTTACATCCAGTTGAAACATTAACATCTTCTCTTAAATAATTGAAATATGTGCTTCTGGCCATCTGCCACCAGATATATTAGACAATTAAATGTACTTCAAGTTCTGCCCACTGGAAGAACTTCTTTCTATTATTCTTTATGGTGACCCTAAGTGAAGCTGGAGGACCAGAGCTGTCCACTTTTGGGTGGTACCAGCATATTATGCAAACACATAGGTAAATTAGACTTGATATATATATATATATTTTTTTTTTTACTCTTCAGCCAACTATTTATAAGAAATAGCCCAGGAAACCACAGGCATGGATCTGGCAGAAGAGACTACAACAGGAATCATAGTTGAAAGTGTTTGCATTACCTGCTCAGGCAACTTACTGGTAACTTCTGGTCCAGCTCAACTTTGGTTATAATTTCTTGGTTACAATTTGCTTATTTTATGTATTTGTTTATTATGTATTCTAACCAAGTTTTATCAGCTGTCCCATTGAAAGCTTCCAAGTAGGTTGTGCTGGTGTTCCTGAAGGAGACTTTCCAGCAAGTTTCCATAACACCCCCATGGATACTTTCCCAGTGAATTCTATCTCTCACCTCAGCCAGCTTCTGAGCAAGTGTTTTGATATCTTGTGCATTTTTACTGCTTGCCAGTCTTGGCCTACGGCATTATGGATAAGTTTTTTGTCATGCAGTAATGGAAGTTCTCCTGTTTACTTAAGAGATCTAAATTTCTGACTTGAGGATGGAGACCTTCCATATTTGTGCCTACATTGTACTTTCTGTCAGCCATACAGATAATGCTTTTATCTCAATGTCTGCTACTCTTGTATATTTAAGTTTTCTTTATTTATTAATATTTAATCTGTTGTTAACTAGTTAATGAATCTTTAAGTAAAATTCATTGTTCAGATTATTCTGTGGTTTTATTTCATGATTGAATCCTAAATGATACTTTATCTCCTCCTTTGAGGTTCTTTTCTCTCTCTAGAAATTCTGGGGTCACACCATTTTGACATTCAAAACCAACATGTAAGAGAAACTACCAACAGTGTTTTTGGGAAATCAATAATGAAATAAAATAATGTAGTTAACCTCCTCATTTTGCCTGAAGAATAGTTGTGGTGGTGGTGATGGAGGAGGGGGGGGTGGAGAGAAAGGAAAAGAAGGAGGGAAAGGAAGAGGAGGAGGAAGAAGGATAGAAAAGTACATTGTGTAACAAGAGGAACTATTATGGACAGATGGTAAGGAGACAGTTTCCTAAGGTGTTAACATTAACTAGACATGGAAACTTTAATATTATATAGATGTCTGGAAGAAAAACTATGATAAGTCATCCCCTGCCACCCCTCTCCCCACAAAAAACAAAACCTTCTTAGAATACTACTTTCCTAAATCTGAATTTAGAAGACATCTGCCTAAATGAATGAGCTATATACAATTCAAGGGTATTGTTTAATTTTATTCTTAGAATTTTGTCTTAGTAGCTGCACATCCAGCTTTAGACCATTCTTAACTAACAGAACGTTGCTGTTGATTTGCCATAATTTAGAGAAATTATGATCCCTTCTGTGTTCCCTATAGATAGTATGTATTTTATCTCCACAACTTTCTCAGATTTCAGAGTACACTATCATATCAGTGACTTATTATTATCTGGAGAAGTTCAACAAGAACTAGCAAACACTCTCTTCTTTCATGTGATAGAATAAAATAAAGAATGTACCAACTGGGGCTAAGTACTGGAAAGAGGTATCTAAGGGAAAGTTATTATTTTATTCTTCTTCTAATGCATATTCTTCAATAAATTCAGAAAATCATCCACTATGTCTTTGCATAGAAATTAGTAGTACAATTTTGATAGTTCCCACTCCCCTATACATGTGTAACTATCTATACAATCTAGATATAGTGTTCATAATTCAAAATATCCAAGTACCACACATTAGTGGATAATGGATCTGGCTGCAGTAATATGAATAATCTACTACAGGATCATATTCAAACTACCCAGAAGGAATGGAATTCATACAATTTATATTTTTCAGAGTATTTTTTTCATGCATTCTTCTAATATACTGTTTCAGATTTCTGCTATCCAATACATGACTCCATGCAGTCAACTTTGCATACTATTTTATTTATTGATTTATATAGTAATTATTTCATGTGGAAGACCCCACGAGTCTTATTTTTGTTAGTTATTAGAGAATAACAATTTAATACTGCTACAAAGCTCAAATATCTGGTGGCAAGGAACACAATGGCTACTTATAGATAAATTAATAATAAGCAAATAAGAAGGAATAAAAGAGAATAACAGAATGGGCCTTGCTTTACATAAAGTAGGAGAGCTCATCAGCCAAGTACAAAGACAACATTGCACGCAGAGGAATATACAAGCAGATATGCCAGTTCGGAAAGCACTAGATTTATGTCATTGAACTAAAACATCAGTGTGTTCAAATGGTAGTAGGTAAAGAATAGATGGCCAGATAATGGAGTTGCTGAGCTGGTCAGGAGCAAAGGATAGCAACTAATGACATTTAGTAGAGGCTTCTTTCTAATAACTCTATTCTGGGCCATCTTCATTCACATAATCTGTTTAAACTAGATTACCCACCATAAACCTGCTTAATGGAAGATTCTACAAGTTCCATTGGTTTAGGCAAATTCTAATGTGTGTATGTAGTTACATTCATTCAGCTGAACTATAATCCTAGAGAATTTGGAGGTATCTAATTTAATACACAGAAAACTTATACAGTAGCATTCATTTAGAATTTGAGTTACACTTCAGATTTCTTTGAGTCAAAACATCTGTGCTTTTTGCACTCTGTTTAATTTATGAAAGTAAAACCAAGTAAAATGGTGTGGATGGTATTTTAAAAATGCATGATTATTTCCACCTATGAAGGGACACAAAAGGGGAAGGAGAGGATACACCTAAACTTGGAAGTAGACAGATATGTTTGGAGAGGTTCTATTGTGTTTGGTTATAGAATGTAATAAGTGCTTGAAAGCTCAAGAGTAAGTCAGACAGATTCAGAGTGAACAATATTCTCTAGTTGTGTGATCTAGAGAAAGGTACTTAACTTCTTTAAACAGAATTATTGGGGCACCTGGGAGCTTCAGTATTGGTTACGTGTCCAACTTTGGCTCAGGTCATGATCTCATGGTTCGTGGGTTCAAGCCCCGCTTCGGTCTCTGTGCTGACTGCCAGCTCAGAGCCTGGAGCCGGTTTCAGATTCTGTATCTTCCTGTCTCTCTGACCCTCCCCTGCTCATACTATGTATCTCTCTCTCTCTCAGAAATAAATAAAAATTTTAAAAAATTAAAAAATAAACACAATTATTAACTTCTTTCAGTCCAAATTTATTTAAAATAAGGCTAATAGTAACTACTTAATAGGATCATTCCAAGAACTTTATCATCACTTCCTAACTTTCACATTGCTGTACACAGAGAACCCAATATATATTTGTCCCAATGAGTAAAATACATAACCCTACTCTGGTTTCCACAGGTTCCTACCAGTCACTTCTAAGGCTGAAAATAACAGTAACACAGAATGCCTAGAATTTTTTGGGACACCTTAATTAGGAAGGCACTCTGTAGATAAAGAATGTATAAGGCACATTGCTTGATAGACAGTTGGTTATCAATAAATACTAGCTATTGTTATAGAAGATTTTTCTCTATAATTAAATGGGTCAAAATTTTCTGCTTTTTAAAAAATTTTTAAATGTTTTATTTATTTTTGAGAGGTGGGGGGGGTGGAGGAGCAGAGAGAGAGGGAGACACAGAATCCGAAACAAGTTCCAGGCTCTGAGCTGTCAGCACAGAGCCCAATGAGGGTTCAAACTTGTGAACTGTGAGATCGTAACCTGAATTGAATTCAGACACTTAACCAACTGAGCCACCCAGGCACCCCAAAATTTTCTGTTTTCTGTTTGTGTTTGGGATGCCATAGAATATGTGCAGTAAAATGAGGAATTCTTACCAACTCCATATTCACAGAGTTTAAGTTAGGACATATATGTTATTCAAAGTACATTCAATTTTCAGTGACAATCTAAGGTCCAGGCATTAGCATGATACTTGGATTAATCTTTGGGATATGTGATCCTAAAACAATTTTCTTTTCTATAATTTTTTCTTAGCTGTTCGTTTTGCATCTTGTAATGATTTTTGATGATGAAACAAGAAGAATGGCAAAATATGTTTGTTTCTTTTTTCCTCAACCTTTTCAGTTTCTTTTTCTTTATGTTCTTTTTTTCCTGCATGATTTCAGAATTTCTTACTGTTTTTAAAGTTCCCATTTGCAATAGAATTCTGACACTCCCCATGCATCTGACTGAAGGTGTGTGTGTGTGTGTGTGTGTGTGTGTGTGTGTGTGTATTCTCTTCAGTTTCCTTTTTCTTTATAAAATACTAAGTGTATTAAGCCAACACCATAGCAACACAGTTGAAACTTCTCGTTCTGCCAATTTAAGGAATTATAATATTTCGCTTAATAAATCCTCTCATCTTCTCTATGATCACCATTTATTCTACAATAATGTTAAATGTGATTCTGTGATTTTCACATATTCTATATGAGATGCTTATGGTAGATAAAATTGACATAGCAGATAAGGTCAGGTATGTACTATGCTTTTCCTTAGATCACTAAGTGTTGATTAATACATATAGGATTAATCTTTGGGTGAATTAGCTCTGAATTTACACATACTACCCCAAATGAAATGTTCCACCTAATTCAAATTTGTCTCAATGTCATATTGAGGTGAATGCAATTATTCTCATGTAGATCCCATAACTACTTCATATGGTTTGGATTAAACTGAAATGTTACTTATCTATGTATCTGGCAACATGGATTTGATATTCTATTTCCTCTAAAAAAAGGTGCTTACATAAAGACAGTCTAAAATAACATCACTCAATTTATTATACCACTTATAAGAAGTCACATATATTTTATCTTCAACTATAATGGTAAATGAATTCATGAATCTTTTCTTTCCTGAATAAGAAATTCTTAATTTCTGAGATCACTATTTTCTTGCTTTTCCCAATAGGCTCCTTCTTGAGCATTTGAATAAAATGCTTTCATAACATTCAAAAACCTTCATGTCATGAAAAAAAATGTATAGATATTTTATATAATCGGGAATTTAAAAGCAATTCTACAATAACCAGTAGCTATTTATTTTTTAAAAAAAGTAAATAGAATTGAAATACAATATTAAAATATTGATTGCAAGGTAAATTCCCATTTTGGAATAAATAGTAGAATGGATACTTATATTATTTGCTTTCGAAAAGAAAGAGAAAGGGAAGATAAGGAAATTAATGTTAGCATGTGAGTATATACTTTTACAAGAAGAAAAATCTTTTTTTTTCCCCTTATCTAATCTGTGTATCTTGGAAACATCAGGAAAAAGAAAACTCTACAAGGTTGAATTACGGATTAAATAACCCTTATATCTTTATTTCCTTGAAAATACTAAAGACAGGTATTTCTCCTCTAAGAAGTGCTGTGATATGTGAATAATTTCTGTAAGGAAATCTCTCTACAAAATGATTATCTGAGTTTTTTAACTTTCTGTCTTAACTTGAATGTTTACATATTTTCTTCACAAAAATATACTTGCCTTAGTAAAATCAACTAATGTGAAGCTTGTAAAAGTCTGGAAGCACTGCATTTCTCCTCATGATTGCTTTTCAGTTCTAAATAAAAATATCAAATCCTTTTCATTAATCAGGCTTTGCAGACTTTGGCTGTTGAGAAGGTTGGGGAGAATGGAATTTACTCAGGGAATAGTTGAGAAAAGCTCTCTTTGCAGTTGATGTGCACATTTGGTTTAGCAGATGTTCTTTGTTGATTGAGCCACGAGTGACTATATCCTAGAACTGTCTAACCTTTTTTCCTTCAGTCAATCTTTTCACAGCTCAGGTTAATCTACTAACAGATACTTCAGCAGAATTCAATAAATGGAGGAAAACTGATTAATATTTAAACATAGGAATGCTTAGTTTAAGCATTTTCAGCATTTTCAAAATAAAGAATGTAAAAAATAGTGACAATAAATATAAACTATATATTGAATAAAAATTTTCAGTAAGGGTCAGTACATTGCTATTTCGGTAGTTAACTACTCAATAATGATTATTATGCACTGAATTGTGTCCCCTGAAATTTGTATATTAAAGACCTAAACCCCTATGTAACTGTTTTTGGAGATAGGGTACTTAGAAGGTAATTAAAGTTAAAAGAGGTAATAAGGATGGAGCCCTAACCTGATAAGATTGTGACCTTATAAAAAGAGAACATGGGGGATCTCTCTCTCCTTGTCTGTGCCACGGGAGGCACAGTGAGAAGTTAGCCATTTACAAACTGGCTGCTGATTAAAATATCAATTATTTTCTCATGAACTGTGGGAAAGGAGTAAAGGAAGTTGAATTTCTTCACATACTAAGAGAAGAAAATTTGAACCCAATGGAAGGAAATTAAATAAGGATTCACTATAGAACTAACATGAGAAGCCATGAGAGACCAAGGTATTATTAGCAAGATGAATGTTAGATATCTGTGTGTTCCATACCATGGTCAAGTTATTAACTAAACTTTGTTTGGTTTTAATGAGAGTGAGGATGTCAATGATTGGTAAAGAAGAAATATCATATAACTAATCAATGAAAGGAGCACTTTCATGAAAGAGGAGAAATGGAGTTTCTGGGAATATTGTTTTAAATGTTAAAGACATTCTTGACTTCCATCATCCTTGGGATTTGGGGTTTGAAACAAACTTATATTTATCTCCAGAAGTAAGAAAAGCCAAATACTGTCTAGGATACATGTAGGTTGTCCATTAAAAATTCAAAATATACTTAGTTGTTGCAGCCTGTAGAAAATTCTGTCTTTGTTACTAAGTATTTAAAGCATGTGCACAGACACACGCGAATAGAATCCTAAGGTTTTGACTATCAACAGTACCGTACCTATATTGTCTCAACAGTGTACCTTGAATAATAGACTAAGAAGATCAGAGAAATCACCTAGATAAATAAATGATATGGCTCTTTTCTATATTGGTAAAATGACTGGAACAAGATTAATGCAGTGGCTATGGTAGTTCATGCCTGTCAGTAAGCAGAAAATTCTCATTTTAATACCACCTCAATTACCTCTCATTTAGTAAGATCCAGAAAAAATACTAGAAAAAAAATGACAGGAGCATGCACTGAGAACTTAAGATTCTATTGAGAAACATCAAACACAACAACTAAATCATGAACATGTTTGTAAGTCATAAATTAATCAAAGTGATAATCATAGTGCTTTAAGCCTAACATAATGAGTTAACAAAACTTATGCAGGTACTCATTTCAAAATTTAATCAATACTAAAAATATAGACTTAGAAATATACATAAGGAGAATCCCATTTTAAAATGCATTGAGTTAGGGGTGCCTGGGTGGCTCAGTTGGTTAAGCATCTGATTTTGTCTCAGGTCATGATCTCGTGGTTTGTGGGTTCAAGCCCTGCATAGGGCTCTTGTGCTGACTGCTCAGAGCCTGGAGTCTGCTTCCAATTCTGTGTCTCTCTGTCTCTCTCTGCCCCTCTCCTGCTCACACTCTGTCTCTCTCTAACATAAATAAACATTACATATTTTTAATGCATTGAATTGAGGAAACATCTATCAGACACTAACAATTGCCTTTGATCCAAAAACTTAACACATTAAAACAATTTAACATCATACCCATAATGGCAAAAATAGCAATGAGATTGAATAAACCTTTTCTTCTTACAGACAGCAATTATAAAAATTGAAAACAGTGTGAACAAATTATCTAAATATACTGGAGCATATAAATAAGACAGAGAACTCTGGTAAAAGTATCCACAAAATTATTTTGGCCAAAAAGTCTGAATAGACTTTAATAGTTATCACATCCCTCAAATAAATTTGTCATTAGATGAAAAAAAGAAAGATAGAAAAAATATAAATGACCATATCAGCCATCAAATTGAACTGATATTTGTAGAACACTATCCTTTACAGCTGCAGGTTGTATTATTTCAAATACATATGGAGTGTTCACAAAGATAGATCACTTATTGACCTGTAAAAAAAATCTCAATAGAGATAAAAAAATAGGTCTCTTTCAAACTATGTTCCTTGATCATCACATAGTTAAACTACAAATAAATAAATTAACACATATAGAAAGACCCCAGATATGTAGATATTAACTCATTTCTAAACAACACATATGTCACTGTATAAATAGAAGGAAACTGTACAATATTTTGAGTCAAATTATATTTTAAAACCGGCATATCAAAATTAATGTGAACCTGCTAAAGAAATATATAAAGGGAAGTTTTTAATGTTAAGTGCAAATATAAAAAAAATGTCTGAGGCCAATGCTGTAAACCTACAGCCACAGGAAAATAGTATAAGGGCAGCAAATAAAAATATGGTAAGCAGAAGGAAAGATTAAGAGAAGAAAGCAATGAAATGGAAAACATGCAAAAATAGAGAACATAGAGCTGCTTCATATAATTCAGAACAATCAGTTAAATTCACATTTCAATTAACGTAAAATTTTAGTATGTCATATATATTATATGGAATATGACTATGCATGTAAAAATATCCATTGTCTATCTGAATTCAAATTTAATTGGGTTCTTGTATTTTTTTTGTTCAATCTGACAACCCTGAGATAAAAATCAATAGCATAAAAAGTTTATTCTTTGAAAAGATCAATAAAATTATACATTTCACACTCTATTGATGAAGACTAAAAGGAGACAAGTGACAAATTATCATTATTACCATTTAAAGAAGGGATACCACTCAAGGTCATTCCGATATTAAAATAATGTAAAGTGGACATTATAAGTGACTTAATGCCAGTTATATGAAGAAATTACTTGGAAGTCACAAATTACTAAAATTGACAAAAGAAAATAGATAATCTTATAACAGGCTAGAGAACCTCCTCTTTCTGCTATGTGAGGACACAGGAAGAAGATGGCCATCTATAATCCAAGAAGAGGAACTTCCCCCCAAACCTGACCCATTTGGCACCCGGAGCTTGGTCTTCAAGCCTCTACAACTATGAGAAACAAATATTTCTTGTTTAATATACCTAGTCTGTGATAGATGGTTATAGCAGCCTGAGCTGACTAAAATATTTTTCCATTTCCTTCATGATTGTCTAAACTTGTGGCCTCAGGGGCTTGGCAAGGTGGACAGTAAGATACCCCATTACTTTATCCTGTAGTTCTCTTCTGTCTAAAATTAAATTCTGCACAGATATTTGCTGACTTATGGGAGTGTAAATGTGAGTCCTTAACAGTCTTTTCTGAGGCTTTTCTTCTGCCAGGATCTAGGAAGTTAGAGTTAACATCTGGCTCAAATTTTTTTCATAGCTTCTAAGCTTTCCTTCAAATGTAGAAGCCCTCTCTGGTAGGGTAACTACCAAATGTTCAGGTCTTCTTAGCATGTTCTTCTTGACCCAAAATAAACTCATAGATAATAGAAAATAGAAGTATAGGTTACTCTATTTGTATCCCTTTCTCAAATCTTCTCTTTCTCTCTCTATATATCTGTCCATCCATACATCCATCCATCCATCCATCCATCCATCCATCCATCTATCCATCCACTCATTCATTCATTCATCCATCTATTCATTCATTTATTTGCTGTTGATGTGCCCAGAGGATAAACCTAGTCATTTATTACTTAAAACATCATCCTACTGTTAGAGCCCTGAATGGTCTTTCCCATCTTGCAGACACTTTCAAGCTGACTGAGATTTCTGCGGACCATTTCCATTTATTTGGTTATGAGACAGGTGCTGGGGACAGAATTCTGGATATACCATCCGCTTCTCTATGGTACAAGGAGGAATTCACTGCTGAACTTCCATCAGGTAGGCAATTCTGATATTCCTGTATCCTGCTTCCTGGGTTATGAGTAGGCTCAATGCATATCAATTCATCCTGTTATACTAATTCAGTGTTATCCTCAAATTTTTACATATATAGACATACTTGTGCCTTTTTATCTGATTATGGTAAACAAAACAGAATATGTATCAAGTAGTGGAGTCTTAAGTATTTGAACACATGAATGGTACATATGGTGGATTTTTTACATATTTTCTTTTCATTTTCTGAATTTTATAAATTATCTGTAATTATAATATGTTTAGAATCAGAAAATCAATAAGGAAATTTAAGCACAATTTATCCATTCTTAAATAAATAAATTCTTTTTTTAAAATGTTTATTTATTTTGAAAGAGAAAGAGAGTATGAGCAGGGGAGGAGGAAGAGAGGGAAAGAGAGAATCCCAAGCAGGCCCCACACTTTCAGCACAGAGCTCAACACAGGCTCCATATCACTACTGTGAGATTACGACCTGAACAAAATCAATAGTCAGACACTTAATGGACTGAGCCACCTAAGTGCCTCAAATAAATAAATTTATAATATATTGCTTCCCAATTATAATTATAAAATTATATAGTACAATTATATAAGTATATATAATTCTAATAATATTTTATTTATTTTTATACTCCAATTATATACAAATAATAGATTAGTCTCAAATCTAACACTAGTTTTACCAGAAAAAGTTTCATATTCTGAATAGCTTAATACTTAAGGTACAATTTACTATATAGATGAAAATTTTATTTTTTATTTTACTTTTAAAAGTTTATTTTAAGAGAGAGAAAGTGAGCATGAGTGGGGTAGCGGTAGAGAGAGAGGAAGAAAGCGAGAATCCCAAGCAGGCTCAGCGCTGACAGCTAATGTGGGACTCCAACTCACGAAAAATGAGATCATGACCTGAGCCAAAACCAAGACTCAGATCCTTAAATGACTGAGCCACCCAGGCACCCATGAAAGTTTTAATTTTAAAAACTAAAGTTCACAATTAAATGATACATTAAAACTTGACAAAATATTTTGTATTCATGTCACATTAAAATATTTTCTTTTCCATGACTAAAAAGTAGAAGTGTGTTTGTTAATAAGCAGTACTAATGAGTAACACTAGTTGTTCAAGGTTTAAACGTTTTCCAGAAAATTTATAATCAGCTTTAATTCAAATGAAAGATTAAAAAATGATGGAAATTTTAGTCTCAGTGACATGATAAAATAATATTCTCAGCCTAATTTCAGAATATGTGTCAAAATATTGTATAACTTTATATAATTATTACTTTACTATTTTTAAAATGTCATTTACAATTAAAATTACCAAAAAGTGGAAACCAGGCAATAAAAGTGATTGAATGCACAAGAATACTGAAAACATATAGAAAAATCTAAAAAAATCTGATAGAATATATCCTGTTTAGTTTACCAATCATTAGTTTTCCTTTAGTTTCCTTAATAATATAGGTCTATATGGAACATACACATATTTTTTTTTTTTAATTTCAACTTTGTCCTACTGGTAACATCAATACCAATAAGTGCTTTAAGTAAAATAGTAAATAATTTATATGTACAAAGTTTCCATTTATTTATAATTGTGATTGTGTTTCTTTTAGAAAATATAATGTCCATAAAAATCTGCAAGAAAATTAACAATATTAACAAACAATAAAATATATGGGTGTGTATTCATAAGAAAATGTTAAGGAAAATAGTAACATAAAATATGAAAAATCGTCCCAATATGCCCTTTAAATAAAAAATCTAAATGGTTTCTCTGTTTTCTAAAGCTCTATGATTGTATGCAAGGATATAATTTGATGATTCAGGAAACTATATTTTGATGTCTTTTTTTTTATAAAGCCAAGAAAATGCTTGATAAGCCAGATTGTTATGAATAACTAAATGGAGGTGAATTTCTCCACATTTCAATATCAAATACTTACTGAGGCACCTGTGAATTCAGAAAGAAAATAATGTACCTACAAATATATGAAAGGAAAAAAAAAATTCAGTGGTAATCTGAGACCAGAGAGGTAAGGCCACAAACAACTTAACTTTTTTTTTTTTTTTTTTGCTGTGAGTCTTATAATATCCTGTCTCTCCTCTCCCCACTCAAAAGTTTTAAACACATATATATGATTTCTATTCATGGTTATTTAAACAAATAGGGAAATTGAAGAACTTTTCTGGAAGATGAAAGCAGTTATGAAAGACTTCAAGTTGAGATAGGTAATTTAATGAAAAGAGAAAATTAGAGCTAGAGGTAACAAATCAAATGTAAACATTCTCAAAATTTTTCTTCAGAACATATATATTTCCTGACCAAAGTGAGATTTAGGCTGAAGTCTAGTGACTAAAATATAAACAGAAATGTTGAGGTTATCTGTGTTGCAGACTTAAATATTCAAAGAACATAAAATTAGTAAGAAATTATAGAGGCAGTGCAATGAAATAATAATGATCCTAGAATTTAAATACACATATTCAGAATGAACAATTTCAGTACATGCAAAAAAGAAAACAAAAGAAAACAAACTGAACACACACGCACGTACACACACACACACACATACACACACACACACACTTTTTCATTCTCAGTTCAATACAGTATGACAAAGATATTAGCTTGATAATGGTCTGTTTCTTCTATGAAATTTTAACTTGGCCATTACCCAGATTGCTCTTCTCAAGGACAACTGGTCTATGCATATTCGATTTGAAGAGCACCATTTAGATTCATGACCAAAACTGTTCTTTTTGAAAGACCATTAATGTATTTTCAATATTTCTAATCAATACTAGCTAAGAGATCTGGACACTATTCATCATTTAGCAAATGCGACAGAACAATTTGGATTGTTCTTTAAATGTTTGCTGTCCAGGTTATACAGCCAACAATGTTACTACACTGAGAAAGAACACTTTTATTGGTTCAGAATTGGTTGTATTTCAAGTTTGCTTAAGTATCAAATTGAGGGGAGTTACCTTAAAAGACTTTCCTATTTGGGGCCGTTTGTTGATTTGTCATTTTCTGTAAGTGTTGAAGTTAATGTCACATTGACCTTATCAAGTTTCTAAGAGGGTTCTCTTCTAGAAACATCTTTGAATAATTTCTCTGCTTATAGTTTGAATACTAAGTATTCTTAGTAGGTTTTAGAAAACTTTCCCCACTTATAAATATCCTGTCCTTTCTTTTGTGGATAATACTTTAAATTCTTTCCTCTCACCTCAGTCAGATAAAGGTGAAGCCAAAAAAATTGAGTGATTAACTTTCATCAGAAATTAAAGTAAGCTTCAAAATTAAGTCGCACATATCAACTGAAAAAATATCTCTGCTGAGTTCTAACAATAATCAAGCCCTGTACCCACAACCTGCCTTGGATGATTTGTTTTCCAAAGTAGCTCTGGAAATTTTATTTGTGTATCTAAGCTTTTCTGTTTCTATTGTAAATTGTTTTTTCTCTTTTATTATTTATATTGGAAATACTTTTGATTTAGTTCATAATCTTCCTGCAAAAGATACATTGTACATCGGTGCTTCTTCATACATTATACATAACAATAAGCAAAATTTACAGCAGTGTAAGCAAAAGAATAGTTAGCTTTACTGCAATATACAAAATTCAGCCAATTCAGCAAAAGCCTTGAACTCTAGAAGAAACATTTTCACAAGTTATATGTTATGTGTTATAATAAACCCTTCAAATATGTGCACATATACATTTTTTTTTTTACTTGAGAGAAAATTGAATGGTTTAGTAAATTGAAAGTGGCAAGTGGAAACACAGCACTTTCCGTTTTGCAGTAATGGTGTTTAGTGTGGCAGCTCCAAGTCTAAGATCTTCCACAGTATCTGTGAAAGGAAAATACTACTAATTGCAAATCTCCATATAAGGACTGAAGCTAATTCGGTGGAGTGTATAGTTGTCATACAAAGAAAGTATTAAACAACAGAAGAGTCTGACGGAGAGACCCTTACATTCTCCTCAGCTTGACTAAACTTCAGATAGGTTTCTTCCTGATTACAGGCCTCTGACTTTCCTTTCCTTGGTTTTCACTGTAGAAACTACAATTGTGAATTCTTTTCCTACATTTTTTGAGATGTAAATCTTCTTCCAGCTTCTTGCCAGTTTTACAAACCCAGATAATTTTTCACAAGGATCTGGGGTCATCCTTTGAAATGTGGTCCCCAAGAAAGATTGAGTTTCTATGTCCCAGTCTCTGAGGATGGGTAGGAGCCAAATTTAGATGAGGATCAGTTAGCGAACAGAGATGGCCTAAGCATGTTGACCAACCTCTCTCTCCCCTAACATTCTTCAGAAGTTTTCTAGTGGCTCATCCCAGCATTTAAAAACCTTCCTGCCTTTTGCATCAGTGGAGTTGAGTTCAATATCTCTGTCCTATTGCATTACTCTTGACCTTGCAATATTCTTGAACAAAGTCCTCATTGCCAGTTTAATTCCATCCAGTGAAATTTTTAACAAGTCTTTGTCTAAAATCACTGTGCAATAATCTCTGGGGAGTCCATTTCTATAAAACTTCAGGAATGGTCTCATCAGACTATATTGGAGTGTGATAATTTGGTGCTTTCCTAATTGCCTACACGGTTACTAATAATTAGAAAAAGGATTATTTTCCTCATTTAAATATGTTATTTTCAATAGCTGTAACTACTCATTCCTTGGTTTTTATTTTCTGACCTTGAGCTACAACAAAAAAGGTATCTCCAAAAGTAATTCAGATCTTCTATTCTGAAACATCATTCCATGTGTAAGTTTTCCTGGGCTTATTCCTCAGCAAATGTGTAATAAGGGCTAGACTTTTGTCAGTCGTCAGCACATAAGCTTCATTCAGATGTTCTTGGTCCTCTTTGCTCTTAAGGAAGAAGGATTATTTTTAAAAATGTAATTTAGTTTCAACAGAGTTGTAGATTTTATAATTTTGGGGGGAGGTCAATATCCCAATGAGAATTCTATTTAAGGTATAAAAAATTATTCTCTGCAAACTGTATCTTTACATAGGCAATTGAAATTCTGTTTACATTTCAAGCACTGATGGAACTCTTCACCTGGGAGATACGTATTCTCTAACACAACTCTGTTTCCAACATGTCCTCTCCAACCTGAATTGATGGACTAGTATAACAACATTGGCTCTGTTCCCTCTGCTGTTACTGCTTCATATTCCTCGACTCCTTAAGTAACTGAAGATATTTCCATGTTAATCTGGTTCTACTACTTAGAAATCCTCCCATAGGGATGCAGTTGGTTAAGCATCTGACTTCGGCTCAGGTCAGGATCTTATGGTTCGTGGGTTCAAGCGCCACGTTGGGCTCTGTGCTGACAGCCAGCTCAGAGCCTGGAGCCTGTTTCAGATTCTGTGTCTCCCTCTCTCTCTGACCCTCCCCTGCTCACATTGTCTCTCAGAAATAAATAAAACATTAAAAAAACAAATAAAAATCCTCCCATAAATTCAGAGATACTTTGCCTATAATATTGTAATTCCTAAGTCAATGAGATTTTCAACTAAAAGTGAGTTAAATTACACTTGAAATTTAACTTTCCGACTATTGTGGGTCATTTCTGTTAGATTTCCTGTTGTAACTATTGCTCTAGAAAATCTTTAGCAGATTTTTATCTGCTTTAGCTGAGTTCATTTTAAAATGGTTTTTAAATATTTTCTAGTATCTTCTCTATGATTATTTTCTTTATTGTATCATTTTTGCTCATACTCATTATCTATAAAGAATCTGCCTAGAGTTGCTTTATTCATACATCTGGAATACCGTCAATACTTGCTAGTTTTTCCTTGTCTTCTGTTTTTGGTAATTATTATCAATATTCCCAAAGATCCCCACCAAAGTTCACAAATTGAATGGCCCATGACAAAGTTTATTTTCCCTTATGATTAAATCTTCCAGGGAGTTTGCTGAGTTCCTGCCTAATTCTTATATTTCAGCCTGGTTAATCTTGGCCCAAGTGATCACCTTTTAACTATGTTCCTTTGCTAGGGATTTGAGACAGATTGCTAGAGAATTGACTGACAGAACTGATTATCAGCATTGTGACAATGATTTATCTTATCCCTGGACTAGGAAAGAGAACATGTGGTCAGTGACTCCATTGGTACAGAAATGACATTCATCCTTGCTTCCTTACTCTTCTCTTATGCTAATGCACAACTTTGCAGTTTAAAAATATCTCTCATCATGTTTCCTGAACATTACTTTTAAAACTTCATAGTCCAAATGATCTAAGTGGGCAAATTTATTCCTCTTCTTGCTGCATCATACAAAAAAAAAAAAAATCAACTTACGTTATTCCAAAATAGAGAAATTGTCATTAGGGTGTTTTCTTTTATATTCCAGAAACTCAATAGAAAGTCTAAACAGTTATCAACATGCTGTTTAAGTATAATGTAATATTCGTAGTATTAAATAACCACAAATCATAGTACATTTTATACTACCTTGTGTTTTTAATGAAACACGGCCAATTTTATTCAAATTTCCCCAAATTTATGCTCAATATGTTGTTTGTAAAATGTATGTTATGCTTTATATAATGATTTTATTATTTTGTCCTTATTTTATAGTTATTTTGTTTTCATCTTGTCTTTATATAGTACTTTAGTCAGAGTCCTCAGTTGCCCAGTTAGAAGCCTCTGACCTCCTTTTCTGATAAAGTTTCTTCTCATGGTCAACATCTCTGGCTTTTAAATGAAAGGCTTTCGGTCTTTTTAGTCACTTGCTGATAGGGTGAGGCTGCATTGTTACCCATAACCACATGACCTGACCTATTTTACAATCAGTCTTGGCAGCCAGTCCTGCATTTCTAATCATACTGACAATCCACCTTTCATGTTCAGTTTGTTTGCCAACATGTGAGTGCTGATACACAGGTGGATTTAACAAAAAGTCTCAAATATGAAGTCAATGATTTTCAATGAAATCCTCAAGACAAGTCACCTGGAAGTCATTCACAAGTACTGAGTCACATTCCCTCAGTTTTTTCTGAGCTCCATCAAAGTCAAAGTTAACATATAAGCATTTAACAAATTCTGTAACTGGGTGTCTATATGTATAAGACTCTCTTCAATAATTTATGAGGTCTTTTAACAGCTGCTGGAATTTTCAAACATCTTTGTTTCTTATGATGGCTGTAGCCCAATAGTGTGGAATATGTGGACACATCATCTGAATTGCATTAAGATACGATGACTTTTAAAGGACGAGATCGATAATGTTATTATGCCCCTCAGTTTAGTTGAAGAAAACAGAGGAAGTGGTTGAACCATTTTTGCTGCTGAAGAGACTGAAGTGGAGAACTCAGAATCATTATCTATGGTCTCTTTTAACCATGTAAAGTCTTCCATAGCTGTGTCCCAATTCTGCCTTAAGATTTCAGAAGGCAGTTTTCCCCTGATTGAACTCAAAACATTTTTGCTGTTGCTGGAACCAACACTCTAAAGAAGTAAAGATATTCTGGTGTTCCAGAGTAATTCCCATATTCATATTGGAATTTTACATAACTCTACAGTATATCTAAATATTTCTGCCTAAAACAGTGCCTGCCCACAAGGTAGATAAACAGCATCTGCCCATCTCTGGTTGATTGCATCTGCCTTGTAGTTTCTGGATCTTCAAATGTCTTCACAATTGGTTCCATTTCTGCCTGAAGCTATTTCAATCATGCAACAACTGTGGCTCTTTTTTTCTCTCAACACATGTGGAATATTGTCAGAATAAAGGTTTTTGTACACATTGACAGCAAAGTGTATCATGTTAGTATCACTAAAAAGATTCAAAATCCCTTGTAATATATATATATATACATATGTATATATATTACAATATATTGTATTGTAATATATATATATGTATATATATTACAATATATTGTATTGTAATATATATACATATATATTTTATTATACATCTCTTATGGGAAGAAATTCAACAGAAAGATTAGATATCAGTCCAAAAATATATGTGATGGGAATAGTCAAGTTGTATCCACCATCTTGCCAAAGAAAAGTGTTTCTGCTATGTTCTTGACATAAACACAGGAAAGAACCACAAATTCAACAAATGTAAAATAACTTTTATTTACTCTACAGTGGAGGAGGGACTTTAAGGTGACTTCCATGATCTTTGTCTTCTGGTATTCACACTCTTGTATAATTCTTCCCCCTTCAGAGCAGGAAGACATGTGAATTGCTCTAAATAATGAAATATTGCAATGATGATAAGATGCTTATGATTATATTTACATGGTTTCAAAATATTGCTATGATTATGGTACCTATTTGGCTAGCATCTCTATGTCCTGCTCTTGCTCTATTACTTGCTTCTCTCTCCCTGTCTCTTCCCATTACTTGTTTTGCAGTAGCAAGCTGCCATGTGTCTTATAGCAACAAGAAAATAAATTCTTCCAACAACCAGAGAAAGCCCAGAGAGGGATTTTTCAGTAGCAAAATGTCCAAATAAGAAGGCAGTCTGTCTGATGTTCTGATGGCAGCCTTGTGAGCCCAGAAGGAAATAACCAGTTAAGCCTTGACTGGACTCCTGAATTACAGAAACTGTGAAATAATAAATGTGTGTTTTAAATTACTACAAATATGGTAATTTATTACACAGCCGTAGAAAATGAATATACCTATAAATGCTACTTTTTGTTGTTGTTTTTCTATTTCACTTACTAACGTCATCATACATTCATTTATATAGGCTTAAAACATGTCACCATATTTTTTTTTTCCTTTTCCACCATTACCAACAACACCTAGTCATTCAATAAACCCTATCTTTTATATCTTAGTGAGATTACTTCTGTGACCATTCAATCAAGTAATATAATATTTCCATAATCCAGAAATTTTCCTTATGCATATTCCTATTCACTTATTCTCATGCCAAATTCTGTAAAACAAAGGTATGATTTCAACCATCATAGATTAGCTTTATTGCTAGAACTGAAAACAAAAAAGGAATTCTCTAATAAGTACTCTTTTGCATTTGACTTTTTTACTCAGTATGTTTTTGATACTCACCCATATTTGTATATACAGGTCATTTTCTTTACTTATTCACTCATTGAAAAATTTTGTGTTATTTACAGCTTTAGACTAATCTAGATCAAGCTTCTTTGAACATTAATGTATTTGTCTTTTTGTCAGCATATGTTTTGATTAAACTTGGCATTATATCTAGGAATAAAATAGATGAATCATAGTCTAAGTATATGGTTAATATAAAAAACTGACAAAGCATTTTCCAAAAATAATGTAATATTTACACAACAGAAATAAATAAAAGTTCCATTTACAACCAATCATCATCATAAGTTGATATTATTTAATCTTAGCTATTCTGGTGAGGTAACCTGTTTTATTACACACAGATTTTATTTATCTAGTCATATATAAATGTTCAGTCTCCTTTTAGTAGTCCAATACATCCATTCATAGTCTAACCACCCTTCTACACATGATCCAATATTCTATCTTATTTATGTCTTTAATTCATTTCCTTTCCATATAATTATTTATGTTTTCATCTTCCTATCAAATTTAAATGAACTATCAAACAGCTAGTTCATGTCTCCTGATAATTCTTCCTTTGTTGAACAACTAAAAGTAAAAAAATAATAATAATAATTCAGTCTGCTGTAGTATTACAGCAGTGATTTTAGAAGTATCATTCCAAGATCAGCAGCATCAGTATAATTTGGGACAATGTTAGAAATTGAAATTACCCAGGCCTTATACTACACCTACTAAATCTGAATTTCTGAGGATGCAGCCAAATAAATCTATGTTTTGACAACTCCTCCAGATAATTCTGATGCCTGCTAAAGTTTGAGAGCCTTATTCCATTCATATAAAATTACTACTTGATATTTTGTATGGAAGTTTATGAATATGTTTTATTAAATAGACTGTGAGCTCACTCAAGTTAGGGGCTATAAGTTAATCATTTCTGTACACATTCTGTAACACCAAGGACCAAGCTTTGTGCATCATAGAAAAACCAATGATTGCTTGCTAAATTAAATCATATTGAAAGATGAAACAAATTAGTTTTTCTTTATCAACTGATTACTGAATAATGATGTTTGTTTTAAAATACATGCCCATTGCTTCAATTTTACTCTTAGTTAGTACCTCAAAATAGACAAAATCAAGAATATCAAAAGACATGTGTTGACTTGCAATATTTAACTGAGCCATATTATTTCATTTTATTTTTAACTGAGCCATTTTAAATACAGAGAAACTAGAAATATTTTTTTTCTCTTCCACCTATTAAGTCTGACTCTCCTGAAAGGGGAGACATCTATAGTCAGAGACACTAGAGGTTATTAAGAAATAATCTACTTTATGAAAAAGAATGTTATGTGCTTTTGTTTTCGAAGCAATCGTTATTGTGTTCCTCCTTGGAATTAATTCTTATGGGCAATCAGGGTTTTGCTGCAGTTATAGTCATCCTCTCCATTGTTGCTGATTAAGCTGGTTGGTTTGCATAAGGAATCTCAATTTATCTGATTATTTTACATAGGAGGAATTATTGTTATACCCGAACTCAACTGAAGGCTCAGATGTATACTCTTTAACAATGTTTTTCCCATTACTATTGGAAGACCATCTTTTAAGGAGCATGATCTTACCAGAGTTCTAAATTATTATAGTCATAATTCTATTGACATCTCCCACTACCAGAAAATATCATGCATAGAATAACTGAGAAGTTTTCTTTTTCAAGTTTATCTGTAGACAAGTAGTAGTCAAATCAGCTTTTAAGTGAACTTTTTTATCAAACCCTATTTTAGTTCAGGTCTTCTAGTGCAACATTAGTAAGCATGCAGTACTGTTCAGATTTAAGTTTGCATACAAACTCATACAATATAAATTTATTGATTCTATGGATTCTTCCAGATAAGGCTTATTTTTTTTTTAAACAAATTAGGAAAGTGTTTAGCAACAAGTCATTTCTATGCAAAGATCTACTTTATTCCTTTTTTAAAAAAAATTATTTAACCTTTATTCATTTTTGAGAGACAGAATGCAAGGGGGGAGGGGTAGAAAGAGAGAGGGATACTCAGAATTTGAAGCAGGCTCCAGGCTGTGAGCTGTCAGCACAGAGCCTGACACAGGGCTTGAACCCACAAACTGTAAGCTTCTGACCTGAGCCAAAGTTGGACACTTAACCAACTGAGCCACCCATGTGCCCCATAATCTAACTTACTCTTAAGGAATTATCTTTAGTGGTATCATATGTGACTCATTTTCTTCAAGTTCTTACTTTGGGCAGAAAAAAAGAAAAATCTGTGTCTAAATGCTGCATCTCTACCTTAGGGGAGGCCATTACAAGTTTTTCCGGCAATAGAGGGTTAACAAACTCAGACTGGGGTAGAAGAGCTGCTTCTACTGTTCAGTGTCCCCAGGTTCATCAGGATCTGCCAATGTCCGTATTCCAGCTTCAAAATCTCATTCCTTCCTAATCAATGCCTTCTATTTAACAGATGATACCCTGCATGGTTGGGGATTCAAATTAGACTGTAATTCAGTCACTTGTATGATGAAACTTTGGATTTGGTTTTCTGAAACCTCAGCTCTGGGGCTCCAGGGGATAAGGTTTCCTTTAGATATAAAAATTTTCAGGTCATATTTGCTGAGCACGAACTGGGAATTTAAAGCTCTCAGTTCATTCTTTTCTTTTCCAACTTATTCCAGCCCAGTTATCATCCAATCTCATTATACTAGTAAATTTGATAAAATTGTTGTAAGGTTTCAAATACACTTAAGAGTATTCAGTGATGATAAGAAACAATACACACACACACACACACACACACACCCTTTTATTATTTTTTATTTATTTATTTTTTACAAATAGTTTATTGACAAATTAGTTTCCACATAACACCCAGTGCTCATCCCCACAAGTGTCCTCCTCCATGCCCATCCCCCCTCCCCCCCACATCCATCAGTCCTCAGTTTTTGTCAGCATTCAAGAGTCTCTCATGGTTTGCCTCTTTCCCTTTCCCCCACCATTTCCGCCCTTCTTCTCCCCCTTGGTCCTCCGTCAAGTTCCTCCTAATCCTCCTATACGTGCAAACATATGATATTTGTCCTTCTCTGCCTGACTTATTTCGCTCAGCATAACACCCTCAAGGTCCATCCATGTTGCTACACATGGCCAGATTTCTTTCTCATTGCCATGTAGTATTCCATGGTATAGATAAACCACATCTTCTTGATCCATTCGTCTGTTGATGGACACTTAGGCTCTTTCCATGTTTTAGCTATTGTGGAGAGTGCTGCTATGAACATTGGGGTACATGTGCTCCTATGCCTCAGCATTTCTGTATCCCAGGGGTAAATTCCTAGCAGTACTATTGCTGGGTCATAGGGGAGTTCTATTGTTAGTTTCCTGAGGAACCTCCACACTGTTTTCCAGAGAGGCTGCACCAGTTTGCATTCCCACCAACAGTGTAGGAGGGTGCCCGTTTCTCCACATCCTCGTCAGCATCTAGAGTTCTCTGTTTTGCTCATTTTAGCCACTCTGACTGGCGTGAGGTGGTATCTCAGTGTGGTTTTGATTTGTATTTCCCTGATGAGGAGGGATGCTGAGCATCGTTTCATGTGTCTGTTGGCCATCTGGATGTCCTCTTTGGAGAAGTGTCTGTTCATAGCTTCTGCCCATTTCTTCACTGGGTCGTTTGTTTTTCGGGTGTGGAGTTTGGTGAGTTCCTTATAGATTCTGGATATTAACCCTTTATCTGATATGTCATTTGCAACTATCTTTTCCCATTCCGTTGGTTGCCTATTAGTTTTATGGGTTGTTTCCTTTGCTGTGCAGAAGCTTTTAATCTTGATGAGGTCCCAAACATTTATTTTTGCTCCTGATTCCCTTGCTTTTGGGGATGTGTCAAGTAAGAAGTTGCTGCGGTGGAGGTCAAGGAGGTTGTTTCCTGCTTTCTCTTCTACGATGTTGATAGTTTCCTGTCTCACGTTCAGGTCCTTTATCCATTTTGAGTTTATTTTTGTGCATACACACGCCCTCTTTTAAATGCATGGTGCTGAGTCAATTAAATATCAACATTTGAAACAAAAAAGAAGAAATAAGAACAATTGAAGTGGAAGGTTGATCACTACCTTAAATCATATGCATAAGAAATTTCAGTAATACTATCAACTTGGATGTGAAAAGCAAAAACTATAAAGCTTCTAGATGATAGTATGGCTGAGTATCTCTATGACTTTGAGGGATGCAAAGATTTCTTAAATATGACACAAAAGGCACTCAGAGGAAAGATCTATAAATCAGATTATATTAAATTTAAGAACTTCTGTTCATTTAAAGATGTTATAATACTCGAAAGAGAAACCACAAAATGGGAGAATATGTTTTTCAGTCAATTAGATTCCAGAATGTATGGAGGAATACAAAACCATAAGAAAAAGAAGGACAAAGAAATAAGTAAAAGACTAACAAATCTGTGCAAAGGTTTTCAAACTCATTAGTCGCAAGGCCATTGAAAATTAAAAACACAATGTGAGAGTTCTGAACACCCACCAGAATGGCTAAAATTGAGCAAAACATTTAAAAGCTAAAACAAAACAAAACAAAAAACCTGACAGTGACAAGTGTTGTCAACAATGGGAAGCAAATGGAATTTTCATATACTGCTCCCAAGAATCTAAATTAGTATAATCTTCATGAAAAGTCTTTTACATATCATACTAAACATACATGTACTTATTTTATGAGCAAGAAATTCCATCTGAGAATACATCCAACAACAAAAAAATCACTGCATTCTAAAAGACATACACATGAATGTTCTCGAAATTTTATTCAGAATACTCTCCCAAGATAACTCCCATGTCCATTTGTAGAATGGATAAATATATCGGGATATATTTATGTAAAGAAATCTTGGAATGCAAGGAAAATCTATTATACCTATACACAACAACAGGGATATCCCCTACAAGCATATTGTTAACCCAAGAAGACTTTTGTAAAAAAAGTATAATTGTATAATTCCTTTTGTATTTGATTCAAACAGGCATTAGAAGTCATGATAGTGATTACTTTGGGAGAAGAGAAATATTAATAATGACGAAGGGTATGAAAGGAGGTGTTTGAGATATTGTCATAGCCTTAGCCTAGGTAATATTTACATAGGTGTGTCTATTCTTTCTTATTTAAAGAGCTGTATACATATATGCTTTTCATCTTTTTTCTGGATGTGTGTTGTACTTCAATACAAAAAATCAAGTGAAAATACTCATGTTAACTACAGAAAAGAAATAGGCCTTTAACACTTTATGTTTTAATTTGTTTTAAAAATCTTAATGTTTATTTAATTTTGAGGTGAGGAGGAGGGGCAGACAGAGAGGGAGACAGCAGAATCTGGAAAGCTCCAAGCTCTGAGCTGTCTGCATAGAATCTAGCCCAGGGCTCAAACCCAGGAACCAGGAGATCATGACCTAAGCCAAAGTTGGACACAACCGACTGAGCCACCCAGCTGCCTTGGCTCTGAACACTTTTAAAAGATAGTTCAATGAAGACAATCAGGATTTAAATGTGCATATATTTATCCAAAGCCAAAAAACCAAGATGCTGAAAGTGCTTCATTAAAATGGTATTTTAAAAAAAGAATATGCAGTGATGATATTTTGCCTATCTCTACTGCTACATCATATCATGGACTTTCATTGCCTACTTTACCACTGACACTAGGGTGATGAACATCTTTAAATCTAATCAGAGTGGAGAACCAATTCCAAAAACTTTGGACACAATTCAGAAAACTCATCCTTAGGATTGTATTCTCCAGAACAAATCAAAATATGTGTCATGCAGGGTTCTCCAAAGAGAGAAACAGAGGCGTTAGATGTATGTGTCCATACATCTAATATAGATAGAATTAATTATATATAATAATATATATATTTAATGTTCTATGCATTTAGAGTATATTGTAATATATATGATGTATATTTTTAAGAAATATCTTCACGGACGACCCGCATAAGCTGGCGGACAAGCCAGAAGGTGGGGACCGCACAGCTGAGGCTGCTTTCAGTCAGCTGAAGCTCTCATGCAAGCTACGCAAACTACGCAAGCTACGCAAACTACACAAGTTACGCAAGCTACGCAAGCTACGCCTTCTGTAGAGGCCACTGATAGGTGAGCCCCACGCAGGAGCGTGTGCATAGTGGAGCGCGTGAACCACGCTTGCAGCCACAGCAGGGTGGTCGAGGTGGGCCCCTTGCCTGCTGCCCACCGTGGTCAGTCTTGGAGCCACTCTGGTCCTGTTTTCCTGTGCTTGTGCCAGATTCTGAGAATCAGAAGACTCAGGAGTCCAGGTGGGCTGATCTGAACCAGGCAGCAGGTGGGGCTGGTGTAACATTCAGAAGGGGAGGGCGGAAGGGATCGACCGTGGGAGCCACTGTTCTTTGCGGCCAGTTCATCCCATTCAGTAACCGCTTTTTAAGCTTTTTTTTTTTTTTTTTTTTGGTTGTTGTTTTTTTTTTTTTTTTTTAACACAAATGTAAGCCAGAATAAAAATGAGGAGGGAGGAAAAAAATAATATATATACACGTACAGACACAAATATATGTGTTTCTATGTTTATATNCAGGTGGGGCTGGTGTAACATTCAGAAGGGGAGGGCGGAAGGGATCGACCGTGGGAGCCACTGTTCTTTGCGGCCAGTTCATCCCATTCAGTAACCTTTTTTTTATTTTTTTTTTTTTTTTTTTTTTTGGTTGTTGTTTAATTCATGATTGGAAACACAAATGTAAGCCAGAATAAAAATGAGGAGGGAGGAAAAAAATAATATATATACACGTACAGACACAAATATATGTGTTTCTATGTTTATATATGAATGCTTGTTTATACTTTCCTTCTTGATAAAATATATATAGTTAACCTTTTTGTTATAGACAGTGTGCACCAGGCACAGAGAAAAAGGCAAGGACTCTATCTTTAAATGGCTGCTTAAGAGTTGGAAAAAGCACTAATATTACACTGTATGTTAACTAACTGGAATTTAAATTAAAAGTTTTTTTAAAAAGAAAAAAAAAAGAGTTGCAAAAGCAGTCACCCCGCAGATGATTACATAAAGTGTATCAGTTTATATGATAGAGGGCCAGTGTGCTGTAAAAGCTCAGAGGAGAGTCATATAAATCAGACCAAAAATGTCAGGATAGTGAGACATTATAAACTGATCTCTGTTTTTCCTAGACTACTACAACCTACTTTTACCTGAGGGCACCCTTACCCTGGCTGTTCTATCATCTTGGAAACTGCTCCCCCTAAATAATTGTATAGTTCACTGCCTTAGTTCATGCAGGTCTCTGCTCAGAAATATATCTTATCAGCCTGGCTTCCCTGGCCACTCTATCTCCTCGTGATGTTTTATTCACCTTACCCTAATTTACTTTCCTCCATAACACCTGATGTCACTTCTGCCTAAGCTTTTGTTTGAGAACCAGTAGAGCATAAACTCCTTCTTTATTATTCACTGATGTATTTATTCTTAGTATCTACGATAAATTTTGACACTGAGTTGGCACTCACAGTTTTGTTGAAACAGATGAATATATATATATATATGTAATATTTAGAATTTGAAATATGAAAATAAATTAGCCTGAGGTGGAGTAATGGGAAAGTGAATTTTATGCAGACAAAAGTCTTGAGACAAAAATCCAGACTGGTAATGATAGCTTAAACTCACCGAGATGTGGTAAGGTGGGAATTATGCATGGAACAATGTTTAGAAAATAGAATTACATAGGTTTATTTTTTTTAATGACTATTTTTGAGAGAGAGACAGAGTTTGAGTGAGGGAGGAGCAGAGAGAGGGGGAGACACATCTGAATCAGGTTCCAGATTTTGCACTGTCAGCACAGAGTCTGATGCAGGGCTCAAACCCACAAGCTGTGAGATCGTAACCTGAGCCAGAGGCAGACGCTTAACTGACTGAGCCACCCAGGCACCCCTAGAATTACATAGCTTTGAATTAGTTGGAGATGGAGGTAAGGAAGAGACTCATACCAATAATACAGTTTAAGTTTCTTGTTTGGAAAACTTGATGTTATGCACAGGAGAAGAAACGGGGCCCATGGTGTGAATCGTGAGTAATGATTGGAGTATTGGACATTTTGAATTTGAGGTGCTTACAGAATATCAAATTGGACTTGTCTGATTTTTAAGAATTTGCTATATGAATATGAATATTGAGCAAGATCTAGGGACTGGAGATAGACATCTGAAAGCCTGTAAGTGATAACTGATGCCATAGAAATAAATCAAAGAGATGTGTGGAATAAAGTGAACCCAGAGGCTCTAGAGATGAGTGAAGAATGCCACCTTGTTCATAGAACTGAAGATGTTTTTATCTGATGGCTTCTATTTTTTATATCCGTGTTATTGTATATAGTTATGACATGTCCTAGTCCCACTCATCAAACTTTGCCTTTTGTCAAAATATATTTATGTACAATGCAGAGCTGCTTAATATAGATTCTTTATTATTAAAAGTTGTATGATTGAGGATAATTATACTTACATTATTTGTATGTAGATGTGTCTTCTCCCAGAATCAGTTCCAGAGCAAAGAAACTGAGTGGAAGTAGTTATTGGGGGGCGAGGGTCCAGGAAATATCAGTGTGGGAGTGGAGAAGTTAATAAGGAGAGGACACTCTCTCCATCCTTTCACTAGCTTGAGTATCTGGAACTTAATTTCAAGGGGGAAATTATGGAAAATGGTGTAAAAACACATGCCTCAAAAAAATTTTTAAGGGAGTTAGTATATGTACATAAAAACTGTCAGACATACATTGGGATGCTCTTGAAGGTGTGATTTTTTTTTTTTTTTTTTTTTTAACACTACTACCTGTGTGCAGTGTATGTGGGCAGAGGACTTAAGGCTTTGGAGAATGTTCTAGGCAAAGAGATGTTGATGTTGGCAAGGCACAACTAAGGCACAAGACTTGAAGTACCTGGGCAGGTCACTGAAGAGTTTCAAACAGTTTTAGTATTTTTTTTCTTATTCATAGGTAAAACCATTTTATTAGTCTGTCACAAATATTTTTGACATAATTGACTTTGTTTTTGAAAAATTAATTTTAGATCCAGTGTTTATTAAGACCCAATTTAATGTTTTCTTAATGTTTTCAAGCATCCAAGAGTGACTAGATAGTACACAATCAAAATGATCTTCCTAATGCATATTGCCCTTAAAATATAGTTCAAATAATAGTAAAATAATTTGAATACCAAATCATAGATGAATTATTCTATAGAATAATCATTTTGGGCAGTAACTGTACTGAGTGGCTTTTCTGAGTTGATTCATATATAACTTCCCTTATACTTGAAATTATTTTGATTATTTTAAGATAATTAAAATGAAATAGTACATAATGTCAAATTACTGTCTCCCGAGAGCTGCTTTGTTGAGAATGTGCTTCATTAGCCTATTTTTCTATCCTTTTTATATTTTCTACGGATTTGACTAATCACCAATTTAGTTATTGAATGCATTTTTAATGAATTACATAAAAGAGATTTCATACAGTGTCTTTATATTTTTAAAGTTTTATTTATGCTATTGAATTGGTTTATTGGTTCTTTTTTAGCATAATTTTTTATTCTTTTTCATCATACATAGTTTGTGTTTCTCATGAAAGTCCCTTTTACCACATGGTACTTGTTTATTATATCTTATTTGATAAGCCTCATCTAATATGAAATATAAATATTGGATAAAACATTCTATTAAATCTTTAAAACAGCAATGTCATTATTACCAGTTTTTCATTTACAATCTATATGGACCCAATCATTTTATGTTTTATGCCCTTTAAAGTGTATTTCTCTTTAGGAAGTATGCATGCAAACATAGCCCTTGAAAAAGATTCATCTCCTAAAGTATAGAGTTATTTTTATGTTTATTATGTACATAATATATAATCAGATTTTAAAAAATGGTTATGTGATAAATTTTAAAATCATTTAGGTACCAAATATGTAATGATTGTCTTTAAATTGTTCTTGAAATCTTTAGAGCTACATGACTTTAGAGTAGTATTTTAGTTGATAAATTTTTCTGTATACCATCAAAAATTTGCTAAGAGATCATTACTTTAAATAAAAAAGTTTTGTTGTGGTGTAGTTGATATACCAAAACCTATACATATTTAATGCATCTAGCTTAATGAGCTTGGACACATGCATACATCCTTGAGACAAGCATTATAATAAAGGTAGTAAATATATCCATTACCTCTCAGTGTTCCCTTATGCCCTTTGTGTGTGTGTATGTGTGTACTACAAACACTTTACTGTGAGATCTACCCTCTTAATTAAATTTTTAAGCACACAATGCAATATTGTTAGCTATATATCGGCACTATGTTTTACATAGGTTTTCAGAACTTATCCATTTATATAACTGAAACTTTATTTCCATTGAGCAGCAATTCCATTTCCCTCTGCCCCCAACACCAGGGCAGCCACTATTCTACTCTCTGCTCAATGAGTTTGACTACCTTAATAACTCATTTAAGTGGAATCATGCAGAATTCCCCCCTCCTTCTGTGACTGGCTTACTTCACTTAGCATAATATCCTCTAGATTCATCGGTATTGCCAAAAATGGCAGGATTTCCTTCTTTTTTTCAAGGCTGAATGTTATTCCATTGTTTACACCACATTTTCTTAATCCAATGTTTATCAGTGGATGCTAATTTTTATTGTGAATAATGCTGCAGTTAACATGGCAGTGCAGATATTTCATCAAAATCCTGATTTTATTTCATTTAGATATATATTCAGAAGTAGGATTGCTGAATCATGTGGTAGTTCTATTTTTAACTTTTTGAGGAACCTCCATACTGTTTTTCATGGCAGTGACACCAATTTACATTCCTTACAATACTGAGTAAGAGTTCCAGTTTCTCCACATTCTTGCCAACATTTGTTGTCTTTTGCCTTTTGGATAATAGCACCCCTGACAACTGTGAGGTGATATTTCATTGTGGTTTGGATTTACATTTCCTTGATGACTGATGTTGAGCATCTTTTCACACTTCTATCAGCCATTTGGCCACTTATTTGCCTTTAGTGAATATTTGTTCAGGTCTTTGCCCATTTTCTTATTTGCTTTATATTTTGTTCATTTGTTTATTTTTGATATTGAATTGTCTAGTTCCTTATATATTTTGGAAATTAATAACTGTCAGATGTATGGTTTGAAATATTGTCTTCCATTCCGTAGGATGCCTTTTTATTCTGTTGTTTCCTTTGTGGTACAAAGAGTTTTAGTTTGATGTAGTTTTACTTGTCTCTTTTTGCTTTCATTGCCCATGCTTTTGTCAGGACCTGGGAAGTGTCTGTCTGTGTTGTGAATGGAGGTCTTGGTCCATGGATTCCCCATGAGAAGATTAACATGGGGATCTGTGCTCAGACTAAAGAGAGCCAGAAGGAAAGTAGTAAGCACAAAACACTTTATTAAAGCAAAAGTACAATCTCAATGTGTAAGAGTGGGCAGGTTCTCCAGGGTGGGACCAGCCCCAAGGTTGTTTTGGGATTGGATATTATTGGTTCTCTCTGAGCTGGTAGGAGCTGTGATGTACCCTGAGATGGTCTCTAATTGAGGCTACTTCCAGTCATTTGGGAAATTCCTTCCACAGGTTGGGAGGGGGAGTTTTGACCCTGCCAGGTTTGTATGCTATGGCACCATTTCCCAAGGGGGAGTACTGGGGGGCTGTGCATGTGAAACAAATGCATCATAACGAGTCTAGGGGTTACCCTAGAGCAGAGGAAGAAGAAGAGAGCATTTGTTCTGTACTTGTGGCTGTTGTTCTGTCAGGCCCGAGGTCTTGGAAGCTACAAGGTCAGGATGTGGAGCTCCTGGGCTAATAGTGTATAGATTTTATTTATTTATTTATTTGTTCTCTCCACTTTCTGTCTCATTCCTCTTCAAGAACTTGAAATTCTTCTGGGGTATTCCTTCCACTGTTCACATCCAGCTTCTACCTAACACTTTGGTATCATATCTAAGAAGTCATTGCCAAGACCAATGTTAAGAAGATTGTCCCTTAAGTTTCCTTCTAGAGTTTTTAACAGTTTTAGATCTTACATTTTAGTCTTCATATTGAGTTTATATTTTTGATTATGGTGTAAATAAGGGTCTGATTTCATTTTTGTGTGTGTGAATGTCCAGTTTTCCTAAAAATACTGGTTGAAGAAACTATCTTTTTATCCACCGTGCATCTTTGGCAGCCTTGTCAAAGATCAGGTGACTGTATATGTTTTGGTTATTGCTGGACTCTTCTGTTCCATTGATGTATATGTTAATCTCTGCCAGTACCACACTTTTTAAAATTACTGTAGTTTTTTAATATATTTTGAAATCAGGGAATGTGATGCCTCCAGCTTTTTCTTAAGATTTCTTTGGCTACTTGGGGTCTTTTGTGGTTCCATATCAATTTTAGGAATGCCCTTGAAAAATGCCATTGGGATTTTGATAAGCACAACATTGACTCTATAGATTGCCTTGGGTAATTTGGATATAATAACATTAAGTCTGCCAATCCATGAATACAGGATGTCTTTCCAATTATTGTGTCTTTTAAAATTTTGTTTGTTTTTGTTTGTTCGTTTATTGGTGCTTTTTAGTTTAAAATTTAGAGTTTTTTCCACCTCCTTGGTTACTCCTTGGTTAAGGTTACCTAAGTATTGTATAATAATAACAATAACAATAATAATAATAATAATCATTTTTCTTCTCCTCCTCCTCCTCCTCCTCCTCCTCCTCCTCCTCCTCCTCCTCCTCCGACACCAAGCACATTATTAGCGAAGAACTTTGGTTTGAGGAGTGGGGAGCTGGGATGAACAAGAAAAGCCCATCTCAAGGAATTTTCCTGGACATCAGGTGTTCCTCTATGTGTATATCAAGTAAACACATTCATGGATGAAATCCCCAGAGGGAAGAGTGCTGTGACTGCAAGCAGCATGGATGGAAGGACTCCCTAGGCACAGCTAGGCCCATGGGACAGCAGGGCTTCAGCGTCAGGCTTGTTTTGGTTAGTTGGAAGAGGATGGCTGTACTGTACACAGGCAGACCATCTGGGCCCACCTGGAACTTCCTCCAGGTGATATCAGTTGCTTTACCTGGAGACCAGGTGATGAACTTGAGGTTGTCATGAGTGTAGTGGCATCACCACTGGAGGCAGGCAGTGCCTCCTGTAGGAAAGTGAAGAGGGGGTGCGCTTGTGCACCATTCACCTCGCATTTCTCAAAAAGCATGAATTTGGGCTTGAACCTGTCCTGAGGTCTGAGAAACGGATGCCAGCACTGGTTGCATGGGAAGCCAAGAATAACCAGGACTCTGGCAGAGGCGCTGCAGCCGCTTGTTCATGGGGTGTAGTCCTGGTTAGTCATGCCTTAGAGCAACACTGCAGTTTTGGTCAGCAGCATCTTGGACCCCAGGAACCCAGGCTGACAGACTCCTCCCTGGCCAGCAGGTCCCTGGAGAAGGCACTCATGGAGCGCTGGGGGCTGCAGCTGCCAGGGTGGTGGCCAAGAACGCATGCGGCGTGATGGGGGGACCAGAATACAGAGCTCACTTGGTGCTTTTTTAAATGGGATGCTGAACCCATTGAGTAAGCAGAGTAAGGAGATTGGATTTGTAATTAAATACCTGCAACAAAGGAAATCCCAACACCAAAAGGCTTCACTGGTGATTTCTACTGAACTTTAAAGAAATAATAACAATACTGCACAAACTATGCCAAAAATCTGAAGAGGAAGGTCTATTCTCAAACTGATTTTATGATGCCAGCATTATCTTGAAACCAAAGCTTGAAAAAAACACTACAAGAAACTATAGGCCAATGCCCCTGATGAACAGAGATGTAAAAATCCTTAATAAAATATTTACAAACCATATTCAACAGTACAGTAGAAAGATCATATACCAGGACCAAGTAGATTTATTCCTGGGAGGCAAGGATAATTCAGTATGTGCAAATAAGTTAATATGATATACCACATTAACAGAAATAATAAAAATCATATGATCATTTCAGTAGATGCTGAAAAACACATTTGAGGAAATTCAGCATCCTTACGTGATTAAAAAAAAACTGTTAACAAATTACATGGAGAAGGAATTTACCTCCATATAATAAATGATAATTTACCTTCACATATGACAAACCCCTAGCTAACAGCATATTCATCCATGAAAAACTGAAATCTTTTCTTTTGAGATCCAGAGCTATTCGCGGATGCACACTCCTACCACTTTTACCAACATAGTAATGAATGCACTAGCTAGATCAGTAGACAAGAAAAGGAAATAAATGCATCAAAATTGAAAAGGAAGAAATGAATTTATCTGTTTGCATAGGACATGATTTTATACGTAGAAAACCCAAAACACTCAAAAGAACAACTATTAGTACTAATAAATGAATTCACTAAAGTTACAAGATGCCAAAATCAACATACAAAAATCTGTTGTGTTCCTATAACAATGGGGTAACTGAAGAGGAAATTAAGAGGTCATTTCAGAATATCACATTAATACTGCGAAATAAGTTACCTATTAAACTGAATTGTTATAAATGTACTTAAGAATAGATTTGTTAATATTTGCTAATCAGTGTTGTGCTAGGCAATTTTTGTTATGATTACATGATATTATAGCAGAATGGCACTGCTTTCAGGCCATAGAATCATGAACGAGGAATAAATCCTAAGACTGAGTGAATCAGTAAAATGAGGTCCAAATAAAGGAATATGGAATTTCCATATATTTGGGATAAGTTAAATTAAGAAATATGAAGTTAAATATATTTAAATAATGCTGAGATATCCTTCAGATGTTACTTTAGCTTTGTTCCAGTTCATTTTAAAATTGTAACATTAAAAGTTTCTCAAGCCTGCTGTAAGTCTCTTCCTATTTTCTCCTTTCCACTCCTTGGGGCTGTGGCAGACAGCATGGGACATCACTCCCAATGACAACAACTCTTAGTATTCATGCTGTTGCATAAGCTTCTCCTGTTATATGTGAGCCGGACCTAGTGATTTGGTTCTAATGAATAGAATATAGAAATTAATGGGTTGTTTCTTCTAGTATGAGTAGTCACTCACTCACTCACTTCTAAGTCACACTTAGAAGTAACAGTGACCCCCCATCTTGCTTGCACTCTTTCTCTCTTGCTGGTGTTCTCTCTTGCCATCTCATTTGACCACTTTGACGAAGCAAGCTGCCATGTCGTGAGATGGAGCATATAGAGGAAAATGTGTCAAGAGACTGAGAGGATTTGGTTCAACAGCGAGTGAGTAGCTGGATCCTGCCAACACCCACATGAGTGAGTTAGGAAGTCAGTCCTTCCCAGTGGAGACTTGAGAAAAATTTATGCTTGTGAGACATCCAGAACCATATGCATCAAATAAGCCATTTCTCATTCCGAATCCACAGAAATTGTGAAATAATAAATGTTTTGAGCCACTAAACTTTGAGGTAATTTGTTATACAGTAATCAATGCCTTGTATACAGGCTGTGGACTGACTTATTCATCCCCATCATTTTTTATCAATTTACTGAAAAACTAAAAGATTACACACCTATGATGTTTACTGAAATTCACATCCATGTTTCAAAATTCTCATGTTATATCCACATATGACACTCCTCAAGAACTATAATAACCAATATACACAAAATTAAACTTATTATCCTCCCCACCCCTGCAAATCTGTTCTGTCTCTTAAACCTTAGTTGATGAGATGACACTTTTCCAAACCAGTTTCCCATGATAATGCTTCAGATTCAGTCATTCTTAGCATCTCCCACTCTGTCATAAATCTACCATCTGATTTTTAAAAGTTAAATTTATTTTATTCTACTTTTAAATATGTCTTGAATCTGTTTTATAACTACTGTTTATACCTCAGTTTAAAATGCTGTCAATTTTCAAATGAATTGCTCTACCAGCTGCATGAAGAATATCCATTTTTGACATAGTAGTGAAAGTATTTTAAAAATAAACATCTGCTTACATTCTTCTTTTTACTCTCTATTGTTTTCAGGTGAAAGTCAGAGTTTTAACATGGATTTAAAGGATCTGATAGAAATGCCCTGTTTAACTCTCACATATGACATTTTTATTTGTCTTAGACTTAAGATCACAAAGCAGTCACATTTTTCTGTATTCTGTATTTCTTCATCCTCAGGTCCTCAGGTCCACTTCAGTTCCTTTTCAATAAATTCATGATAGAGTGAGCAAATAAACGATTGACCATAGTTTTACAAATTTCAAATTATAGTCTTTTTAAATATTAGGATTGTGTTAACAGACTCTATAATCTGTTAATCATATGGACTTGTAAAGACAGAAATGTGTGGATTTTAGGCCCAACTTTGCCATTAATTTCTTGTCTTTGACCTTTAGCAATATATTCCACAGAACATCACACTGGTTCACTACAATTATAGTATAATTGAACCTGGTGAGCAAGAAGAGTCAGCTTCAGAGCACTAGTAAAATACAGGAATGCAAGAGGGTAGAAAGCACATAAATGAAAATAACAAAAGGGAATTAGAAACATAGTTTAACATGTGTTCACATTGAGGCTGTAGCAATATCTGACCATCTGTTTCAGGCTACAGGCCACAGAGTCAGGCTGGATTTTCTAATAGGTAACAGTCTCTCGAAGTAACCATTGTATCGGAGATAAACCTTTGTTTTACCAGTTGACTGTCATGTGTCCACCACTGCTAAGAGTAGATCCGTGGCACCAATATTCGTTAGTGATTACAAATGCTTTTTATTGAAAGAGGAAAAAAAATCAGCAACTCACTCACTGGATTAGCTTTCTTCTGCCATTAACGCCAGTTTCAAGCGTGGAATGGAATTTTGTTACATTCTCCTCTTTTATGACACATTGCACAGTCAAAGATGCTGTGGACACGGATCTTTATGTTTTCCTTCAGTATTTTCCTGTACGAATCCAATTGGAAGAAACTTTGAAGGCTTTTGTAATGTAAATAGGAGCAAACTATTTCTACCTCCAGTGTATTTGCCATTTTAGTGGAAATAATGGTAAATGGTATATAAGTGGAGAACAATTTGTTCCCTGTAGTCTGCTTAGATTTTCACTTTAAATGTGTACTCAAATGTATACTTGTAATACTGTATCTGTAAGTACTTGTGATACTTAGTATACTCAAATGTATACTTGTAATACTGTATCTGTAAGTATTACCAAGGTACTTGGACAAATATAGAACATAATTTGAAAATCATTACTTTAGATTAAGATAATTTATTTGAAAAAGTCCTGCATTCAAAATATAAAAAGGAATATATCAGTTGTGTAATATCAGCCTCTCAGTTTAAATTTAGCAAGGTTTTCTTTAATTGTATGAATTATTAACTTCATTTTTCTTCCACCATTGCTAATTAAATTTCTTTATAATGTAGCAATCATAAGAAGTAACTAAGTTTTCATGATAGTTAGAGTGTTACATATACAGAAAATTGAAGTAGAGGAAACACACAGATGGGAGTTGCAGGTGGGCCATCCTCTAGGCTTTGTGGTAACCATGGGATTGAACACCAAGCAGAATTATGTCAAGAATGATGAAGGATCTGAGATTTACCCTAATTGCAGAGTCGCAAGTTAGCCTACCATACTTTTATGTATCAGAGAAAAAGGACTTTGTTATTCAGATAGAGCAAGAATAATAATAATCATATCAGTTCCTCTTCACATCTCCCAACCCACCTTCCCAGCACACGATGCAATACACACACAGGGGGTTTGTGTCCCAGATGGACAAGTTCAAGATTATGAAACTTTAATCTTTTATAATTAATTGCAAGCAAACTTGCCCAGTCTGTTCCACAAAGAGAGACCTTATCTTTATTAAACTCAACAGCAGACAATTCTGCCTTCAGCTCTGGAAGGAAACACTGTCTCTGTCTATCAGTGCTATTCCCTATTCACCGCCCTTGAAAAGTAATCCAGGAAAAAAGAAATTTAAAGGCTGTCACTGTTTCTACCTGTCAGGGTCTCTACTTGCAGGTGTTACTGAAATGTGAGAGACATCATGAACAGGAACAACAAAAAAGGCAGTTGATGTATTGTGTGAATTAATAGAGATGGCAGTGGAGGTAGGGCTTGGTCAAAAATCCATCTGGGGTTGCCACTGCCAATCCTTGAAATTCTCTCATAAATAAATCAGTTGTTAAAAATATATTGACTGCACCCTTAAAATTGCCTTAAATTGTTAATTCTTTAAGGATGGAATATTTTGTTGCAATTAATATAATTCAGCAAACAGGTGCTTAACAGTAACACACTAATAGTCATTAGTATCATTTTATCTTTAAATGTGGTTCTGAACTGAGATCAAGTTTGTTTTTTTCTTTTTGAAGTTTGGAGTGATTTATTATAATGAATTATTATTTAAAAGTTTAATGAGTACAAAAGTCAAATCCAACTGTTTGGGAGCAAGCATGCTTAAAAATGCCTTGGTTAAGTAGATAATAGTTGACTATAAAATAATTATTCATCTCAATAAATACCACATCTCTTGGCCTACATGCCATGTCAGATACTATTCACCCCTCAAAAATTAGGTTTATATATTATTAAGCAAAGGACAATATCCATATCATAGGAATCCCAGAAGAAGAAGAGAACAAGTTTTAAAAATGGGAGTAGTGAAAATAGTCTAGTAGAGGAAAATTTTCAGGAGTCCAGTTATGTACAGAGAGTGGTGAATAGTGAAGAAAAAAGTAACCAAACAATTATGACACTTGGGAGATTGTGTTTTATGAAGTCAGGGGAAGAGCACTGGGATGAAGGTAGAAAATGTTCCAGTCAAGCCTTCTTAATTTGTAATTGCCCTTTGGTCTGCCCTCATCGGTTAAGCTGGTTGTTTTCTTAAGAAAATCACTTCCCTAAGGCTAATAAGTCACTTTAATTGTAGTTTTGTTGAATACACATTACTGAAACTTCATAAATGTAATTGATTACATCATCTAAGAGTATTCTCACTATAAAAATCATAAGAGCAATTACTCTAACAAAAATAATGTACTCATGTCATCATAATTCATATTCCAGTCACTGAAATTATATTTGTTGGATTTAACCCACTACTATTTACTGGCTCTGTATTCTCAGACAAATTTCTTAATTTTTCTGAGTGTCATGTTATCCCTTTGTAAAATAGAAATTTGCACTTGATAAAAAATTTCTTGTGATATTCCACAAGTTTATGTATGCTAAAAACATAAAGTTATTCTGGAGGGATTCTATCCACTTAAATAGGAGGTACTATCATTTTTTTTTTAAATTTTTTTTTAATGTTTTATTTATTTCTAGGAGAGAGAGAGAGAGAGAGAGAGAGAGAGAGAGAGAGAGCAGGGGAGGGTCAGAGAGAGGGAATCACAGACTGAAACAGGCTCCAGGCTCTGAGCCGGCAGTCAGCACAGAGCCCGACGCGGGGCTCGAACCCACGAACCGCGAGATCATGACCTAAGCGAAAGTCGGACGCTTAACCGACTAAGCCACCCAGGCGCCCCAGGAGGTACTATCATAATTAGCATTATTATTATTTAAAGGGCAAACGAATAACCTTGGGTAAACAACTCTGGGAGAAAATAAAAAAAAAAAACAAATATTATAAAATGTAAATAATACGGAATCTAGAGCAAAACTTGAAAGGATGAGAAATATACTGGAAAGTTATTTCCATATATTTGGAGAAGAGGATAATAAAATTTCTGAGAATAGAAAAGAATACATCTAGTTTCAACTTCCTAATCAAAATTAGTTTCATCAAAAAGCATCCATGAAAGAGTATAACAGGGAACTGGAAATGAATTTATTATTCAGGGCAAGAAAACTTTTGGAATATAGGCCTTGCTTAGAATTCAAAAGAAGTGATATATAAAATATAAAAGAATGGAAGTATGTTCCCAAAATAAATAAAAATGTTTCATTTACTGTTTCATCTTTACACAGTTCCAGTGTGTACAGTCCTTCAGGAGTAATGAAAATCCAAGGGATTTGGGTTAGAAGAGGACACTGCATAATGTTCTGTTCTTTATCTCTCAGCTGTCTAAACTTTAGGCACAATATTAAGGACAAATTAGTTAGGATTGAATAGCCAGAAATTCTTATATGGCTTACATGTAACAACAGCATGAAAAAAAAAATCTTTGGATCATGTTGCTAAGTGTGACCTTAAAGATAAGTAGTATTCTTCCTTGTATACATTAAGAAAATTTAATTCAGAGGAGTGTCTGGGAGGCTAAGTCAGTTGAGCCTCCGACTCCTGATTTTGGCTCAAGATCATGATCTCACTGTCATGTGATCAAGCCCCACATTGGGCTCCATGCTGGCGTGGAGTCTGCTTATTATTCCCCCTCTCCCTCTCCCTCTGCCCTGTTCATATGATGCTTTTGCTCTCATAAATAAATAAATAAATAAATACATAAATATTTAAAAATTCAATTTAGAAATTATAAACCTTGCATGTGAGAGTCCTAAGATGAAATGGACTCTCCTATAATGTAGTCCCTCCATCACTCCATAGTGACTTCTCATAAGAATATTTAAAATGATATAGTCAAGTATACCAATGATGGAAGAAGTTCTAAGAGAATCAACATGTAGTAAAAAAGAGCCATAATGAGAAGCAGTGCTGATTGAATCAGAGAACCCCATTATAGCTGCCTTGACAATCAGCTGTATGTGTGCTTTATCTGCCTTTCTGCCTTCACACATATGATCACAGGGCTTTTCTTATCCGGATGTTCAGTAATGTGCTCGCTGAATTGATTTGCTCTGTTTGAAATTCCAATTAAGTTGTCAACAGTGCTTATACTTCTTTATCCCAGAACCTCTAGAGGTTCTTCAGAATGAAATATCAGTGAGGTTGATAGTGGTGGGATGGGAGGTTATTTGGCTCGCTTTAAGTTGTTTGTCCTAATATCGGTTCATCTGTTTCTCATGAAATCTAACAAAAGAGCTTTCTATCCCCTGTTACTTGTATTCAACATTAGTGCTCTCAGAAAAGTAGACTAAGGGAAAACAGTTTTTAAATAATGGTAATTTTGATGGGTGGGGATTGGAAGAACTCTCTATGTATTTCCATTTCATATTATATATTTCTATATATTTCCATTCTGTAAAATTTTTATTTCATTTCTAATACCACTTGTATCCCCCTCTAACTGCTATTAATTGATTGATTGACTCATTATTCCACAAAGACTATTGAATTTTATTCATTGCTGGGTAGTTAGCTTGGTTGCTGGGGATTAAATGATTAATAGGAGAGACTTAGTCCTGGCTTCAAAAGTTGGGAGTATTTTAAAACAGCAAACAAGGATTTATTTTAGAAGTGGCGTCATTAGATTTTAGCTATGACAAGGTGACTTACCTTAGCATGGGGTTAATGGAAGACTTTCTGGGAAAGTGATTTTAAGGACTAAGGAGGAGGAGGGATTAAACCATGAAAAGAAGAGGAGCATGGTTGACAGAGATGTTGCAATCCTGGGGACATGAAAAAGCCTATATTTGTTAGGAAATGGAAGTAGCTGGCTATGGAAACAGTGAAGTACGTTTGGATATAAAATACATAAGCCAGTTCAAGCAGGGTTTTATAGTCCAAGGGAAAAGCCATTGTAAAGTTTTAAATAGGAAATTGTCATTATCCAAATAATATTTTTAAAAATATATATCTGATATTTAGTGATCAATAAAATGAAAGTTTTCAGTAGAGGGCAGAGCAGATAAGTTAACAGGATATTACAGAGGTTTTTGTTTTGTTTTTTTTGTAAATATATTTGACATATAGCATCTTGTAAACTTAAAGTGTACAGCATGTTGATTTGATACATTTATATATTGCAGTATGATTGCTGTTATACTGTTAGCACCTCTATTAGGTCCCATAATTATTTGGTTTTGTGATAGGAATAATTAAGATCAAGTCTCTTAGCAAGTTTGGTGTTTATAATGCAGTACTATTATCTACAATCACTATTCTGTGTGTCTGCAGGACTTACTTATCTACAAGTAGCAAGCAAAATACACTTAGCATCTCTCCTATTCCCCCACCTCCCACCTCTGGTAACCACTATTTTATTCTCTGTTTTTATGAGGTTTTTTGTTTATTTGTTTATAGTTTTGTTTTAGTTTAGTTTTTTTTTAACATATAAGTGATATCATATGGTATTTGAATTTCTGTCTAAATTATCTCATTTAATCTAATACCCTCAAGGTCCATCTCTGTTGTCACAAATGGCAGAATGTTCTTTCTCATGACTGAAAAAGATTGTGTGTGTGTGTGTGTGTATTTGTGTATACACACATATATGTATGTATGTATAATATTTTTTATCCTTTTTTCCCATTGACGGACACTTAGGTTGTTTCCATATCTTGGCTACTGTGAATAATGCTGAAAACCATGTGAGTGCAAATATCTCTTAGATACCTTGATTTTGTTTCCTTAGAGTATATACTTATAAGTGGAATGGCTGGATCTTATGGTAGTTCTGATTTTTGAGAAGCTATGTATTATTTTCATAGTGGCTGAAGTTTTAAGTGTGAGAAAATATTGTCACTTACTAGTGTCATGGCCCTCTAGATGAATAATAGGTAGATTTGAAAAATATTTCAGAGATGGAATCAAGCAATTGGTGATTGATTGGAGAAGAAGAGGGAAGGGAGAGGGAAAACAATCCTAAATTCTTGGTATGAGTACCTGTGTGGAGAACGTACTCTTGCTGAGATTTGGATGGTTTCCTACATTTATGTGTGGACAGCAGGGGAAGGGCAGGAGAAAATCAAGTGTCTATGAATTAGTTGAAGCCTTTGTATTTCTATTGATAACCAGTGGACTTGAGAAAGGGATTTAGTAGAGCAGGCAGGACAGAAGATCTAAAATTGAGCCTTGTTAAAAATAAGTAAGTGCTAGTTCCAGATAATCTGAAAATTTAAAGTGGTTTTCTTGATTCTTCAATCAAGAATCAATCAATTAGTTTTTGATCCTAAATAGTAAGTATGTTGAATTTCTCAAATTTCTAAATTTCCTTTGAGAAATGAATCTGTATTTAAGCCACATAATAAATATTATGTATAAAAAGAACCAGAGAGCAGTGAGAGTCAAGGATATAAAATATTCTTTATGGTCTCCCAAATTTGGCACCATGCTCCTATGTATATGCATGTGTATGTGTATGTTGGTGTGTGATATCTATATCTATATTTATTAGTATATTGATGAATTACCAGCATATAGAAAATATGATAAACTCAAGCCTTTTATACTTAATGTGTGGAATTCATGTGGAAGGGAATCAGATGGGCTGATTCAGCTGCAAAACCTTAATGTGTTCTGTGATGTGGCTTATTGCTGTGGAATTAGTTATATAAAAAAGTGAAAGAGCTCAAGTTGTTTTTTAAAAACCATTTCTACGCTGTATGCTCTTTTGACAAAATAAAAATGGAAAGGGAACAATTTAAAACCCTTTAAATGATGCATCTACAGCAATATAATATGTGGCATCATACTGTTAGGAGTAGCATCAAATGCCATATCAGGTCAGCTATTACCTTTTCATTTAATTCAAAATGACCTTATGGAATGGACTCTCATACTGTGCAAAATCTCATACAGTAATGTAGCTTTTAAAATACTGTTTATATATTGTATTTTATTTGTCTTTGATGCAGTGTAAATTGTATACCATTGAGTTGACAGATAAATGTGATTAGTAACAAAAATAATCATTAGAATGTTATCTTTACATATTAATGAGAAAACAAACATAATTTGTGTTTGGGATAAATAAGCTTCACATTACCATGCAATATATTTCTCATGTCCTCATCATTTACCTTATGCACAATGCATTTGTAAATATGCCATTTTTGGCTTCCAAAGATGACTTAAACATTTAAAATTTCTTAAAATTTTGCAACCTTTGGGAGGGTTCTACATAGTTCAACCATGTACCTTCTCAGGGAAAAGGTGCCTTCTCAGGGAACCATGTACCTTCTCAGAGGGAAAAACTGTTCTGTATAAGTATCCTTCACTATAGCAATTTTCCTTTTATTTTGAGTATAATGTATTTTCTTATCTTAGACAAAGTTCCAGGTCTGATTCTTTTGTGTGTGTGTGTGTGCTTTAATATCAGTAGCTATGGCAACAAGATTTTAAATGCTGTATGTAGTATAAGTAAAGGGAAAATGGGGAGCATAACACCTTAAAAGAAGAAGCTTTCAGTCCTCTTACAGTCATTGTGAGTCACAAAAACAATTTTCAGAATTATGTTGTCAGTTATGAAGGTAATATATCTTGTAGGTCACAAAAAAGATTTAGTTTGTTTATTTGCTTATTTTGTAAATAATTTGCCTAGAATTGTCTACGTTTTTTATTGGTCTTTGTTTTATATAATGCTTTTATGTGATGACTAGCATTAGTTATATACAAATCACATTCCAGTTCCTGATGGTGCTGTGAGGATGTCTGGGGGATCACTTCTCAGGAGAATAAACACAACTGAAGAAACTTATATGAAAAAAATTAAAATATCTGGAAATTAATCTAAGGACATAAAGCAAATAAATAAACATTTATTGAAGAAAATCTACTAACTGTATGGAGAAAAAGGAAATACCCTGAACCATGGTCTGTTCCTTGCCTTTATGCCCAACCCCCGTTAAAGGCTATAAAATCTCCCCAGAAGTAGGGATCATTTCCTAACAACCCCAGCTCCTTGTTATTTCAACCAAATCCCAGGAAAAGTGAAGAGGGCTGTTTCTTCAACTTGCTCCAACCCAGAATGTTGCCACTGTACACCAGAGCAGGAAGGATGACCAGACTTCTCTAATGGCCCTCACTCCAGCTCATTCATAGGATGTGTGTACCACAAGGTGGGGAGGGGTCAAGTTGAGAAGAGCAGAGGATGTTAACACAGAGGACATTGGGTATATTCAGGTCTGTGTCCACCGAGAAGCAACATCAGAGACTTTACAAGACAGAGGAAACAGATACCACAAAAATAGTCCAGCCAATTCACTAAACAAATGAACAAGCAAAATAGCAAAATTAGTGAGCTCCAGAGGTGCCTTAAAGTATTAAAAGGAATGGTTCCTATTTCAGGTATGATATTATAAGAGAAGCAGTCATGTGTCACTAGAGCAGTGGCTCAGAAATTTTCCCCAGTGAAAGATTTAGGCCATCAGAACGGAGAGCACCAAAGTTCTCTCTTCTAAAATACTGACTATTTTGAACAGAGTGTGGGGCGGTTTTAGCCTAGAACCTCTTAGAAACAAGATAAATTTTAATGGTGAACAATTAAGGAAGGTTGATATCTTCATGAGAATAAGCTATACTTTAGATCAGCTTAAATTACCAAAAATATCAAGGTAAAGAGAGCTAAGATGATCCTTCCTGGAGTAAGAAAAAAAAACAAAAACAAAAACTGTCAAAGAAGGCTTCAAAAACAGTTTCTGCAAAGAAGCCGAAATGGAGTTGGATCAGACTGTGTAATAATTTATGCTCTAAATTATTATCAAAAACAATAGAACAGTCAGCCAGCAGTTAGTGGAGCCTAACAGCTGAGTGTGATGCCAACACAGGCAGACAGCCTAACAGTGATTAGGGAATGAAACTTTCAAATAAAGCTCGGTTAAAACCATTATCAACACAGAAGACATTGAGTATGTTCAGGCCTGTGTCCACTGAGAAGCAACATCAGAAGCTTTACAAGACAGAGGAAACATGCCACAAAAATAGCCCAGCCAATTCACTAAACAAATGAACAAGCAAACAACAGCAAAATTAATGAGCTCCAGAAGACCCTTAAAGTAAATATTAAAGGAAACGTTTCAGGATGAAGAAATAAACACAGAGGGAAATTCACATCCATACCAAACAATGAACACCAGTAAAAGTTAATATGCAATTAAAAAAAAATGTAATATGCATAATGTTTTCTTTTCCCTCTTTTACCTGATTTAAAACACAGTCATGTGTAGCAATGTGTATATAATTATGTTGTTGGATCTACAATATATAAAAATACAATATATTTGACAACAGTAGCACAGAAGACGTAGATAGGTGCAAAGGTGTATTGGAATGAGGAAGTGATACCAGATGGTAACTCAAATCCACAGAAACAATAGAAGAGAATAAAAAACTGATACATAAGCAAGTTAATATGATAGACTATAAGCACCTGCTCTCAATTTTTATATAAGCTTTAGTAAGCAGCCTACAATTATATAAGCTATAGCTATTACAATATATGGCAGACATATACAACTATATCAAAAAAATTAATTTTGAATGAATGAATTTAATTTTAAAGGCAGATTTTTGGACTGAATAGATCCAACCACAAGTCCAACTACAGGCTCTCCACAGGACAGTTTAAATTCAAATGCGCATTTAGAATGGAGTTAAGAGGTCAGCAGGAAAGCTCTCACATTCTACTTCTTGTCAGTTGCAAATCCTGAAGAGCCTAAAATTAAGTTCTCCGTTAAGAACAACCTCAGGCTGCACGTGGCCCCAGTTCCAGGAAAAGCCTCAGATTGTTCAAGGCTAAAGCCATCCTCAGACCGCCCTCAGATCAGCTAATCAAAAAACATTCCTATGGTCTGAGTCAAGGCTGGGAACTGCAAGCAGTTATTTTATACAAACTAGCCTATTTCTCACCGCTTGCCTGAACCCCACACGGGCCCTTTGAACTCGCCTCATAATTGGTAATTTTCAAAGGATTCTCAAAAGTTATGATTGGGTCCCACCAAAAGTAATGAACACCTCACAGATACTGAATGGTCAAAGCTGTTACCATGGGTGCTGTACAACTGTAATTGGTGCTTATGTGATGATGCTATACGTACTGTTAACACCCCCATCCCTTACTCCTTAAAAACCCTGCTCACTATTGTTCGGGGCTTCACCTTGCTGCCACGACACTGGTAGGTGGGTGAGCCCCTGCTCGAGCTTGTAATAAAGACCTTTATGTACTTGCATCGGTGTCGGCTCCTTGGGGGTCTCAGGGGACTCGCAAATCGGGCACAACAATCTAACAGGAAGAAATGCACCTTGCAAGTCCATACTACTTAGCTACTACTTTACCATCCCACCTGGAGGAAGAAAAGTTTCCTCCTTCCCAACAATGCTCAGCCAATGAGAGATTGTCATTATTCAGCCAATGAAAAGCCACAGTACTTTAAATTCCCAATATATGCGAATAAACTTTTTGTTTATGACTCCCTTTCTAATAGCTCCTTTTTCTCATTAAGAGGGTTTATCTTCTTTGTTTTCCAGACTTGCCTATAATTTTGTTGTAGCTTACTTGTCCAAAATTGCTATTCTCTGCTATCCCAAATATGCCCATTTTTTTCTGGTAAAATAACTGGCAGTTTATTATTTCCTTCCAATATTTTATATAAATTAAAGTTAGTTAACCTATAGTGTAGTATTGATTTCAGGAGTAGAATTTAGTGTTTCATCAATTATATACAACACTCAGTGCTCATCATCAGTGCCCTTCTTAGTACCCAGCACCCATTTTGCCCTTCCCCTGCCCAGCTTCACACCAACAACTCTCAGTTCTCTATACTTAAAAGTTATTTATGGTTTGCCTCCCTGTTTTTATCTATATTTTTGTAATTTTTCCTTCCCTTTCCTTCCCTATGTTCATATGTTTTGTTTCTTAAATTCCACATACGAGTGAAATCATATGGTATTTGTCTTTCTCTGACTGGTTTATTTCGCTTAGCATAATGCACTCTAGTTCTAACCACATCGTTGCAAATGGCAAGACTTCATTATTTAAAAAATTTTTTTTAATGTTTGTTTATTTTTTAGAGACAGAGACAGGGCACAGCAGGGGAGGGGCAGAGAGAGAGGAAGACACAGACTCTGAAGCAGGCTCCAGGCTCTGAGCTGTCAGCTCAAAGCCTGACCTGGGGCTCAAACTCATGAACCGTGAGATCATGACATGAGCCAAAGTCAGATGCTTAACCAACTGAGCCATCCAGACACCCCAAAATTTCATTCTTTTTGGTTGCCAGTCTTTTATACACACACACACACACACACACACACACACTTTATTCATTCATTGGTCAATGGAAATTTGTGCTTTTTCTGTATCTTTGGCTACTGTTGATAGCTATAAACATCAGGTTGCAGTTTATATTTATATACATTTGAAATTTATATATATTTGAAAATACCCCTTCCAGTCAGTATTTTTGTATCCCTTGGGTGAATACCTAGTGGTGCAATTGCTGGGTCATAGAGTAGCTTTATATTTAACTTTCTGAGGGACCTCCACACTATTTTCCAGAGTTGCTGCATCAGTTTGTATTACCACCAACAGTATAAGAGGGTTCCCCTTTCTCAGCATCCTCACCAACATTTATTGTTTCCTGAGTTACTAATTTTAGCAATTCTGGCAGGTGTGAAGTAGTACTTATTGTGGTTTGATTTGTATTTTCCTGAAGATGAATGATACTGAGCATTTTCTCATGTTTTGATTAGCGATCTGGATGTCTTCTTTAGAGAAATGAATATGTCTTCTTCCCATTTCTTAATTGGATTAATTATATTTGGGAATTTGAGTTTGATAAGTTATTTATAGATTTTGGATACTAGCCCTTTATCCTATATGTCATTTACAACTACCTTCTCCCATTCTGTAGGTTGTCTTTTAGTTTTGTTGTTTCCTTCTCTGTGCAGAAGCTTTTTATCTTGATGGAAGTCCCAATAGTTTATGTTTACTTTTGTTTCCTTTTCCTCCAGAGATGTAGCTAATAAAAAGTTGCTACAGCTGAGGAGGTTGCTGCCTGTATTTTTCTCCAGGATTTTGATGGTTTCCTGTCTCACATTTAGGTTTTTCATCCATTTTGAATTTATTTTTGTGCTGTAAGAAAGTGGTCCAGTTTCATTCCACTGTGTGTTGCTGTCCAGTTTTCCCAACACCCTTTGTTGAAGAGACTGTCTTTTTTCCATTGGTTATTCTTTCCCCGCTCTGTCAAAGATGATTTGGCCATATGTTTGTGGGTCCACTTCTGGGTTCTCTATTTTGTTCCATTGATCTGAGTATCTGTTTTTGTGCCAGTACCATACTGTCTTGATAATTACAGCTTTGTAATACAACTTGAAGTGTTGAATTTTGATGCCTTTTGCTTTGTCTTTTTCAATATTATGTTAGCTATTCAGGGTCTTTTCTGGTTACATACAAATTTTAGGATTATTTTAGCTCTGTGAAAAATGCTGGAGGTATTTTGATAGGAATTGCATTGAATGTGTAAATTGCTTTGGGTAGTATAGAAATTTTAACAGTATTTGTTCTTCCAATTATGAAGTTAGAATGTTTTTTCCCCATTTCTTTGTATCTTCTTGATTTTCTTTTATAAGTATTCTATAGTTTTAAGAGTACATATCTATTACCACTATGGTTAGTTTTTTTTTTTCATAGTATTTTAAGTTTTTGATGTAATTATAAATGGGATTTATTTCTCATTTTTTTTTCCTGCTGCTTCATTATTGGTTTATAGAAATGCAGCATATTTCTGCACATTGATTTTATATCTCGCAGTTTTGCTGAATTCAGGTATTAGTTCTAGCAGTTTTGGGGGGGAGTCTTTTGAGTTTTCCACATAGAGTATCATGTTGCTTGCAAAGAGTAAGTTTTCTTCTTCCTTGCCAGTTGGATGCCTTTTATTTATTTTTGTTGTCTGATTGCTCAGGTGAAGACTTCAGTACTAGGTTGAACAACAATGGTGAGAGTGGACACCTTGTTGTGTCCCTGACCTTTTCCCCTTAGCTTTTCTCCATTGAGGATGATAATAGCTGTGGTTCTTTGACATATGACCTTTATGATGTTGAGTATGTTCCTTCTATTCCTACTTTCTTTTTTTTTTTTTAATTTTAATGTTTTATTTATTCCTGAGAGAGAGAGACAGCGTGAGCAGGGGAAGGTCAGAAAGAGAGGGAGATACAGAATCTGAAGCAGGCTCCAGGCTCTGAGATAGCTGTCAGCACAGAGCCCAATGTGGGGCTTGAACCCACGAAACATGAGATCATGACCTGAGCTGAAGTCAGACGCTTAACCAACTGAGCCACCCAGGCTCCCCTATCCCTACTTTCTTGAGGGATTTTATCAAGGATTTTTGTCAAGCATTTTGTCAAATGCTTTTTCTGAATCTATTGAGAGGATCATATTCATTCTTTTATTAATGTGGTGTATCATGTTGATTGATTTGTGGATTTAAGCCACCCTGTAGGCCAGGAATAAATTTCACCTGATTGTGGTGAATAATCCTTTAAAATTTTTTGTTTATGTTTTTATTTTTGAAAGATACAGAGAGTGGGAGTGGGAGGGGGTGGGGGCCGAGAGAGAGGGAGACAGAGAATTCCAAGCAGGGTCTGCAGGAACAGCAGAGAGCCCAGTATGGGGCTGGAACTCACAAACTGTGGGATCATGACCCGAGCCAAAGTCAGATGTTTAACCCACTGAGACACCCATGTGCCCCAGTGAACAATTCTTTTCATGTACTGTTGGATTCGATTTGCTAGTATCTTGTTGAGAATATTTGTATGTATGATCATCATGAATGGTTTTAGACCATCATGAATGGTCTTTGTCTGGTTTTGGAATCAAGGTAATACTGACCTCTTAGAATGAGTTTGGAAGACTTCCTTTCTTCCTTTTTTTAACAGTTTCAAAGTGACAGGTGTTAATTCTTCTTTAGATATTTGGTACATTTACCCTGGGAATCCATCCAGCACTGGATTCTTGTTTGTTGGAAGATTTATTTTTTTAATAATCCAATTTCTTTACTGGTTATGGGCTTGTTCAAATTTTCTGTTTCTTCCTATTTCAGTTCTGGTAGTTTATGTGTTTCTAGGAATTTACCCATTTCTTCCTGATTTACAGATTTGTTGCCATATAATTGCTCACACAGTATTCTCTTGTAATTGTTTGTATTTCTTTGGTGTTGGTTATGATCTTTCACCTTTCATTTGTGATTTTATTTATGTGAGTCCTTTCCTTTCCTTATTATTTTTGTTAAGTTTGGCTAGGAGTTTATCAATGTTAATTCTTTCAAAGAACTAGCTCCTAGTTTCATTGATCTCCTCTTTTTTTTTTTATTTGTTTGTTTTTAATTTCCCTGCTCTAATCTTTATTAATTCCCCCCTTCAGCTGGTTTTGGATTATAATTGCTCTTCTTTTTCTAGCTCCTTTAGGTGTAAAGTTATATTGTGTATTTGGGACTTTCCTTCTTGAAAAAGTCCTGTATTGGTATATACTTCCCTCTTATGACCACCTTTGCTATGTACCAAAGGTTTTGGACTGTCACATTTCCATTGTCTTTGGATTCCATGTATTTTGGTTTATTTCTTCTTTAGTTTCCTGGTTAACCCATTAATTCTTTAATAGGGTGTTCTTCAAATTCCAAGTAATTGTGGTCTTTTCATATTTTTTTCTTGTGGTTGATTTCAAGTTTTATAGTGTTGTGTTCTGAAAATATGCATGATATGATCTCAGTCTTTCTGTACTGATTGAGGACTGATTTATGACCCAGAATGTGATCTATTCTCTAGAATGTTCCATGTGCAGTTGAAAATAAAGTGTATTCTGCTGCTTTAGGGTGAAGTGCAGTGAATATATCTGTTAAGTCCATCTGGTCCAGTGTATAATACAAAGCCATCATTTCCTCATTGACCTTCTGCTTAGGTGATGTGTCTGTTGCTGTAAATGGGGTGTTAAAGTACCCCACTGTTATTGTATTATCATCAATGAGTTTCTTGAGGTTTGTTATGAATTGATTTATATACTTGGCTGTTCTTAAGTTGGGAGCATAAACATTTACAATTATTAGATCTTGTTGGATAGACTTCTTTATTATGATATAATGCCCTTCTTTATCTCTCATTACAGTCTGTGGTTTAAAATCTAGTTTGTCTGGGGATGCCTGAGTGACTTAGTTAAGCATTGGGCTTTGGCTCAAGTCATGATCTCACAGTTCATGAATTCAAGCCCTGCTTTGGGTGAGCTCAGGCATCGCTTCAGGTGAGCCCTACTTCTCTCTCTAACCCCTCCCCACTCTCTGCCCTACTGCTCTTTCTTACTCTCTCTCTCTCCCTCCCTCCCTCTCTCTCTCTCTCTGCCCTTCATCAGATTCTCTCTCTCCTGTCTCTGCCCAATTTTCATGTGTGCCCTCTATCATTTGACATCTGTTAGCATGATAAGTGGTTTTCCACCTTCTCCATTTCAATCTGGAGGTGTCTTTGGGTCTAATATGAGTCTCTTGTAAGCAGCATGTGTCAAAAACCCAATCTTGTGTATGTGTGTTTTATCCATTCCTATACCCTGTTTCTTTTGATTGGAGGATTTAGTCCATTTACATTCAAAATAATTACTGAAATATATGAATTTAGTGCCATTGTATTACCTGTAAAGTCAGTGTTCCTGATTTTAGACTTTCCTGATGTAAAGTCAGTGTAGATTGTCTCTGTTTCTTTCTAGTCTTTGTTAATTTTGGTCTCTCTTTCCCATTCAAAGGCTCCTCTTTAATAATTGTAGAAGAATTGTTCATGAACATCTTTAGTTTTTGCTGGTCTTGAAAATTCTTTTATCTTTCCTTCTATTCTGAATGACAGTGTTACTGGATAAACTATTCTTGGCTCCATTTTCCCATTTAGCATGTTGAATATATCATGCCACTTCTGGCCTGCCAGTTTTCTGTGGACAGGTCTGCTTCTAACCTTATGTGTCTACCCTTGTAGCTGCTTTCAGAATTCTCTCTTTATATTTGTATTTTGCAAGTTTTATTATGGTATGTCTTGGTTTTGACCTGTTTTTGTTGAGTTTTAGGAGAGTTCTTTGAGTCCCCTGGACTGGAATGCCTGTTTCCTTCCGTAGATTAAGGAAGTTCTTAGCTATAATTTGTTCAAATAACCTTCTGTCCCTTTTTCTCACTCTTCTTCTTCTAGGACTCCTATGGTATGGATATTATTGCACTTTATAGAATTTCTGAGGTCCCAAGTCTATATTCGTGATCTATTTTCTTTCCCTCTCCTTTTCAGCTTCATTATTTTCTGAAATTTTATTTTTTATATCACCTATTCAGTCCTCTGCTTCTTCCATCCTCATTGTGATTAGAACCCCGAGGTTTTGCATCTCAGTTATAGTATTTTTTTAATTTTGTTTTGACTAGATTTTAGGTCTTTTATCTCTACAGCAAGGGTGTTTTTTATACTGTTATCAAGCCCAGCTAGTATTCTTGTGACTGTTGTTCTAAATTTTTGTTCAGTGATATATTACTTCTATCTGTTTTGAACAAATCCTTGAGTGTAGTTTCTTCTTGATCTTTCTTTGGGGGAGAATATCTCCATCTTGTCATTGTGTCTAGGTTTCTGTCTTTTGTGTGTTATGAAAGCCTGTTATGTTTTCTGCTCCTGAGAGTAATGCTGTATTAACAAGGGGTTGCACAGTCTCCAGAGCCTGGTGCTTCAGGAGGTATTTCTGTCGTATGCTGTGTGCATTCTGCTTTTGTGGTTTGGCTGCTCTTTCCCCTAGGTCAGTCCTCTGCAGCATTTCTCTTCACTTACCGTGGGCAGTGTTTGGACCTTTAACTAGGTATTCTTTGATTTGTTTGTTAAAAATAAGCCTACCAATAATTTCCCTCAAATTATGCAGATTGTTCTCTTAATCCTAAGATCGATTTCCTAGGTGTTCAAAATAATTTGATGTTTATATATCTAGCTGTGTTTGAGGGACAAGACAGGACCAGGGTCCTCCCTGCCATCTTAACTTGCTGGCAGTTTTATTTTCAAGGTTAACATATGCAAACAAAAACCATAAGAAAGCCGGAGTGGCTATACTAACACCAGATAATATTGACAACCTCTTTGTAAAGCATTTGCTTTTAAAACTTAAATATGAGAGAATATATTGCATTGGAATGAATATTGTAGCAAAAGTCTCAGTGTGTGACAATTTAAAATTTAACCCCTAAACATCAGAGGCATTGAGCATTTTTGATTCACTATAGATCATAATTTAGTGTCCTTCTTTCCTTTTTTCTCTCTTCTGCCTTAAGCTTTCATACTTACATCATACATATATCTTTCATATATCTGAAAGTCAAAATTCCAAATCTCAGTTTTGCAGAATATATATTTTATTATTGTACATAAAGACTTTTTAATAAATTACTCTTAATGTCTTCACGAATTCTATACATTTGGATAGCAAATATATATTTAAATACATCTCAAATAAAATATGTGAAATAAGTCCATGAGAAAAAGAAATATACCATATAAATTCACTTATATGTGGAATTTAAGAAACAAAAGAGATGAGCAAAGGGAAAAAAAAGAGAGGGAGAGACCAACCAAGAAACAGACTCTTAACTATAGAGAACAAACTAAGGGTTACTGAAGTGGAGATGGGAAGGATTATAGGTTAAGTAGGTGATGAGCACTGGGTGCTCTATGGAATTGTTGAATCACTGTATTATGCACCTGCAACTAATACAGCACTGTATGTTAACTAACTAAAATTAAAAACTTAAAGTATAATCTAGCATTTTCCACTGATGAATAGAAGATCAATTAATTCATTTGAAAAAAAAAAAGTTATGCCCATAGGTTAATTTTGAAAAAAGAATAAGACTCCTGATACTATGTTGTAAGCGTTGTCATGTGATTTAACATTAATGTCTTTTATCTTTGCAACATTCTCGTGTTAATTTACCTTTGTTTTACATATGGAAATGTGAGTTATAATGAGTTAAATCACACACCTATGATCACAAATTAGCAGCTGGTAGAAATAAAATTAGAACTTAGAAGATCTGGTTTCAAAATATTGGAACTAATTAAAAAGTCCTAATTTTTGAAATAAGTAGTCACATTATTTTAAGGTAGTCATTACATTTCTCTAGCCCTTCTTGTTCTACTAGAGGAAAGGTTGTGTCATATGTAGTTTTTAATTCAGATGGCATCTTTTTCACCATGTCAGACTAGTCAATCTAAGTGGGTTCTCTTTTACAAGCATTAAAGTGCATCTTTTCATTTAATTCTGGAATATAATTTTGATTTTAACCAGACATACTGTCCTAAAAGATTAATTAAAGAATTAACAGTAGTAAATGTGTATTAAATACCTACTATCCCCAAGGCACCAATATGTTGTTGAGTTAAAAGACACTAGATTTTACTTTGAAATTGAATTCATTGTATTCTAATATCCCTTATGTGCATTTAGAAATAAAAGAAGTATGCATGTCTATATCAAGAAGGTAATTTTAGAATTAGTTATCAAAGAAAATATGAATTCAAATAGTCATTTTTTTACAGTTAGAAACAAATACCCAATTCCACAAAATCAGTGTTCCATGCTCCGCAAAAAGACTAACGAGAAAGGAATGCGTTTCTGTACGAGGCTGAGGTATACACTGATTATTGCACAAAAGCACTCAGTCATGAAATAGAATTGTTACTTCTTATTCTAGCATTAAATAACTTCTTTTGATGGATGCCAGAATCAAGTTTAAAAAATGTTAGACTTCTTCTTTTAGAAGATGGAATAGAATTAAAATCAATTTAATGATTTTACAATATCTAATTCTTCTTAATGTTTATTATAATTATATACATGCAAGAAATATAAAATATTTAAAATAAAATGTTGAATTTCAGATTAGTAAAATATAATATTTTTTAAATTTGCCAACTTCATATTAGAATTTTAAATGAAATTTTCTAAAACTGTGTGTTTGACTAATTCATCCGAGCACTTATTTTAAAAGTGACATTTTAAATTTTGTATTATTCTGTTGAATAATTTATTGGATAAATTGTACTTCCCTAGGGCACATAATTTTGCCAATACATTGCGTGTTTAATTTCCTTCGCTAACTAGAATTTTCTAAGTATTCCTTGTCAAAGATTAAAAAATTAATCATAGCCATACTATTTTTACACTATTTACTCTTCATTGAGCTATATTATTTAGAGTTCTCACAATTATATCAACTACTTGTCTACCTAATTTATATTTGTTCATTTTGCTTATTTTTATATGCAAATAAGAAAAAATTTGTAACATCGCTAGGGAAGTATAGGAAGTTTGCCATCGGCGGATTAGAATATATAGGAAAATTCTGAAGGATGTAAGGCAGATGGTAGCACACATCATTGACTAAAATTCTTCAAGCCAACTAACCCACAACCCAAAATGGAAAAAGAGATCTGGAAGCAGGGAAAGAGTAAAGTTTAGCTGAATGAAGAACCCTGAAAGTACTATACCGCTCAAGAGTCTGTTGCAGCATTTTTCCCCTTGAGCAAAGCTGAAAGAATGGCTCCCTGAATAGGGTGATCAGTGAGGGGCCCCCACATCGACACTGGGATTCCAAAAAGATGCTGCACCATGCTCACAAGTAACTTAGGTTATCATGATGGGCCACTAACAAGTAAATCCCCACACCTCCTTTAAAAAAAAAAAAAATACTTCCCAGTTACTAGTCCCCACTCCCTGAATGGAGCTGTAGCTTCTGTCATCAGAATCTGTACCCAGGTTAGAGAAACAGGGATTTTTGCATGTGATGAGATACCTCAACTCAATGAGATGAGAAACCTTAACTCAAAATATCAATTCTGTTCATCTAGGTTCTGATTCGGAAATATGAATATGGAACCTAATTACTAGTATTGAATGAAAATTAGTAGTCTGAAAGTAATTCATAGGATAAATAGACAAATTCCCAGGGTAACAAGTTAATGAAGAAAACAGAAAAAAAATTAAAGCAAGTAAAATTAGTATCTTCAGATATAATTGTGTTTCCTTGCAGTTATATAAAAAAAGATGAATCAGAGTTCTTGAAAATTAAAAATATCATTGTATAAATAAAATGTATGCATATTTTTGAGATCTGGGAAAGTAAGATAATGAATTCTGTCAGAGAACAAAGTAAACAGACAAAGAGATGAAGTTTGTGTGGAAAGTAGAGACTGTTGTGGTAGACAGAATATTGGCCCTTTCAGAGATGCCCATATCTAATCCCTAAAAACCATAAATATGTTACCTTATGTGGCAGAAAGGTTTTTGCAGATATGATTTTCCCCCTGAATTATCTTTTTTTTTAATTGAAGTATAGCTTAAACACAATGTTATATTAGTTTCAGGTGTACAGCACAGCGATACAACAATTCTGTATCTTATGCTGTGCTCACCGCAATTGCTGCTCCCGTCTGTTGTCATACAACACTGCAGTATCATTGACTACATTCCCTATGTTGTCCCTTTCATCCCTTGAACTGGAAGCGTGTCCTCTCATACTCCTTCACTTATTTTACCCGTCTCCTTATCTCCCCTCCCCTCTGGAAACTACTAGTTCTCTGTATTTCTGGGTATGTTTTTGATTTATTTTTTTCTCTTTGAGTTCATTACCAGCACTTGCACAAAAAATCCCAAATGTGAATGTGACTTAGAAAAAAATGAATTTTTTGACCCCTTAAAGAATACTGATTTTACTGATTTAAGTTGCATCAGCTGTGTGATTCTCAAGGAACACACGTTAACCATATGAAAATAAGAGGAAGAATAAAGAAAAAAGTAATCATTCTAAACTCTGCAGAATGTTCATAATATTTAAGCTATTTGTGTTTTTGTGTTTTTGCTTTGTTTGGTCTTTTCTTTTTTAGATTTCACATGAAAGGGAAATCATATGGTACTTTTATTCTCTGATTTATGCTCTTTCTTTTAGCATAATACCATCTATGTCCATCAGTTGTCACAAATGGCCAGATATCATCTTTTCTTATGACTAATATTCCAACCTGTGTGTGTGTGTGTGTGTGTGTATTTCATTCATATCTCCTTTATCCTTGGACTTGGACTGCTTCCATATCGTGGCTATTTGTAAATAATGCTGCAATAAATATTGATATACATGTGTCTTTTCAAATTGGTGTTTTTGTTTTCTTTGGGTAAATGCCTAGTAGTGGAATTACTTTATTATATAATATTTCTATTTTCAGTTTTTTGAGAAACCTCCATACTGTTTTCCACAGTGGGTGTACCAATTTACATTCTCACCAATAGAATATGAGGGTTTCTTTTTCTCTACATCCTTGGCAACAGTTGTAATTCTTTTCTTTTTGATTCTAGCCATTCTGACAAGTGTGAAGTCGTGTTGATATGAATTGCCCTGATTAATGATGTTAGACATCTGAGTGGCTCAGGCAGTTAAGTGGCTGACTCTTGATTTAGGCTCAGGTCATGACCTCACAGTTCCTGAGATCTAGCCTGGTGTCAGCTCCATGATGACAGCATGGAGTCTGCTTAGGACTCTCTTTCTCCCTCTTGTTCTGCTGCTCTCTTGCTCACACATACTCTCACTCACTCTGTTTTTTTTTCTCTCTCTCTCTCAAATTAAATAAATAAACTTCAAAAAATGATGTTGAACATCTTTTCATGTATCTGTTGGCCATCTATATGTCTTCTTTGAAGAAATGTCTATTCGGTTCCTCTGCCCATTTTTAATAAGATTGTTTCATTCATATTGAGTTATGTAAGTTTTAAAATATATTTTAGATATTAACCTTTATTAGTCCTATCATTTGCATATGTCTTCTCCTATCTTCTCCTATTCAGTATGTTGCCTTTTTCTTTTGTTGATGGTTTCCTTTGATGTGCAAAAGCTTTTTTATTTTGATATAGTTGAGTAGTTTATTTTTGCTTTTGTTCCCCTTGCCTGAGGAGAAATATCTAGAAACATGTTGCCAAGGTTGCTGTCAAAGAGATTGCTGCCTGTGTTTTCTTCTAGGAGTTTTATGGTTTCAGTCCCGAGCTTATTTTTGTGGATGGTGTGAGCGAATAGTCCAGTTTCTTTTTCTTTTTCTTTTTCTTTTTTTTTGCATATGGGTATCCAATTTTCCCAGCACCATTTATTAAAGCGACTGTCTTTTTGTTTATTCGATTTGTGATAGAATTTTACTAAGTTTACCTACTTAACCCTACACGTATACTATGACCAAACTTTTTATAATCTTAATTGATGCAGAATGTATTTGTTTTATGTATAACCAATCATTTGCATTATTGGAAAAAAAGAATATCTATTTCATAAATCATTTTACTTTTCATTTTGAGTTAACATCATTTGCATACCACTTCTATGTTGTGCTATATGTTGCTATTTTTCTTTAGTAAATGTTTAGAAATAATTTTAAGAGCATCTCATAAAAATGTGTTAGAAAAGAATTTCATCTACAGTGTGGTAAATTCTTCTAAAATATAATCCTGATGTCTTCAGAAATGCATATTACATGCAAATCTAAAGCATAGTAGAATGCTGTCAAACTAATGTAGAAAAGCAGAGGGAGTCAAAGCCTTAAGGGTGAGATACTTATTTGTATCTACATGGGATTGATAAAATTAGTCAATGAAGAGATTTATGAGATAGTATATAATTACTAGTTGACATTATTCAAAATTATTTATTACCTTGCCATTTAGTATTTACTGTAAGGACTTAAAGAAGAGAACTCAAATATACTTCTGCCATACTGTACATATTCTTCATCTTGTAGCAATTTAGGAGGAAAATAATGCCATATAAGGTCCAAAAATCAAGAGATGTGTATGTATTAGACTTCTTTGATAATTTTTTTTTTGGTTGATGTGAATTAATTGTTGAATAACTGCATTTACCAGTTTCTGAGCAAGACTGATAAATGTTTGACATGGGGGAAAAATCAAACTTTACCGATAACAAAAACAAAGTCTATAAAGGATGACAAAACTATATTGTAATCAATATATTAACCTCCGTAAAACATTTTTTTAAAATATTGCAGGAGTCAAATCCTATAAAGCATGTTCTCTGACAGCATTTCAATTGGATTCAATAAAACCCAAATATCTCCAGATAAAAAAAAATAGTAAAATGGGAAATTTTAAAACTGTAAATAAAACATATTGTTTTGTCTTAGATCTCATCTTGTTAAAGGACTCTTAAACAGCTGCCATTTTTAGCATTGCTACCAAAAGGTGCCTTTTCACAATAAACCATACTGTGCTTTAGCACGAAATTAAATAAGTAAATAAATGTAAACAAATGAATGAGTCAATGAACCATATCTTACCAAAATTGGAGGATGTAGCTTAAACTATACTCTAAGTATTACATGTAGAGAGTACATATACTCTAAGTAATACATGTAGGGAGACAGATATAACGAAGATAAAAACAACAAACAATTAGATAGAAAATAGGCAAACAAAGATAAAATCAGTGAATCAAAAGTACGGTTTTCTGAAAACTTTCATAAGTTGATGAACACCTACCTAGGGTGATAATGCAATAAAAAAGAGATTAAGCAAATGTCTCATGTCTTCGATAAAGGTAGGCACCTTGCTAAAGAGCCAAAACCATTTTAGGAAAGAAAGAAAATATAAAACAATCTTATGTAATACATTCAACTTAGAGATGAAATATGGTTTCTTTAAATATTACAGATTACTGGGGTGCCTGGGTGGCTCAGTCGGTTGAGTGTCCACCTTCAGCTCAGGTCATGATCTCACAGTTTGTAGGTTTGAGCCCTGCGTGGGGCTCTATGCTGACAGCTCAGAGCCTGGAGCCTGTCTTCGGATTCTGTGTCTCCTTCTTTCTCTGACCCTCCCCTACTCACACTGTCTCTTTCTCTCTCAAAAATAAATAAAACATTTAAAAATTAAAAAAAAATTACAGGTTACTGAAACTGACTTAAGGTATAAAATATGTGAATAGGCTATATCTATTAAAGAAAATAAATTTGTATTTAAACACTTTCCCAGCCAGAAAAGTCCTGATTCAAATGGCTTCTCTGGCAAAACCTTTCAAAACTTTAGGGAAAAGAGTAATACAAATCCTACACAGACTTTTTAAAAAAAATTTTTACATTTTAAAAAATTTTCATTGTAACTTATTTTTATTAGGTCATAATATAAGTAAATAGTTCTTTGGCTCTAACGAGAACAATGTCAATAGCTTGCATCTACTGACTCCTTAGCGTGTTCTAAGTGCTTGCTTGCTTGTTTGCTTGATTTCTGTCATTCATTCATTGGTTCATTCATTCAGTTTTTTTTTTAATTTTAATTCCAGTGTAATTAACATACAGTGTTATATTAGTTTCAGGTGTACAATATAGTGAGTCAACAAATGTGTACATTACTCAGTCCTCATCATGATAAGTGTATTTTTTCATCCCCATCACCTACTTCACCCATTCCCCCACACACCTCCCCTCTGATAACCATCAGATTGTTTTCTGTAGTTCAGTCTGATTCTTGGTTTGTCTGTCTCTCTTTCTTTTCCCTTTGTTCATTTGTTTTGTTTCTTAAATTCCACATATGAGTGAAATCATATGGTATTTTTCTTTCTCTGATTAACTTATTTCAGTTAAAATTGTATTCTCTAGCTCTATCCATGTTGTTGCAAATGGCAAGATTTCATTCTTGTTTATGGCTGAATAATATTCTACCTTTATCCATTCATCTATTGATGGACACTAGGGCTGCTTCCATAATTTGGCTATTGTAGATATTGCTGCAACAAGCATAAGGGTGTGTATATCATTTCAGATTAGTGCTTTTGTATTTTTTGGGTAAACACCCAGTAGTGTGATTCCTGGATAATAGGCTAGTTCTATTTTTAATTTTTTGATGAATTCTCACACTGTCTTCCACAGTGGCTATACCAGTTTGCATTCCCACCAACATTGTAGTAGTGTTCCTTTTCTCCACATCCCTGCCAACACTTGTTGTTTTTTGGTTTTGATTTTAGCCATTCTGACATGTGTTACACAAATGTTTTTTAGAAATAAAGGATTGAAAGTGGCATTACCACTCATTTTGTGAGGTCAACATTATCCTGATAATAAGACCAGATAAGGGCACTGTAGAAAAAATAAAACTATTTACCACTATGCCCTATAAACCTAGACTCTTGTTTTCTCTCTGTACATATGTGCATATATGAGGAAAAGCATCGAAAGCATATTTAAAGGGTAATTTAAATAAAATGTATTTAAATATATTCAAAAACATCATAATCATATGAAATCATATGTTTCATACTCTAATAGTGGATTGATCACTGTTTCAGCATTCAAAACTCTATCAATATAATTCACCAACAAACAGAACAAAAGAGAAAATAAAATTACTGGAAACAAAAAAAATTTTTTGAATCAATTTATCACCTAATCCTGATAGAAACTCTCATACTACAGCAATAAATGGAAATTTCTCAGTCTAACTATGAATATCACAGAGAAGAAGAAGGAGAAAGGGGGGGCGGCAAAAGGCAGGTGAAAAGAAGGAGAAGAAGAGGGAAATGAGGAAAGGAAAGGAGGGTGGAAGAAAACAAAGTATGGAAGGGAGGAAAGAAGGAAGGAGCGGTGAGAGAACTGGAAAAACTGGGTATAAGGCAGGAGTACACTTTGAGCACTCGCATTCAGCATGGTCCTAGAGGTTCCCCTTAGAGCAGCAAGGCAATGAAATAAATAAAATACACACTGGACAAAAAATAAGAAATAAGCATTTCTTTATTTTTCATATGGCATTATTTGTTTATACGGAAGATCCTGAGTAACCTAAAATGATTAATAGAACTAATAAGTGAGGCTGGAAAAGTCATTTATAAATTATTTGTAGTTTTATTACCAGAAATGATTGGGAACAACTGGGAAATGGAATCACAATAAAAAATGCCATTCAAATTAGCATCGCCAAAATGAAATGCTTAGGGTGAATTTTAACAAAATGTGTGCATGACCTTGGCTCTGATAACTACAAAGCATGGCTATAAGTTGTCTGAAAGTCCCCAGATTAATATTTGGAAAGATATGGGTTATTCATGGGTTGGCCAACTTGATACTGTTAAGATGTTAATTCATACTGAATTGCTGAATGAATTTAGCATTGTCCTAATTAAAACCCCAACAGACTATCTTTTTGTAGAACTATGCAAGCTAATTCTAAAATATATATGAAATTTTAAAGGTCTTGGAATATCCAGAACAATGTAGGAAAGAACACAGCTGGAAGATTTACAGTATGTGATTAAAACTTATAATAAAGCTATACTAATTAAGATGCTGTGATATAGCTTGAGGATATACATGTAGATCAATAGGATAGATTAGAGAGTCCACAGATGGACTCATCATGTATGAATAATATGTTGCCATGGTAATTCAATAGAAGGAATAGCTAATTTTTTCAACCATGTTGATGGAGCAACTTGATACCATATGGGAGGGGAAAAAAACTTTGTTACTTCACATTATGAAAAAAAATTGAATTGAAATGGTTTATAAACCTGGGAAATGAAAGATAAATCTATGATATTTCTAGATTAATACATAGAAGAAAATCTTTGTGATCTGGATATAAGCAAAACATATGAATAGTTGAGGAAAAAATGATAAGTTGGGATTTCACAAAACTAAAAACTTTTTTTTTTATAAATGCCATTAAAAATGAAAAGAAAAGTGCAGACTGGGAGAGAATATTTGCAATACTGATTTCTGACAAATGACTTATATCTGAAATATGTAAGGAACTCTTATAACTCTATAATAAGAAGACAAACTACCCAATTTAAAATGGGCAAAGAATTTGTACACCAAAGAACATATGCTAATGGCAAGTAAGTACTGGAATGCTGCCTACCATAATTAGTCATTAGGGATATGCAAATTAAAACCACAATTAGATACTGCTGTACACTGGTAGAATAGCTAAAATTTAAAAAGGCAGGAAACCAAGTGTTGGTAAGCATGTACATTAACTAAAACTCTCATACACTGCTGTTGGAAATCTAAAACAGTATAGCCACTTTGAAAAATGTTTTGGCAATTCCTTATAAAACTAAAATATAATTACTACAAGTCTAGTAATTCTACTCTTGAATATTTACCTAAGATAAATGGAAATATATTTTCTTTCAAATAACTGTACATTTTATTAGTTTTTTTAATAATAGCTGAAAATTATAAACAGCAAAAATAAATATAAACAACATATGAATGGTCAAATATTTATCTATGTAATATAATAATACCAGTAAAAAGAATGATTTATCAATGGGTGAAATAAGATGACTCTCAAAAGTCATGAGGCCACATGACAAACACCAAATACAAAAGTATCTATTGTATCTTTTCCATTTATATAGGACACTTAAAAAGACAATTTATAGTAACACAAAGCTAGTTATCCATGGGTGGTGTGCACAAGAGAGAATCAGCAAGAGTAACAGATGGCTACATTGTGTATCTTGATTGTGGTGATAGTTACCTGGATGTGTATACATGTTAAAATGTTTTGAGGTGTACTCTTCCCAATGGATGGTTGTGGTTTATTGTTATACTTATTTCAATAATACTTATACTTATTTCAATAATAATAATAATAAACTGATGAGACAAATGAGAAAGAAAAACTAGTAAAATATCTACATATCATTTTTTTTCTACTACTGCTGATGGTTCCTCCAAATAATTGCTAGGGTCTTTTTAGACCTTTTTAAGGTTAGAGCCAAAGTAGGCAGATGCACTACAAGTTGCCTTCCTTTTCTTCCATAGCTTTCTCCTACTCCAGCTTCCGTATTCTCTGCAGGAACCAGAAGACAAAGAAACAAATAAAACAAAATTTAAAAAAAAAAAAAGCACTTTTAAGAGAAAAGAAAGAATTTAAGGCACCATGGTTTAGTATATATATAACAAAGTCATTAAAGGGACTCTATTGACACATTAAAAATTTAACTTTGCTTTTAGTTACTCTGTGAGCCAGTTTTTTCCTTGCCACTAGATGGAGTTATGTAATCTTCCACTCTCCAGGCATTTGAGCTCCAATTGCATGCTCATTTGTTTTAAACAGTTAGCTACTGGAGGGCCTGGGGGGCTCAGTCCATTAAGTGGTTAAGCATGGAACTTCAGCTCAGGTCATGGTCTCATGGTTTGTGAGTTTCACTCTCACTCTGGGCTCTCTGCTGTCAACGTAGAGCCCACTTGGGATCTCCTGTTACCCTCTCTCTCTGCCCCTTCACTGCTTGTGCACTCTCGCTCTCTCTCTCTCCTCTTCCCTCCCTCCCTCTCAAAAATAAACATTTAAAACAATTAGTTAACATTACAATGCCATAATCACCAGCAGTGCAAAGCTTCTCCCCTTCGTGGCTCCAACTGGAAAAGTTGCACTGAAACTGGAGTAGAAGGAATAAAACTGGATATAAAAATCAACTCAAAATGGATTACAGACTTAAATGTGACACCTGAAAACATAAAAAAAGAAACCCATAAAACCCCTAGAAGAAAACATCAGGTGTAGGCTCCTTGACATTATCCTTGGCAGTGATTCTTTAGACTTGACACCAAAAGCAAAGGCAACAAAAGTAAAAAACAGGCAAATTAGACTACATGAACCAAGAAAGTTCCTGTACAGGAAAAAAAAATCAACAAAATGAAAAGGCAACCTATGGAATGGGAGAAAATATTTGAAATTATCGTATACCTGATATACATACATATACATATGTATATATATATATGTATATATATATTCATATATATATATATATATGAATGTTATTCAGCCACAAAAAAAAATAAGGAAATCCTACCATACGTGACAACATGGATGAACTAGAGGGCATTATGCTAAGTAAAATAAGTCAGAGAGAGAAAGATCATACTTTATGACCTCACTTATATGTGAAATCTAAAAACAAAGAAAGAAACAACAGATTGGTGGTCGCCAAAGATAGGGTACTGGGAGTGCCAGTGAGGAGAATGGGTCTGGAGGTGGTCAAAAAGTAAAAACTTTCATTTGCAAGCTAAGTGAGTTCTGGAGATGTAATGTACAGTGTGATGACTATATTATCTATTTGAAAGTTGTCGAGATCAGATCTAAACAGTTCTCATTACAATAAAAATTTAAAACCATGAGGTGATAGATGGTAACTAAACTTACTGTGGTAATCATTTCTCAATATATACTATACCAAATAATTGCATTGTATACTTCAAAGTAAAAAAAAATATTATACCTTAATTATGCCTCAATAAAAGAAAAGTGAAAGTTCACAGGATTAAAAAAAAAGCATGTTAGAAAAGAAAAAAGAAAAGATGATTAATCTATTGAACAATCAATATTCAGTCTATTCTGTTTCACACTGCTGTGGGCTAAGGAAAACAAAATCAGTTTCCGATATTCCTTTTTGTAAGTCTTCAATTGATCATCTAGCACCTCGCTTTGGGACTTTGGGTGTGCTTATATACTTTTTTTTTTTTTTTTTGGGTGACTTTTATTCTCACATGTGAAATAAATGAGGAGCTTTTTTCAGTAGCTCACTTTTTTGGAGAGAGAGCCTCATGAAGAGTTTAGTCTATCACTACTCAAGTTATCCTGAATAAGGGACCTACAACTTTAGGATTAGCATGCATGTAGTGATCTGTTGTTATCTTTTCAATATGGTGACCATGCTTTGAATAGCTAAACTGTTTTAATCTTAGGTATTTCAGGCAAAGAAAGAATTTATTATTTTGGAACATTTAAGGATATAATAAAAGTGGCACAAAAATCCTTATGAAATCAATAGAGGTGTAATGTGTGTGCATTGTTCCTTTTACTTTAATTCAAAAATATTTTAATCACTCTAAAATAACTTGTATTTCAATAATAGATTTTACTAATGCGTGTATAGTACATCTACTGCAATTAAGTGTTCTTTAGGGACAGCTAGGGTTCTTTATAGAAGAATGAAAGACCTCAAAGATGTTAAATGACTTGCTCTAATCTAGAAAGCTAGTTGGTATAAGAGGTGGGCCTGTGTATCAACTCTAATAGCTATTGGCCCAATTTCCTATTCACTAGATCATGAACCAAATGCTTTATAAGCACAATTTCTTTATAGATGAAAATTTGAAATGGAAAAATAATCTTATATGTATAAAATACAAATTATTAATAGGCCATCAAAATTTTTAGAGGCTCATAATAAGACATAACTGAAACTTAAAATATGAAATTTTAACAGACATATGGTGTGGAAGGGATTGGCAGTTTATTTAGTAAGGAAGAAAAAGATATTTGATTGCCAGGGGGTTATGAATTTTATTAAGATATGCAGTAGTTAGAACTGTGAATGCTCTTTGAGTTTTGAATGTAAAAATTACAGTTAACCATTGCTAATATTTTTTCTTGATAACATTTTGAGATATTATCTTCTCAGTTTCAAAGTGGAGCATGCTTCAATTTTCCTTTATAAAGTTCTCTTATTTTTTAATCTCTTAAACTGAAATTCAGATCAGTTTATTATTTTTCCATTTAGCAGTTTCATAAAAGAAATGTTATGTTAACTTCTCCATAACTCAGTATAATCTTAAGTAATAAGAGATTTTGCATTAATTAGGAAAGCACTGTAGTAGTTCTAATATGGAATTAGAAAATGTTTGTCATGCTATTTTAAAATAACATAAAGTGATAGTAATTAGACAACACAGACTTTGTTATATTTTCATTAAAGAAATAATCATTCATGTTCACAGAAGCCAGACTGCATAGAAGATATTGTATATTGACAGTTGTATTTGTTTGCTAGTGTTTTCATAATAAAATACCATAGACTGAGTGACTTAAACAATAGAAGTTTAGTTTCTCCTAGATGGTCTTCTTGTCATGTCTGACCGTTGCTCTTTTTCTGTGCATTTGCAACCCTGGTGTCTCTTTCTCTTATCAGAGCACCAGTCCCATTGGTTAGGGCCCATTCCTAACTCCTCATTTAACCTAATTATCTCTTTAGGGGCTCTATCTATAATACAACCACATTTGATGTACTAGACATTAGGATTTCAACATACAAATTTTGGAGGTAGAGAGACACAATTCAATCCATAACAAGAGTAAACTTCATGATATTTTTTACTGCCTTTACTATAGATTATAATCTTCTCAAATTAATGGGTTATTCTATTTTTTATTATAATCCCAACATGAATCTTAAAAGGTGTTCATTATCAAATTAATTACAATTAAATATTTTTTAAAATATCATTCATCCAGTTGTTTATTAAGCATGGATTTGGTGCCTAACTCAATGTTATTAATTATTATGGTAATGTATACAAATCACAGATCACCTCCAATCAAAGAATGTCCTAAAAGATGATAAAAAATATACATATTGTTAAGGTTATTTGAGGCAAGATATGGAAATTACTGGGAAGCAAAAGACTAGGGAAGCTTGAATTGAACATACTTAATTACCTGAAATGCATATAAGGTTCCAATTTAGGACTCATCATAGAAAGAAGAGCCAAGACAGAGGTATCTATTCTGATTCTGGATGATAGCTTTAGGTTTGGCTGAAGTACATACTGAGATTTGCAGGAGAGAGAACCAAGCTGAAATATCTCATATAGACAAATGTGATTGTCTTTTTTTCCTCCTAACAAGCTTTTACTATAATATACTATTACTCTAAGAGATTTAAATTCATATATTTGTTCAAAAATTTATAAGAAAATTTCTTCTTACAACTATAACAGATTTTTTAAAAAACATTTTAATGTTTTTTATTTATTTCTGAGAGAGAGAGAAACAGCATGAGCAGGGGGAGGGGGGATCAGAGAGAGAGGGAGATACAGAATCTGAAGCAGGCTTCCGGCTCTGAGCTGTCAGCAGAGCCTGACATGGCGCTCAAACCCACAAACTGTGAGATCATGACCTGAGCTGAAGTTGGACGCTTAATCGACTGAGCCACCCAGGTGCCCCTATAATAGATTATTTTCATACACTGATGAGATCTGCTGGGCTGGTAGGTACCTAGATATTTAAGTAAAAAATACATAAAATTACAGTGATGATTTTTCTTCAGAATTTTGGAAACCTAGAATTCTGAAAACCTTAGACAGTCATCAGGATCTTATTCTGAAAATATTTTTTAAGCAAAAAATGTTTGCATATAAGCAAATAATTGAAGAGTGCCTGGAGTATCATTGTATACTTAAATGTATATAATAAATATCTGCTGAGTAAAAAGATGATGAATGCCAAGTGAAGGTGAGATTTATTTAAACTGACATTTTGTCAGGGCAGCTGTATGGTTCAGTCCGTTGAGCATCTGACTTCAGCTCAGGTCATGACTAATGGTTTATGAGTTTGAGTTCTTTGTGGTCGTGGGGCTCACACTGACAACAGCGAGCTCTTCTGCCCCCACTCTCTCTCTGCCCCTCCGCTCCTCACATTCTTTCCCTCAAAAATAAAAATAAGCATTTACATAAAATATTTTGTCAGTAATTACAGTAAATTCAGTTTAATCACTATATGTCCTTAAAGGCAACTTTTAAACAGTTTGTTTATTGTAATATTAATGCAGTAATAATTTAAAAAATAATCAACAAGCAGTATTCAGCTAACCCAATTAGCTTTTTTGTTTGTCAGGCTTTTGTTTCTTTGCACAGTAGCATTGTCAACAATAAATCTCATAATGTAAAAGAACAAAATGAGATTAATATAAAATTGGCTTAGAATTCCTTAGAAAAAGCATGTACTGATTTAATAAAATTTTAATATCTGTTTCCTTTGGTAACATAGAATGCCGTCTCCCAATTCCCATCCCCTACTTTTATGTTTCTGTTATGGATTGAGGGCATTGTTTGGGGAGAGGCAGTATAAGAACTGAAAGGCACCTTTCAATCTTTAAAACAGTGCATGTGAGCATACTCTGTAACATATACCATGCATGTTCCTAATCATTCATCTTAGACTTGTAACAATTCTCCTGGAACCATTATTGGACCTGTTGGTGTATTCTAAAAGTACTCATATGTATGACACTGGAAGGTGCAAAAGAGATAGTGGAAACAAACATAGACACTATTTTTTAGCAGTTACAGGCATACTATGTGTTATCTTAAATATTAACATTGAAATGTATCCAGTGTTGGTATGTTGTATGAAAAAAATATGTTTTACTAAGTACATCTGAAGAGCTGGTTGTTATCCGTAATTTCTCTTATGGTATTAAGTGGCTTGTCAAATTACATTTTTGTAATTTTTATCTGTCTATAATGTATCATTATATATATATATATAAGTACATCATAAAAATTCAGTAAAAATTAAAGTACATTGAAAAGCAAGATCCAGAAATCTTCAATTTCACATATCTTCAAATAAGTTCATGAAAACATGCATGATTTTCTATTAAAAGTAATAAAATGTAAAATCTTTCAAAAGAGTCCTATATTTGCATAATGAAGACTTAAATCTATAGTAAGTTAAAGAAGACAATATAAATAAATCAAATTATAGACAATTGTGTTGCAACTCTAGGAAAATTTAAAAAACACAAGCAAACACTAAAAAAGCCCATATTAAAAATGCTTATCTTTGATAAGCATCAGCACAGCAGACACGGGGCACCATGCCATAGCCAAATAAAATCAATAAAAGAATTCCAGATGGATGCTAGTAGAAAGTGACTCATATCCAAAAGTTTGAAAATGTAATGTCACAGCTGACCTTTAGGGAATAAAATGTACCTTTTAATTCATTCTATGGCACTTGGTGATTTTTGAAAGTTATTTTTCTCAATATACTCTTAAATAATTTTAGTAATAGGATGCCATTTAAAAAGAGCTTTATAATCTGTTAAAAAAAATCATGGTGAATTTTAAATATATTGTGCTAGGGGAGCCTTGGTGGCTCAGTCGATTAAGTGTCTGACTTCGGTTCAGGTCATGATCTCACGGTTTGCGGGTTCAAGCCTCACATCGGGCTCTGTGCTGACCCCTAGCTCAGACCCTGGAGCCTGTATCTCCCTCTCTCTCTGACCCTCCCTTGCTCATTCTCTCTCTCTCTCTCTCTCTCTCTGTCTCAGGAATAAATAAAAAAAAATTAAAAAATATTTAAAAAAATAAAAAATATATTGTGCTAAACAAGTTATTTGTCTACTTGTTTATAACTAAATTGATCTTTCAGTAGCAGAATATTGCCTAGTGTCTACTGAATTTAATATTTCATATGCATGCCTATAAAATTGTGTTTTTATTGGCTTGTGCACATTTTGGAGTTAAGATTATTCACACCTGGTAGACGAATGAAAGCAGTAGTATTCTGTAGACTGAAGTGTGTAAGATTTTAAGTGTAGATCATTTTTTGAAGGAAGACTTAAAAATAATAAGTCTATCAAAAGAAAATAGAGTACAGTTCCCTAGGGAAAGTAGAAACTATGGGTAAGATGACGGTAATAAGGAAAATAAACCATAGACATGTCTTTGAGGTAGATAGTGAGAATTAGTTCTAATCTATCAAAAATTGAATGGCCAGCCAGCTCCCTCCTGAGTCATGTGATCCCATATGAGCAATGATGAAGTTCAGGGGATCCAAATAACAGGCTTGACACTAGTTAAAGCAAATGAGGATTTCTAAAATCATGAGTAGGATGGTTATTTTATTTTATTTATTTTTTTAAAGATTTTTTTTAACGTTTTATTTATTTCAAGGAGAGAGAGAGAGACAGTGTGAGCAGCGGAGGGTCAGAGAGAGAGGGAATCACAGACTGAAACAGGCTCCAGGCTCTGAGCTGGCAGTCAGCACAGATCCCGACGCAGGGCTCGAACCCACGAACCGCGAGATCATGACCCAAGCGAAAGTCGGACGCTTAACCGACTAACCCACCCAGGTGCCCCGAGGATGGTTATTTTAAAAAGCATTGCTTAAATTGAACTAAGGTAGAATCATCCTTAAATCCCAAAAGTCTTATTCTCATTATGGATTGAAACTCAAGGAACTTATGTGATTATGTTGGAAAATATATATATGTTAATGTCAGTGGAAATAGGGCTGTCTTAGCTAATATATAATTACTAAGACAGAGTTTGATTGCCAGATATTACATATGGATTGGGATTTTGTTTCAAATGAAGTAAATAACAAATACTAGTACAAGGTTATTAGTCCATATATTAATTTTTGATTCATCCTGGAAGCATTTTTTACATGTATGTATACATGATGTATATACATACATGTGAAATGTATATGTGTTTGGATATATAATATATATGTGTGAATAAATATGTATTTATATATCTAATACATACAATATATTTTCAAGCATAAATATATATTTCCCTAAAATATTATGGTCAAATATGAAAAATAATTATTAAAATATCTAAATATACTCATGTTGCTATATAACAAATGCATTTTCCACATATATATTTCTGATTTTAAATTAATACGTTTTTCTTTTATTCTCCTAGAAATTTATTTTTGAGTTAAGTTAACCTTTCTCCTCTTTTTATTACTCAGCAGTAATAGCAAGTAAGTAGTCTGGAATTTAAGAAAATAAAATAATGTAGACAACATTTTTTAAAAACATTTATTCATTTTTGAGAGACAGAGACAGAATGTGAGCAGGGGAGGAGAAGAGAGAGAGCAGGAGACACAGAATCTGGAACCCACAAACTGTGAGATCCAGACCTGAGCCGAAGTTGTCCACTTAACCAACTGAGCCACCCAGGTGCCCCTAGACAACATTCTGATATGTGGATGAAATAGTTTCAGACAAATAATTGCTCCAGTCTGTACTAAATTTTATGTTGAAGATTTTGCTTCTGTTACTTATGTGTTTGTTTCTGTTATGGGGAGAAATATAGTAAGGAGAATGTTAATACAAAAGATGAGAGTTTTTATAACAAAAGCCTACACAGTAAATTTGACACTAAAGTATTAGATTTAGAAAATGGGAATATTATTTGAACCTCATAGCAAGATGCCCAGTTTCAGAATTGGATCTAGTAGAATTCTTATCAATTCCATTTGTTTGGTTTTTGTTTTATGTTTGCATCTTAAGTATTTGAGTTTTCCTGTACTGGGTGGGAAAGATAGATAATAAATGGATGGATGGATTAATAGATATTTCATTAGAGTAGCTAAAGCTTTGAAATAAGAGAAGAGTCACTGTTTTTCAGATCACTATTATTTTTCATAGTTAAATACCAAAATATTTTTCAGTTGAGTAAAAGTTAATGTGTTCATTCATGGTATACGATAAATTTTTAGTTTATGAATTTTTTCAGGACAATGTTTTTGAAGAAACAGTATGTTAATTTTGATTAAAATGAAATCTCTTTGGGAAGTAGTGTATCTTAGATAAACCATTTAAGAAGATTTTGTGGTTTGCTTTCAATTGTTTGTTAGTTCTTTCATTTATTTCTGTGTCTTTTTCTCTGTATTATTTATTTTGAGAACTATAGTCTTAATATTTTGGAGTTAAATCTTTTTGGAGCTAATCTTTTGGAGTTAGAGACAGATCGTAGTTTTCAAACTTTATTTCTGAACAATGTCTTCCAAGTTAAAATTTTCCCTTTAGTTTTTTCCTATATGTTTTATTACACTTATTCAGTTCTAAATGAGCTATAAGCTCTTCTATTGTTTCCTTTTTTTTCTTTTAATATTGAGGTATTTGTTACTGTTTTCAGAAATAATATATTTTAACATCTCCATTTTTTTGTGACTTGCAATTTCATTTTATTCTAAATAGGCCATATAGTCTAAGTGATGTTCGTTGTTTAATAATTACGGGATATTTGTGGTCTCCATATATATTCATTTTATTGTGACTATTCCATATCAAAAATAATAAATAATTTACCTTCAAAACATGGTAAATTTTAACCCCAATGGTTTCATATTTTCAGTGTTTCTTTCCTAAAAGGGGCAATTCTTAGTTATTAATAAATTGTTTTCATTTATACAAGTCTTCAGAACTGTCTCTTGATGCTTTAAAAATTTATTATACCAAGTCTTTATTTGGATTTCCTTTTTCTGTATTCTATTTGAAACTCTAGATACCTTTTCCAGTATTCTTAAAACTAATTTTTGGAAGATCTAAGGTTTTTTTTCAAATATTTCTGCCAGATTATCAATCAAGGATGAGATGTCATAAATATCTATTTTTAGATTTGTAGAGATTTTCCATGAGTACCATCCTCTGATTTCTCTTGGAGAACTCTTTAAGGCTCCAGGAGTTTTTAAAAGAATCAAAGTGGTTTTCAGAGAATAGATGACCAAACTCATGAAGAATAAAGCCTCAGAGTGAAAGCTAAGCAGCAAACCTGAAAAGCAAAGGAGTAAATCAGAGCAGAAACCCAGAGAATATAGAAGAATAATGTGTTTGAGAAAAACAAATGCATTCTATGTAACTATTAGTATAATAAAGAATTTGGGTTAAATTAGTTTAGATATTAATGTCATTACTATTTTTTTGTTACTATTACTATTTTTATTCTATTTTATCATGTTGTTTTCCCATGCAATACCTCTTCCTGTTATACCCAGATCGCAGTATCCTCACGGACCAGAGACCACCAGGGAGACCGAGTCACGCATGCAAAGGCAAAGAGCTTTATTACGGGCTTAAGCTCGGGCTCACAGACTTCACCAGCATATGGGTCCGTGCTGAGAGTCTCGAACAAGGGCAGAGTAGGGTTTTTATGGGGTTTGAGACGGGGGAGTTACAGAAGTTGTGACATGGGAACAGTGATCCAGTCATAATTATTCAACATCATTGACAGCGGGTTTGATCACAAACATTGTCTAGAGTATTCGTTACTTTTGGCGGGATCCAATTACAACATTTAGAGTGCCTTTAAATTCAACCAATCACAGAGCGAGCCTAGGGTCTTGTTCGGTGACTAACAGGTTAACTTTAACATTAGGTAACAGGGTCCTATCTATAGTTTCTATCTATAGGCCTCTCCCTCAGTAATGTGGAGGGTGGTCGCTGGCCTTTCCTGATTGGGTGTTGCAAGGGTGGTTTCTCCTGCCTTGGGCAACGTGTAACTACCTGATAGTTTCGGGAAGCCAAAACTCAGGCCTTCTAGTTTAGAGGGGAAACTTAAAGCCTGTCATGGAGTCAGTTTGGTTTAGATGTTTAGACTTGTGGCCTTACATTCCCTTTCCAGCTTTCTGTTGCTCCTGGTACACTTAGAAAACTGCCAAATTAAATCCTGCCTCTCCCTTTGGAGCCACCAAAATTCAGTGTTCTTCACATGTGAATAAAAAATATTTCAAAATTATTAGGGTCTAATGCACATTAAGTACTCAACAAATGCTTTTAATGGTTCATTAAAGAAATGACTTATCTCTGTCATTGTCAATGACTTCAGTGTAGATTACTGTCAGTCAGTAATATGTATGTTTTACATAATATGTATACATATTCATAAGCATAATAATCAAAGTTTTTGCCCACCCCAGACTTCAAGATCTAATATCGCCTCAACAGTTGTTTTATAATGAATAAATATATGTGGATATGTGGGTAAACATTGCAAGCTCATACTCAGGGTGGTATACTTAACAATATGTAGGATAAATATTAGGTTTTATTTCACTGAGTTATAACCTCTGTAGCCTCAACTTTTTGATAGGTCAAGAAAAAGTTATGATTGTAGAATATTGATTTTTAGAAGATAATGCTTTCTCTAATATATACAATTGAAAGGAAGTCTTTTGTAAATTGGCCAGTTTCTTTTTACTTTTAGTTTTGTGCTCTTTGAAATTTTTTGCACTTTATTCTCAAGGCCATAATTGGGGTGAAAAGTTAAGATCTGAAAAAATTTCTGGTGGTGTCCTTTTCATTTCTGACATTTTGTAGTTAGCTGAAGTAAATGATGTAAAATTCAGGGGAAGATGTCTTTGTCATGGTTCCAAAGCTTTGGAACTCTCTGTTCCTATAGTTCTAAGGCTTAATATAAGAGCATTTAGGAAAAAATTCAAAAGATAGTTCTTCATCAGTATTCTGCATCTACCAAGCCAACATAATTCTTATTTTGGCTTCAACTTTGCCTATATAAAGATACAGGATCTAAAAATCTAACGCATGTAGAAATAAAATATATATCCATTTATACTAGTTTATGTATATACACATGTATGAGTATGTATCAAACGTATATATTTTTATATAATAAACTATGATATGCTTAAATATTTATATGCTTGTAGGATAACATGCAAATTTACAAAACATGCTCATTTCACTGGAGTTTATAGGATTCTAGAGTTTTAAAATTGAAGGCATTTATTCTCCTCTCTGATATTGTTATTAATACAAACTGATTCATTTACAGATCATGTTGATTTAACAAGCAAGCCACACAGTTGGGAAGTTTGTCATTAAAATTATTTTCACTTCTCTGCTGAATATGGAGAGACCATATTAGATTTTATATTTCCTTTTAGGTTGGGCAAAAGGCAGTAGGAAAAAATGTATTTTAATTTTTAAAAATCCAGAGTGCTTCTTTATTTTTGCTTAGACTAATAATGATCTCAATAAACACAATCAAAACATGCTTCTTATTCTGCCTTAAGAGGCAATATAGGACAATGGAATGGATTTGGGTTTTGGAGATAGGTGTCCAAGTACAAGTCCCATGTACTAGGTGTGAATCTGAGCCATGTACCTGACTTTTCTGCACTGCAATATTCTTCACAGTAAAGCAGAGACAATGTCTACCTCACAAGGATGGACAGGATTGAGTAAATTTGTTTCCACAAAGTATGTTGTGAAGAGTTTCACACAAAATAAGCACTCAGTGAGTGTTTATTACAATGCTCACCCTTAAGGAGGAAAATTATTCATTTGGACAGCCAACAAAAAAATTAAGCTTCAGTGATGTTAACATATTATTTGGTGCTGAGTATATAAAAGCATACCAGTTGAGGTTCTTTGTTGGGAGCCGGCTCCGGATGGGGTCCAGGGATTCCTGAAGGATGGATGGTGTCGGCTCTGACTGGGGCTCAACTTTATTTTATAATTAAGTGTTTGGGGGGACGGCACAGAAGTGGCATTTGACTTAGACAATGATTTCTGATGACAAACTTTGATATGTAAGAATTTCCCAGAACATAAATTTGTAGAAGACTCCTGCATAACCTTTATCAATAGTGATTGAGGTAGGGGATTTAGATGCTTCTCCTATGGGGAAGGAAGGTACCTTTAGCATACAAGACCATGTTTTTAGCATAAAAAGGGTGAAGTTACTTCTTTATGAGTAGGGTCAAAACAGGTCTTTCAGGAAACACCTCTGCTCCCATAGTCACAAAAGAAGAAGTTCCTCAATAGGTTACTTCACAGGGAGCAATCAGAATATTCAAGGGTAGAATAAGTCACTCCAAATACTGCTAACAAATGCGGGGGGTGGGGGGGGGCAATGCTCCAAGCAGAAACAATGGGTGGGGGTGGATATCTGTCCTTAACTCTAAATTAGGCTCTTTGTCTCAGGGCCAAGCTCAATTGTAACTCTTGTGTTCTTAGCCCCCTTTATTATCTAAGTCTTGGATCTGCAAGGCCCATAGGAAGAGCCTTTTAACAATCATCCACAATGTTCTCATCTGAAGTGTCTTTTGAAAAGGCAGGAATATGCTTTTCCTCATGAGCAATCTGTGTGGGGAATGTCGGTCTGATCTGGAATATTGTGAGGCCTGGTCAATACCTGCAGCGTCATTTCCAACATGAGCCAGTAGTAGCAGAAGGAGATCCCAGTTTTTGTTTCTCATGGCAGGAGCTGTGCAAACACTGCCGTTTCCTTACTGTAACTTTCATCCAGTGAGGCCAGTGCAGCTCCCAGCAGTTCTTTTATTTTTCTAGGTAAAATTTAGCTAAATTACATAGAAAAAACATATGAATGTATGTAAAATTGACCAAAATATTTGAAGGCACATGAAATGCCACATATTGTAGGAGGTAACCAAAAAATGGGTTTGAGGAGTGTGGAATGGAACGCCTTGTCCTGAGATTATCACCAGGCCTGGTGCTGTGGTCACTGCTCAATAACCCAGTGCTCCTGCACTACCAGCACCACTAACCGCTCAACTTGTAACAACAAAACTGGTGAATGCTTTTTTAACTGTTTATTTTCTTTTAAACCACCACATTTTATAGTTTGAGAATGAAGTATATGATTCGTTGAGGCAATGAGCCTAATATTTAATAACCAGGGTGTTGGGAAAGAAACGGTTTTGTTTTTAATTGGAAGAAAGACAAATTTATAAGACAGTGCTAGAAGTATAAATAGAGAAGTGTGGATTCATTTTGAGGCATTAAGAATATAAGAGATAATTCTAGCTGTACAAAGTACAATTTCATATAGATCAAGTCTTGAGCTGATTACATTTATAGCTGTTTAGAGGCAGTGGTTTAAACAAAGCGTTTTATGCAAGAGGGATTGAGGTGATCAAAACAAGTAGTGGTTACAGACTATACTGTGTATGCACAAAATTTAATGTAACCATAATTGGCCCTTGAACAATATGGGGGTGAGAGGCACTGACTTCCCGCATTGTGCAAAATCTGTATATAACTTTTGACTCCCCAAAAGCTCAACAAGCAATACTCTTCTGTCAACCAAAGCCATACTGCCAGTATAAATAGTCCATTAACACTTTTTTTTTATGTTATAGGTATTATATACCATATTCTTATAATAAAGTAAAATAGAAAATAATAAAATATTATTAAAATCATACAGGAGAAAAAAATACATGTATAGTACTGTACTTTATGGAAAAAATATGTGTAAGTGGACCTGTGCCATTCCAGCCCTGGGTCTTCAAGAATCGACTGTATTTCCACTGGATTTCAATGTGCGGTGTGTATGTGTGTGTATGTGTGTGTGTGTGTGTGTGTGTGTGTGTGTGCTTATGCTAAGGATGGGCATGTCTGTATGATAACATGTGATCATGAAGTATTAGCAAAACCTGAAAATAATGAGTTTTATGTGCAAATGAAAGAGCATTGAGAAACTGTTGAAAATATTATGAATGACACACCTCAAAATATTTGAGGTTTAGTAGGACCATTCAGTTATTAAATTGGAGAACAGCTATAGGCACTGAAGGCTAAAGGAATATTCCAGGAAAGAAATGACATGTGTTTCTGCAAAAGCTGTAAATGTGGCAATTAAAACATTTCATAAAAATATTTTGAGATTTTATCAATATGACTTTCATAATGGTATGTGCTGGTACAGAATGGTAGTATGATTTATTAAGAGAAACATGAAGAAAGGCATGATTCCAGGGAAGGTTCAGGTTAGAACAGTGTGAATTGAGGTATCTGTTTGGATGGTTGCATATATAGGCCTGGAAAGAGGAATAAATTTTTTATCCCCCTAGAAATGCATATGCATAAATCAGTAGCATTTAGGAAATCATTAAAATCCTCCTACTTATTGAACACAATGAGAAGTCCCTTAACAAGTGAGCCCAAAGGAGGCTTTCCATATGGGTCAACTTTTCTCCTGGATTAGCTACCTGTGGCCCAGTGCAGAGAAAAGTGTTGACAATAGTTTGTAGTCAAGGGTAGGGGCAAATAGGCTTCCCCAAATGTCCAGATGAATTACTGTCTGTATAATCACCAATTACTTTTGTTCAGGGCAATCCAAGATTTTCCTTTCATTCATTATCTTGCATATCTGTTTACCAAATATTTTACTTTGTGATCAGAATATATCCATTAAAAATGGGCAAAAGACCTGGACATTTTCCCAAAGAAGACATCCAGGTGGCTAACAGACACATGAAAAGATGCTCAACATCCCCCATTATCAGGGAAATACAGATCAAAACTACAATAAGGTATCACTTCACACCTGTCTGAATGACTAAAATTAACAACACAAACAAACAACAGGTGTTAGAAAGGATGCAGAGAAGGGGGAACCCTCTTACACTGTTGTTGGAAATGCCAACTTGTGCAGCCAATCTGGAAAACAGTATTGAGGTTCCTCAAAAAGTTAAAAATAGAACTTCCCTATGATCAGCACTACTAGGTAATTACCCAAAGGATACAAAAATACTAATATGAAGGGATACATACACCTGGATGTTTATAGCAGCACTATCAACAAAAGCCAAATTATGGAAAGAGCCCAGATGCCCATCTTCTGGGCATGAATATATGAGATGATGAATATATAAGAATATATAATACATATAAGAATATGAATATATATACATATGTATTTATCCATTATATATATAATCCATTGTATACATATATCTCTATCCATTACTTATACATATACATACATCCATTATATATATATGTATACATCCATTATATATATGTTAATATATAATGGAATATTACTCAGCCATCAAAAAGAATGAAATCTTGCCATTTAAAAGGACATGGATGGAATTAGAGTGCATTATGCTAAATGAAATAAGCCAGAGAAATACAAATGCCATATGACTGAAATCATATTTGGAATTTAAGAAACAAAACAGATAAACATCAGGGAAAAAAGGGGAAAGACAAATCAAGAAACAGTCTCTTATAGAGAACAAACTGAGGGTTGCTGTAAGGGAAGTGGGCAGACAGATGGGTCAAATGGGCGATGGTTAAGGAGGGCACTTGTGATGAGCACTGGGTGTTGTGTGTAAGTGATACTCACTAAATTATACTCCTGAAACTAATATAGCACTATATGTTAATACATGGAATTTAAATAAAAACTTGAAATAAAAATAAGAGAAAAAAAGAACATAGCCAAAATCAGACACTTCTTGACATGTCCACCACAAACACTGGTTTCGTGGAATCATAATCTTTCATCTCTGTTAATTGACATCCTAACTGTTCAGCATGCAACCACTCTTGCCATTAGAACAGGATGTTGTTCCTTCCTCCTCTCTTGAGGTAATCCAGATCACACCTCTTCCGTTTTTAAAATCCTTCGGTAGATTTCTATCACATCTAAAGTAAAAGGCAGCCTTCCTACCAAGTTCTGCCTTTATTTATCTGTGTATTTGTTTATTGTTGGTGATTTACCTGCTGTCTTCTTCTGCAGCATCATCCCATACCATTGTCCTTCTTGTTAACTGCAGTTCAGCCACAATCCCCTTTTTGTCCTTCAGGTATGCGAATTCCTTCTTGCCTCAGTGTCTTTAAGCATGGTGGTTGTATATTTTCCTTGGACTTCTCTCCCTGTATCTTCATATGGGTCACTCCTCATCCAGTTGGTCTCTGTTCAAAGATCTTCCTTGAGAAGTCTCTCAGTCCTTTTACAGTCCCATCCCATTCCATGTACTCCCATTTCTCATGATCCTGATTATTTTCTTCATAGCACATCTCTATATGAAATATTATGTATGTATATGTTTACTGGCTTAATGTGTGTTACACTCTGTTCACACTGCTGACTGTTGAATTGCTGCCATCTACAATGGCAATAGTCCAACATCATTTTAAGTTTTGGCAAGACACAAAAAACAGAGCTAAGATGGGGCACATTATTTTTTTTAAAAAAGTAAATAAAAATAAATAAATGTAAAAAAAAAACAGAGCTAAGAAAAAAATATTTAAGTCTTCATTAGACAATGATTGGATCAACTACTTTGAGGGTCTATTAACTTATAGTTTGAAAAAGAGCATAGATTAAGAATATAAAATGGAATAAAGTTCAGGAATATAAACAATAGAAGTTATGACAGAAAAAAGATCAACAAAGATTCTGACTTTTTCTCAGCTTACCAGTGCCTAAGATGGGTTTTCTCCATGTGTTCAGCACTTATGCTCAGGAATGTGTTCATTATCATTATGCAGCCACTGTAATGTTCCCAAAAGGATGATTGTTTTCCCCGATCTTAAAGTGTGGGCCTTCATGAAGAAGCAAATATGTTTGTTTGATGTTTAATATTTAGGAATGTGGGAAATAAGTTTAGGAATTCCCTGAGCTTGTGCTGATGGGCTAACAAGGCATAAAAAATTAGAATGCTACAGGATGAACACACCCAAGTTTGGGTAAACAAGATTAGGTAAAGTAAATATGATCAGGTAAACCAGCAAAGCCCCCCCTGTAGGACAAAGTTATAGGAATAGAAAAGCCTCAGGATGAAAGCATCAAAAATGAGGTAAGCAAGATTAGGTATTCAGGGCAGATACGGCCCCCAAATTAGTACAATAGCAGAAAACTGTTTTCACAAGAAAGAAGAACCAAAATAGATGAATAAGTAAACAGGGCTATAGACCTCAGCAGGTTGAAGTTGCCCAGAGTGGAGCTAATTAGCAAAAGAAAGGTGCCTTGCTGACCCTGAGGTAGCATGCTTTGTTTTTCTTGTCCCCTAGGCCAGTTTAGGTAAACAGAGATGGGGCTTCATGTCTGCTGTAAACAACCTTCTGACCAGTGCCAGGATTTTGTTTTGTATTGACCCAAATCCCTAACACCTCATATCTTCAAAACACCCTTTCCCTCATGCCCATGAGTTAATGTTCATGGTTTTTTGTTTGTTTGGTCTCTTTGTGCAAGTCCATCACTCTTGTAAACCTTTGATCTTAATAAAAATGAAGCAATCATCTTTACTGGGGGGGGGGGGTGACTCTTGTTTCCTTTCTGACATAAGCCTCTCTTGCATTTTAATCCTGCCTCCTGCTCTCTTGCTGGACAAGAGAGAACTCCAGACCCAGAGTCTGCAACATAGGAATACAGTCAGCTCAAATTATTGATAAATCTGTCTTCAAAAGACATGGCATACATTGTTATTGCCAAAAATATGTTCTTGAAGGAGGAAGGAAACAAAAACTACTTTGAACCATCATATTTTGAATGTGCATTTCAGAGTATGGTAAATTATGAGTTCATACTGGGAAAATTCGGTAAGACTGTGAAAGTTTACCTAACAGAAATAATCTGAGGATTTATAAGAATCTCAGTAAAGCTATCAAGTGAAGTACTAAATAGTGCATTAATTCTTTTATCTTCTCTTATAGAGCAGAATATTCTCACCAAAAATTCTATTCTCATATCTGTTTTTGGTCTTGGATTATGAGTTGCCATGTAATTGTTGGCCATTGAATGATGTCTTACCTCATAAGTAATTACTTAAAAATTTTTTTTTAAATCTTTGTATTTGAGACACAGACAGAGAGCCTGTGGGGGAGGGACAGAGAGAGAGAGAGAGAGAGAGAGAAACACAGAATCTGATGCAGGCTCTAGGCTCTGAGCTGTCAGCACAAAGCCTGATGCAGGGCTTGAACTCAAAAACCTGAGCCAAAGTTGGATGCTTAACCAATTAAGCCACCCCGGTGCCCCTCATAGGTAATTATCTTAAAGATCAAGTTGACACATCTTATTTCTTCTTCCATTTTCTGGTAGATACCATTATAGTAAAGATTCATCCATCTCCCTCATTTCTCTCTTATGCAAATGGTACTCTGTATGTTGGGAGTCTTAGGACACAGAGTTTATGTAGCATTGGCCTAAACTTGAGAGTGCTAAACTTGGGAAGCTATCTTGATGCTTCTCCCAGTTCATCTGATTTCGTTTATCTGCATTTTCTTTTCTTTTTTTTTTTTTTAATTTTTTAAAAATTTATTTCTGAGAGAGAGAGAGACAGTGTGAGCAGGGAGGGTCAGAAAGAGAGGGAGACACAGAATCTGAAGCAGGCTCCAGGCTCTGAGCTGGCTGTCAGCACAGAGCGCAACACGAGGCTTGAACCCACTGAATAAGCTTCCCCCCTCCCCCCCAGTCTTTGTAGATTCATTGTCAACAAGATCTAGAACAGGATACAGAGCTACTATAGTCTTTGTCCAGGAAGAGTTGTATTGATATCATGGAGAACACCTCCCCTAATAATAATGACTGGATGGTATTTGTTTTGTATTTTCTTCACTCAGCAGAAGACCTCAAAATTAAAGAAGAATTTGTGGTGCTATGATCCTATAATATATACTTCTCAAATTAAACAACCATTCCGTTTTTATTGGACTTACTTTATATGTGAAAAGTTGTAGAATATACCACACCCAAATATACTGCTGTGGTAGCTTGACTAATTTGAGTTAAAGGCACTTGAAAAGCAGTAAATGCAAAAAGAACACTTTAGCTTTCCTTCTGTTTCTTAAACACAGGAGATGAAATTCCCATGTGAAAAATGGTCTCCCTATACCAGAAGGAAATAACTTTCTTATTAAGGACAAGAAGTTGAGACCAGGAAAATCCTGTACAAATAGAACTTGTTAAAATGATTCTTATTTTCCTTTAGTTTCACCACCTGGTCCAGTTACTTTTCTACAATTGCCTCTATTCAACATAACGTAAGAGCTTGTAGACTTCACCCTGGGTCTTCATTCTTTACAAAGCCTCCCTTGTCACATAAAATTTACATAAATTTCTTTGTTTTTCTTCTGTTAATCTGTTTTATTTCAGTTTAATTCTCAGACCCAGCAAAAACCCTAAGAGGGTAGAGGGAAAAATTGGCCTCCCCTACACTGGTAAATCACTGTTCTTTTCAATGGGTGATACAAAAACGTATAAGACTTGAGACATTTCATTAAGATTTTTTATGATATTTAGGGAGACCAGCAAAATGAGATATGGTAGAAAGCATAACACATATCAGTGAAGTACTGAATATGATGGACTATTGAATATAAGAGCTATCAACTATGATGAGAAAGACAGTATGATTTGTTTTTACACTAGAAAGGCATATCATATTAGAATCACAGAAAACAGGGGTGCCTGAGAGGTTCAGCTGGTTAAGCATCTGACTCTTGATATCAGCTTAGGTCACACTCTCAGAGTTCATGAGTTCAAGCCCTGTGTCCGGCTCTGCACTGTGTCAGTATGGAGCCTGCTTGAAATTCTTTCTTCCTTTCTCTCTGCCCCTACCCCACTCATGCTCTCTCTCTCTCAAAATAAATAAATACATAAATACATAAATAAATGAGAATTACAGTAAACAGAAACAATGAGTAGGTTCAGAAGAGGGGACCTGTGTAAGAAAATGCCATAAGCGTGAGTTGAAAACTCTTGTGAAGGAAGCAGTTCTTTACTCACAAATAAGCACGACTGTTTGATTGTGTCTCATTCTGAACATCAGAATGAAGAGATCTATATTAAGAAGAAGGTGGCAGTTTTTAAGTAAGGTGGTTTTATAGTTCAAGAAAATGTGTTTGGCGCTTCCAGTTATGGAAGAAATAAGTCACAGGAATAGAAGTCACAGCATAAGGAATATAAGTCAATGTAATTGTAATAGCTATACTTGTAGTGAACATAGCATAACGCATAAACTTGTCAAATCACTAAGTTGTACACCTGAAACTAATGCAACATTGTGTTAACTATACTCAAATTAAAAAAAAAAAAGAAAAGAAAGAAAATGTGTTTGGTAAAAGTGGCAGAATTTGAGAGCTTTAGGAAGAGAGTGCATGTGAGGAGATTTTATCAAATATTTTCTGTAACTAATGTTTATTATGTGGTCCAGGTATTATGCTAAGCCATATTTGGTCACAATTTGTCATTACACACACCATGTGGGGTTCATATTAATATTTAAATATTAAATGAACATACGACTCTGAGACAGTAGTTAAGTTTTCAATTCAAATTGCAAATAACAGACCTGGGATTCAGTTTTACATCTTTGTGACTCAAACACTAGTTAACTATTTCTATTAAGGTATGTTAATAACAAACTATTTGATCTCCTTAAAGTGTTTATCATTTAGTAGTTTATGCATTTCTTGGTAGTTTACGTAATATCCTTAGCAACGATGTAAGAATATTAAAGCAATGACTTTAACTTACTAATCATACTGTTAGTCTGATCTTAGCAAAGACTATTTAAATCCCTAAAATGGTTAGGTCATAAGAACCTTGTGAGTAACTGCACACTTAATGCATCTCATTTGTCTTTAAATTGTGGTTAGTCAGCATCCTGACCTTCTATTCACAGGGCTGGTAAATGACTGAGTGAGCTGAGAAAACCATTTGTTTGACCTCTGTGGGAGGGAGTTCCATCAGTCTTCTGGCAGCAGAAGGAACAAAGTTATGATTAAATAACTACAACCTCCAACAGCTCTGAACACATTCCTCTCACTTCACATGCTGCTGTTTTGTTCCAAAGTCTGCTCCTGGCCAGGCGCATTCTGTTCCCGCTTCTAGCCGTAACTCAAGCCTGTAACCGTCACCACCACCCTCACAGCCTGGTCTGGCTCAGAACCCAATATCTGCTTTCCTTCTGGCACAAAAACCTCCTTCTCATTCCAGCCTCATTCCCTTTCTATGCCTAGTCTTTGCTTTTATCTTGGTACCCTTCCAAATGTCCATTCCAATCCTTTTCCCTGTTCTGACTTAACTTGTCCTCATTTCTCTTCTGACTTCAAGGCCATGATGCTTTATTCCACTTTTTTCCTCTCAGTTTTTTTCTCTTTCCTCTGTATCTATTTTATGTTCATGTATATAATTTGCCTAGATCCAAATATTGGATGTTACTAAAGAATAAAACCCAGTACAGTACATATTGATAACATATTTGCAGGGCTTATAAGGGAACTACTTTTGAGAGGGTGTTTTCATGTGATATATATCAACAAATTACAGCTCCTCAGTATAGAACCTAAAGAAGAAATGCAATGCATTTGATTATATGAAAAATGCTATATAAGATTAGTATATGCAGGGCATTATAATGTAATCACTTATGTCTTAAATTAGAGTTTTTAGAAATGTATAGAAATTTAAGGTAACCTAAAAAGTTTTGCAATTCCCTCCATTTCATATAGATTAATTAGAAATATACATGAATTTAGTTAAAATGTTTTATGAAAGACTGGATTAATGCTAGAATTTCTGATCTGTACTTTCCAATTATACTGATATGTTCTGACACTAAATTTGAATTACATTATCTCACACACACACACACACACACACACACACACACAACCTAAAAGCTGATAATTCTGATGCTTTTATTCCTATGACTCTTAATATCCAGGTCACATGGGACTTAGTTCTGATTGACTTAACAGGCCTCATTCTCAAATCTCTTTTGCACTTCTGCGATAGGCTTCATTCCTAGGAAGTTATATATATTATTCTTCTGTTCCTAAGGTCTATTCCTTGAGAGCCACTGAGTGTCATTTTTCCTCTGTTCAATATATTTTTGCTGTCAGAGTATAGGCTATTTTCTTGGTGTTTCATTTTTCAATATGAATATGTGTAAATGATTGAAAGTTGTATTTTTTCATATATATCACTTGTAAAACTGAACATATGAACATATGTGAATATAGGTAGGTTCACATAGTCACACAGTGGGAGAAAGTACAATGAGAAAATGAAAAGTGGACATTAAGTGGAAAGAAGTAATAGAAATGGAGATTATAAGAAAAGTAACATCTTTTTATGGTGGGGAAAGATGGTGGCATATGATGATGCTATATTTCAGGATAGTGAATGAAAGAGAATATGGAGACGTGGGATGTGTTTTAGATGGAGACACAATGAAAGAACAAAATTTAGGATAATGCTGCAGTCGAGGTTTTTGATTGCTAGTCTTTAACTCAGTTTTATTGTTTAATACCCTAAATTGCATTATACCTTCAAACTACCTATGTAATTAAAACTGTGATGTGTTTGTGCTTTAACCTCAGCCATCTTAGTGGTTCCATTACCCTTGATGTGCTTTACTCCAAGTCAAGCACTCTCTGAAAGCTCTTATCTCCAAAGGAGTAAAGCAAAGTGGAAAATTGGAAAGCACTTATTATGTAAAATATAAAAATATTTTTTGCCACAGATATTTTACTAGGTGGAAGATAAGCCCAAGTAATTGATAATCTGTCAAGAATTTAATGTGTCTGATTATTTTTGGATACCAATGTCTAAAATATTTGTATCAAAATGTACTGTATTTCTCAGATATTTTAAAAAAAGCTGTTATATTGGGCAGTGATAAAACATGTATCAACATAGCATTTTTCTTTGTACATATATTTGCCTAACACATGACAAATGACAAAATAATAGATGAAGAAAATTAAAATATACACAAACTGACAAGTAAAATTGAGAACTGGATTCTTTGTAAAGGGAATAAATACTGTGGCTCCTCTTCCATATGCAATTTGATGTCAAGTATACAATTAGTCATACATAGCACCTACAGAGCTTATTGCTCTCATTCCATAGTATATAAACAAATGTGTGCATTGGCTCTGCAGGACCAAATCTGACTGCTAAGCTACCTTAATGGCAAAATTCTGCAATTTTTATAGGCTATAGTTTTCAAACATGATTAAAATATGAGAACACTGTTTTTGTCAAGTTAATTCCTCCTGGTTAAGCTCAATTTATAGATTATATAAAATTAGAACTGGGGTGCCTGGGTGGCTCAGTTGGTTGAGTGTCCAACTTTGGTTCAGATCATGTCTTGTGGTTCATGAGTTTGAGCCCTGCATCAGGCTCTGTGCTGACAGCTCAGAGCCTGGAGTCTGCTTCACATTCTGTGTCTCCCTCTCTCTCTGCCCCTCCCTTGCTCATTCTCTGTCTCTGGAACTCTCTCAAGAATAAATAATAAACATTAAAAAAAAAAATTAGAACCACTTCGCTTGATCAATAAGCTCTTGATTAAAGAGTAGAGAAGAAAGAGTTTTAATGAACATATTTTATTGCAAAAACACATTTTATTAAGCAGAACTCTAAAATTTTAGGTTGGTGGTGCCTGAGTAGCTCAGTCATTTGAGCATCTGACTTTTGATTTCTGCCCAGGGCATGACCCCAGGGTTCTGGGATGAGCCTGCATCAGGCTCTGCATTGAGCGTGAAGCCTGCTTAAGATTCTCTCTCTCTCTCTCTCTCTCTCTCTCTCTCCCCCCCTCTCCTTCCCTCTTTCTCTCTCTTTCTCTCTCTCTCTCCTCCACTCTCTCCTCCTCTCTCTCTCCCTCTCTCTTCCTCTTTCTCTAACCCCCACTCTCACCACCCACCTTGCATGCTCTCTCTCTAAAATTAAAAAAAAAAAATCAGGATGTACCTCAGACTTTTTATTTTCCTCCTTTTTCTCCTTAAGAAAAGATTAACTTGGGGCACCTGGGTGGTACAGACAGTTGAGCGTTTGACTCTTGGGTTAGGATCAGATCCTACAGTTCATGGGTTGAAGCCCCGTATCTGGCTTTGCACTGATAGCACAGAGCCTGTTTGGGATTCTCTTTGGGATTCTCTCTCTCCCTCTTTCTCTTCCCCTCCACTGCTTGATTTCTCTTTCTCTTTCTGTATCTCTCTCTCTCACAGAGCCTGTTTGGGATTCTCTCTCTCTTCCACTGCACTGCTTGATCTCTCTCTTTCTCAAAATAAGTTTTTTTTTTTTTTTTTTTAAGAAAAGGGGTTAACTTGTTCCCAGTCATCTATAAGTTCCTCATTCATTTACCCAGTAAATGTACATAAGTAGAATGAGATGAAATGGATCACAGAATCAGAACTCACATATGGTATCTCATTAATAAACTATAGAAAAACAAGCAAATGGTTGTTCCTTTGACAGTCTGGATGAATAACATCTGCCTTTTCTTATAATGATTTAATATTGTATGAATATTGGTGTGCCTGAGTGGCTCAGTCGGTTAAGCGTCCATCTTCGGCTCAGGTCATGATCTCATGATTCGTGGGTTCGAGCCCTATATCGGGCTCTGTGCTGACAGCCAGCTCAGAGCCTGGAGCCTGTTTCAGATTCTGTGTCACCCTCTCTCTCTGACCCTCCCCTGCTCACGCTGTCTCTCTCTGTCTCAGAAATAAATATATATATATATTTTTATATATATAATAATAATAATATATATATATATATATATATATATATATAAAAGATTGTATGAATATCCAGAAAAATTGTTGAGGGAGGGTTAACACTGAGAAGCTAAATAATCCTATTGAGCGAAATACCTAAGTTTTATTGTATTGAATATTTTTTTTTAAGAGAGAGAGACAGTGTGTGCGTGAGTGTGCATATGAGCCTGGCAGAGGGAGATGGAGAGAGAGAGACAATCTTGACCAGGCTCCATGCCCAGTACAGAGCCTGACATGGAGCTCAATCTCACTACTGTAAGATCATGACTGGAGGTAAAATTGAGAGTAGGACACTTACCCAGCTGAGCCATGTAGGTGCCCCAATACCTAGCTTTTATGTATAAAATGTAGAATTGTAAATATTGTATGACAAGTCAAGAGCCAAAATGAGGACACAGGATGTTTGGACAGTCTTACTGCCTTTGACCAAAAATCTAAGAACATGCTAAGAATCACTATTATCTTGACCTTATCAAAGTTATTATGCATCTATACCTATACACTAATGGGTACTTGCTAAGAATGGATTGACTTCTGACTGATGACTAAACATGTCCGTATGCTCAGGAAGACAGATACAATTAAAGGTTTAATGCAAATGAAGACCCTCATGAATGGTACAAATGAAGGGAGTATTTGCCTAGTCCCATTTCAGTTTGGGAGAGGAGATATATTTAAACTTAAATACAGTATATTTAAGGGGCACCTGAGTGGCTCAGTTGGTTAAGCATCTGACTTCAGCTCAGGTCATGATCTCTCAGTTCATGGGTTCGAGCTCCACTTTGGGCTCTTTGCTGACAGTTCAGAGCCTGGAGCCTGCATTGGATTCTGTGTCTCCCTCTTTCTGTCTGCCCCTCGCCTGCTCATATTCTCTCTCTCTCTTAGGAAATGAATACATGTATATATTTTTTATACACAATATATTTAAGACAATAAGACTGGTAGTAAATTGATAAGGATTTTGAAGATCAAATATTATTCCAGACAGAAAATTTGAATAAACTTACAATTAATTAGAATGATAGTATATAATAACATAGACATTAATGGCTTTGGATGCCCCTGAGACGTAACTAGCTGTTGAAATTAGTTCAGGAATGAAAACACATTGTGTCTCCATTATAAAGTATGGAGTTACCATTAGAGGCAAGCTCAAGAGCTGAATGCATTGGCACTGTTGACATTTCCTCATTCTTCTCATATTTTATTGAAATACATATATAATATATCTGATTTCCTATTTTTTTTTTGCCAGAATAACTCAATCTTCTTTCAAGACATAGAAGAAAGACCCTCCCTCTACACTCTTCTTGTTTTTCTTATATAACTGCCCAATGATATACACTAATCTCTTTGCTTAAGAATCCCTTAATCATCTCTTAAGGTTCTAAACAACTAATAGAGCTACTTATATCTTATACCTTAAAGTAATAGGTATATCCATTATTGCTCTATGATTCAAAATTGCGTTTTACAATATAACAATTCTCAAATATATTGATTACTATTAATTAGTAGGGCAATATTCTTTTAAACTTAGAATATATTATTAAAGGATTGATATTCCAAATTCTTAATTATTTTCTATTCCCTTCTTCTGTAATTTCTATATTCAGTCATTTTAATGTATTCTCCACATCTCTTATGCTCCTTCATTTCTTCTGTATCTTTCTTTCTTTGAACTATTCTCTTACATATACTTATATTATAGATAAATACATATGCACATAAATATGTGTAATTTAAAACATATTCTCCATTATACAAATTCCATAAGTGGCTGTTCTAATTTGTTTTATACACACGTTTGAGCTTCTATTTTAATTATATTGACATTTCTTCTCATTCCTATTTCTAACTGGATCTTTCTCAAATATATCTAGACTACTTTGATAGTGCTTTGTTTATTTGACATTCTACCATTTAATCATGAAAACATGCTTACATTTCTTTATGCTGTATTTTTAATAATTAAGTTTCTACCTACCCATAGTTTCTAATTTACCCTTGATACTCTTTCTGTTTGTTCTCATGATGAATTATTTCCTTTTGTGCATTGTAATTTAGAATCATTAGTTCATATTCAGTGGAGCTTTGTCTGTGGTAATCATTGTTGCCTGAGTTGGGAATGTATGCCAAGAGATTTTACTTTCAAATTCTGTTGGAACATTGTGTTATCAACAAGGACTGACATTAATGTGTATTTGTTGCATGTGGTTACTTGAATCATACCTCTTTTAAAATTCAAACTTGAAAACCACCTCCAGTCAAAGTAGAGCATACCAGTTCTCAGTTAGAGTTGTTATTTAACTCGAATAAGCTTTCCTGTTTCCCTGATTGAAAGTAAGTGGATTTTTGTAATTCTCACTTTCGTTAATGACATAGTTTTGTATCCCTCTACATATACTTAAGGAACAGGGTCATGGGTTACACAGATTGGCAAGGATAAAACAAATGTATATCTTTCAAGTTTGTAATTATCTTTTAAACTTTGGATCAGGAAAATTTCTCTGAAGTGCTTATGATTTCAGCTTTGTACTAAAATATATTTATCTATCATCACAGTGTGTTTCTCTTTTAGGGAAACTTCCCAGAAAAGGTAGTCTATAAAATTCTTAATAAGGAAGTAGCTTAACTTCACTAACCTTAGTGACCATTCAGCCATTCACAAACATCTTTTTGGTACGTAGCACTGTGAACAATTCCAGAAATATAAAGAGTGGTTAAATGATGGGTAACTAAATGAGTTTAACATATAATGACAGAATATCTGACACAATGGTTGACATAATTATCCTTTCTGTGTGTGTGTGTGTGTGTGTACTTAGATTCATATAAATGTATATGAATGTATCTTGAATATTACTATTTTTCGTGTTTGAACTTTGTTTCATATACATAAACACACACAAACACACAAAGGGAAGAGGTATTAATACTGGGTAGTATATTCTGTGGCTGAGATTTAATTGAGATGGAGCCCACTATACATTGTCAGGTTTTTGTTTTTTTTTTTTAGTTTTAAGTTTATTTATTTATTTTGAGAGAGAAAGAGAGAGAGAGCATGAGCAAGAGAGGAGCAGAAGTAGAGGGAGAGGGAGAATCTGAAGCAGGCTCCACACTCTCAGCATGGAGCCCAGTATGGGGCTCGAACTCACAGACTGTGAGATCATGACCTGAGCTGAAACCAAGAGTTGAACGTTCAATGGACTGAGCCACCCAGGTGCCCCAGTTATTGGTGCATTTTTAAAAATACTGCTATTGTTTAACGTTAATTTTGTTTTACATCACAAAAACATCATTATACTTACTTTAAAGTAGGCATTAAATTCTAACTAAATAAGTTTTTGAGAGTAGGAAATGTATATATTATGAGTAATAGTGACAAAAATTCATGCTTATTTTAACTATAATTATGTTAAAGACATTACTATGATAATGTCAGCTTCTAATGAATGAAAAATCTTAGAGTATTTGGGAAATATGTTATTTTAGATTCTGATCATTTGATAACCAGATTTGTCTGTCATAGTAACACTGTCGAGCATCAAAAGTCACCCCTGGGTGCCTGGGTGGCTTAGTCGGTTAAGCGTCTGACTTTCGCTTAGGTCATGATCTCGCGATTTGTGGGCTCGAGCCCTGCGTCGGGCTCTGTGCTGACTGCTAGCTCAGAGCCTGGAGCCTGTTTCAGAGTCTGCGTCTCCCTCTCTCTCTGACTCTCCCTTGCTCACGCTGTGTCTCTCTCTCTCTCCTAGAAAAAAAAAAAAAAGTCACCCCTGACCAAAGGATTAGCTGAAGGTAATCAGAGCACCATTGTGGCCTGGCTGTGGACTTCAGCCCACTGGTAAGCAGATAATCACTTCTGTCCCATCATAAGGAATACATGCTGCTCTGCTGTCAAGAACCTGCAGTTCATTCTGATTTCCTGTTACTGTATCAGAATATATTATGCTAGTGTAGTCCTTTTGCTCATGGGCTGGATTGTACTACTACTTCTTTTTTTTAATTTTTTTTTTTTTAAATTTATTTCTGAGAGAGAGAGACAGCGTAAGCATGGGAGGGTCAGAGAGAGAGAGGGAGACACAGAATCCGAAGCAGGCTCCAGGCTCCAAGCTAGCTGTCAGCACAGAGCCAAATGCGGGGCTTGAACCCACAACCGTGAGATTATGACCTGAGCTGAAGTCGGCCGCTTAACCGACTAAACCACCCAGATGCCCTCTGTAACTCTTAATGGTTCCTGTGAGTCCATTAACCCTTGGAAGGGCTTTATCTGAAAGAAGATTTAAAGGATAAAACATAAAGCTTTTAAAAAAAATTTAATGTTTACTTTTGAGAGAGAGATAGAGACAGAGTGTGACCAGGGGAGAGGCAGAGAGAGGAAGACACAGAATCTGAAGCAGGCTTTAGGCTCTAAGCTGTCAGCACAGAGCCTGATGCTGGGACTTGAAGTCACAAACTGCGAGATCATGGCCTGAGCTGATGTCAGATGCTTAACTGACTGAGCCACCCAGGTGCCCCAACCCTTTAACTCAATCTAAATGATAATAACTTGCAAGCTCCATTTCAGAAATCATGTATATAATATTATAGTTTGAAAAGATAAGCAAAATAGACAAACCTTTTGCTAGACTCATCAAGAAAAAAAAGGCAAAAAATAATGAAATTAGAAATAAAGGAGGAGACATTACAGCTGATAATACACAAGTACAAAGGATCATGAAACTGCAATGAACAATTATATGCCAACAAACTGGACAACCTAGAAGAAATGGTTAAACTCCCAGAATCACACAAACCATCAAGAATGAGTCATAAAAGTTGGAAAATCTAAACAGACTGATTACTAGTAAGGAGACTGAATCAGTAATGAAAAACCTCCCAACAAATAAAAGTCCAGGACAAGATGACTTACCTGGTGAGTTCTACCACACATTTAAAGAAGAATTAATACCAGTCCTTCTTAAACTCTTCTGAGAAAAAGAAAAAAGAAAAGGGACCACTTCCAAACTCATTTTGCAAAGCCAGCATTACACTTATACTAAAACTAGGTGAAGACATTAGAAGAAAAGAAAATTACAGGCTAGTGTCCTTGAAGGATATAAATGTAAAAGCACTCAACAAAATTTTAGCAAACCTAATTAAACAATAAAGGATCATACACCATGCTCAAATGAGATTGATTCCAAAGATTCAAGAATTGTACAATATCTGCAAATCAATATATATGATACACATATATTATGTATCAGTATATGTGATACACAGTCCTGTTTACAAATGCATCAAGAAGAATAAAATTCTTAGAAATGAATTTAACCAAGGAAATCAAAGACCTGTATCCTGAGGACTATAGTACACTGATGAAATAAATTGAAAAAAGCACAAGTAAATGGAAGGATATTCTGTGCTCGTGGATTAGAAGAATTAATGCTGTTAAAATGTCCATATAATGCAAAGCATCTACAGATTCAGCGTAATCCTTGTCAAAACCTTGATGGCATTTTTCAAAGAAAATGGTAAAAAACAAAAACAAAAGCAAAGACCTGTATGGAGCCACAAAAGACTCCAAATAGCCAAAAACAGTCCCGAGAGAGAGGAACAAAGCTAGAGGCATCACACTCCTGAATTTCAAAATCTATTACAAAGCTACAGTAATTTTAAAAACATGGTACTTGTGTAACAACAGACATACAGACCAATGGAACAGAATAGAGAGCCCAAAAATAAACCCAGCCATACATGTCAGTTTCCCACAAAGGAGCCAGGAATATACAACAGGGAAATAAGTAGTGCTGGGAAAATGACGGCTGCATGCGCACGAATGAAACTGAACCTCTGCCTTATTCCTCACACAGAAATAAATTCAAAGTAGAGTAAAGACTGAAATTTAAGACCTGAAACTAAAACTCCTAGAAGAAAACTGGTGTTAAACTGCTTAGGCATAGATCGTGTCAGTGATTTTTTTTCTTATTTTGAACCCAAAAAGCAACAAAAACAAAAATAAACAAGTTGGACTACATCGAACTAAAAGTTTCTGCATGACAAATATCATTGATATCATCTGTAAATTAAAAGGCAGCCCATAAAATGGGAGGAAATATTTGCAAATGATATATCTTAAAGGAGTTAATATCCAAAATATATACAGAACTCACACAAATTAATATTAAAAAAAAAACCTCCAAATAATCCATTTAAAAAAGTGGGCAGAGGAACTGGATAGACATTTTCCCAAAGAAGACATACAAATGGCTAACAGATACATGAAAAGGTTCTCACCATCACTATCATCAGTGAAATACAAATAGCTGTAATCAAAGAGACGAGAGATAACACGTGTTTTCGAGTGTATGGAGAAAAGTGAACCCTTGTGCACGGTTGGTGGGAATGTAAATTGGTGCAGCCACTCTGGAAAACAGTATGCAGATCCCTCAAAAAATTAAAAAAATAGGAATACTGTATGATCCTCTAGAAGTTCATGTCAAGGTACATACCTAAAGGAGACAAAATACGTATGTCCAAGAAACATCTGCGCTCCCATGTTCACTATTTACAATAGATGTGGAAACACTTTGTGTGTCTGTCAGTAGATGAATGCATAGAGATGTGGCAATATACAGTTTTTGTTTTTTATTCAGCCATAACAAAACGAGAAAATCCTAACATCTGCGACAACATGGATGAACCTTAAGGCCATTATGCCAACTGAAATAAGCCAGACAGAGAAGACTGCATGGTCTCACTTATATATAGAATTTAAAGAAAATGTCAAACTCATAGAAACAGAAAAGTCATAGTCAGGAGCTGGAGGTGAGGGAAAGGGAGAGGTTGCTATAAAGGTACTTTCAGCTTTAAGATAAATAAAGGGCAGTGGTAGTAGTCCCAAGGCCAGTGGAAACTTAGAACCTGGATGAAAGTCAGTTAAAGAAGTTAGCCCCTTGGGAGAGGGAGAGGCTGAGTATGTGCAAGCCTGCCCAGAATCTGCATTAACCCAAGTCCTTAATCTCAGCACAGGGTCATCTTCACTGTGGGTCACTACCTCTTGGTATAAAGTTTCCTGGGTGTGCTTTGGGCACCAAAACTAGCCCTGCTGGGGTAAAGTACCCTTGACCCCTCAGTCAGTGGTTTGAAAACTGGTGGCCCTCAGGCATAGAGCCTGTACCCTGAAGAGCAGGCTTATAGAAGTCTTTACTTCCGTAGTTGAAGAACCTCCTAGGGCTGGAGTTTCATTACCGGCCCCTAGAGTAGATCCCCACCCAGACTCTTGGTCCTCCAGTCTTTGCCTCAACCTCAAGCGTACCAGGGCTGGCCCCTCTACCTGCAGGTTATGCCTGGACCCCTCCGCATCCCTCCCTCTTCAGGCCAGGGATCTGTCCCCTCTCTTTGTTGGACTAGCCCCATTCCAATTCACCCTCTCTGGCTTAGATGTTCAAGGACCAGCCTAAGAGGAGAATTCTTAATTGTTTATATAAGTGTTCCTCCCTCCAGGAAATGGAGCTAAAATTGTCCCACCCACTCTTACCTTGGTTATGAGGTATGCTTATGACTTGGTTATGACTTGTTTCCAAAGAGTATAATATGGAAAGGTGGGGAGGAAGTAACTTTACAGTTACTTTACAGAATCCTGTAATAGTAAAAAGGATATTAGGAGAAAGAACTAGTGAAATCCAAATAAAGTGTGGTGCTTAGGGAATATAATTGTTCCAATGTTGATTTCTTACTTGGGGCAAATGTACAATAGTAGTAAAGTGTTAATAAGGGTAATTTGATGATTTGTATGTAATAATTCTTGGTACTACATTTTCAACTTTTCAGTAAATCTAAAACTTTTCAAATAATAAAAGTTTATTGAAAAGAAAAGGGGGGCAGGAAATAGGTGGTTCTAGATTTGAACTCACATTTCAGTGATGTCCTCAGAATGAAGCCTCTTCCTGACTTTCCACCATACTACAGGGTTGGCTCTTCATCTTTTAATTTGTTTACTCATGGTCTCAAAATATTTTCTGTAGCTTCAGCATTACATTCTCAGGGAACTGCATTCAAAACAAGGGTAAAAGGGGCAGATTAAATGGGTATTTTCCTTTTATGAAGTAGGAAAATAAATATACTGCCACTTTGTAGGTGGTGGTAAACATGATTAAAGAAAGCCATTTAGATGATACAAACTTTATTTAACACTTAATAGAGTGTATAGTCTCAACTGGGAGAACTCCAAAATGGGATAGGACTTAAGAAGCCTTTGATAGGGTAAATGGTAAAGAACAAGGAAGAGAAAAATATAAAATATCTGATAGGCTGGGATCACATAGTCAATGTTGTTTGGAGTGAGGAGAAAAAAGAAAATAAGTAAGGAGCTCAGAGTTGGCTTGGTATTTGGGGACTGACTTAGAATATATTGCATTTCTGGTCAAGTGGATATTTGCAGGGATAAGAAAGTTATCTAAGTTTTAGTTTGCTGACATGGCATCCCAGGTAGGAGTAGCTCCTTCTTGGACCTTGAATGTTATTCCAACAATGGGAATTGACAAAGATTCCTACCTTGACCAAATTGTAGCCAGACTCTCCTAATCTTTCTTCTACACTGTGCCTCAAATTTGGCTTATAAAACTCACAGACTCAGCATAAATGACTTCACCCATATCCCTACCAAGCTAAGACTTTACATAGTTTCTTTCTTTTTTTTTAAGTTTATTTATTTTGAGAGAAAGAGAGACAGAGAGAGAGAGAGAGAGAGAGAGAGAGAATCTCAAGCAGGCTCCACACTGACAGTGCAGAGCTGGATGAGGGTCTCGAACTCCCAAACTGTGAGATTATGACCTGAGACAAAATCAAGAGTTGGGCACTTAACTGAGCCATGCAGGTTCCCCTTTAACATAGTTTCTAGTAGCTCAAGGCAGCATCCCTAGAATAACCCTAGCCTCCCTTACATTCTTAATGCTGTCAAAAGACTTTCCTGTTTGTTCTAGCTAATGTCTGAAGATAGACTTCTACCACCCTTTCTTGACCATTTACTAGAAAGGATTTTGTGGATTCTTTCTCTTTTAATTTGAGATTTATATGTATCTCTGCAACCTGAGTGTGTCTTTCTCAAGGAACTGAGACATAAGTTTGAAATGTCATCATCAGAAATGATAGGGCCTCTATCTCCCAGTCCGTGTAACCCACACAGCTGTTCTAATTGGCATTTACACTTACCCACCCTTTGTAATTTTTCAATTCCCTGATTCAAGCCCCTCTGCCCCCTTCACTACACATTTATTCTCCTTTTAAAACACCTAGTCATCACTGTGCCAGTTGAGGTTGAGTTCAGTTCAAGCTTGACCCACTTCCCTACTGCAATTATATCTTACTGATAAAGATCGGTCCTTACCACTAACTCATACCTGACTTTATTTCTCTTTGACAAAATTAAATCAGTTGCATGGTGTTACATATCTACTAAGCAGCTCAACCACAATTTGATTCTAGGACTCAATGTCCATGCTCTATCCCTTTAGGAAGGCTTATTGAATATCCTAGACAAGCATAAACTATAAAAAGAAAAGCTAGAGTCAAGTGGAGTTATGTGGGGATAAATAATCATGGGGGCAAGGGAAGACCTTAAAGCTTAAGAAGTTATGATTTAGCAATACTGTTTTCCAACATCTTTTATTTTAATAGACCTCATGAATCTGTATACTTTAAGACAAATCGTTAACTGCTTTGAACCAAAACAAACAAAAGATCTATAAGGTCTGAGGATCAAATATATAACATGGTGACTATAGTTGATAGCACTGTACTGTGTAATTGAAATTTGCCAAGAGAGTAGGACTTAAATGTTCTCATCCACACACACACACACACACACACACACACACACATGCATGCACACACAGTCATACAGACACACACACAGGAGGTGGTGGATGGATGTGTTAATTAATTAGAAGGGAAGAATCCTTTCACAGTGTATACAAATATCATTGTGAAGTTCACTTTAAATATCTTAAATGTTGTTTGTAATTATACTTCAGTAAAGTTGAAAAAATATTACATGTCAACCATTATTAAGCTTCTGCAAATCTGGTTGCCAGTCCCAATTACCAGCCATCATAAGATGAATATTAAGCAGGTAGTATGTGCAGTGAAGTCTACAAACTAAAGAGTGGCAGAACAATTATGTCTGTACCATGAAGGAGTTTTAATCCATTAATAGAGCTAAAATTCATTCCAATTAAATTAGTAGAGAAGACATTTTTTAATATAGAATTTATGTTTAAATTGAATACTGAAAAAATGCTGACTGGCTGTTAGGGTAATCTAAGGAATAAACTATTTGTGACTCCTCTGACAAATTTCCAGGGCATATTAAAGAAGGGAGGAATCTAAATAATTAAGTGGAGGAAGAAAAATGTTCAGTTAGTGGGACTGTTGTTTATTAAGGCTTGAAATGAAAGATATAACAGCTTCATACAATGGTTAAAAAGAAAGTAACCTCCTAATTTGACTTTGAAGGAGAAAATAGTATATACAGTTTTTGGCTTTTTAAAATAAAGATTATAAGTTTCTGTTCATATTTGGTTGTCATAAATTCTGATTATTTTATACAAAGCAAACATAAATTGTAAATATTTATAAATACATAATAGTATCCTTATCCTACTTTGAGCTTTTAAGAACTAGAATATTGACTTGAATACTCAGATATTATCTATTGATTAAGTATTTTGTAAGTTTTAAACTGAGAAGTTTATAAAAACAAAAGATTTGGTTGAGAATTACAGTTTCATATTCATTTTTTATTGATTTTTCAGTAGTCAATTTTAAACGTCTCTACCCTACGTGATTTTCACTTATTTTATGTAAAATATTTACTGAGAAATTGTTATTTATCAAAACCTGTTGATCCATTAACAGGTTTCATGATCCCTTAGTTAAGAAAATGGAAGAAAGCTCCTTGACTTTGTGGAGGTTATATCTCAGGGGAAAGAGACAACTCATAAACTTCATACATAATAATAGTAAATGATGGTGATAAATGCTATGTAAAAAACAAGCAGGAAAAAAGTGGAAGATCAGTAAGGAGTCCTTGGGTATTCGGGCTAGGCCCTGTTTCTGCAGCCTCTGCAGGGATATTTGATTTGCTCAAACAGTCTTGAAAGTTAGTTATGTTTACATTTGTTGCTTCAGAATGTTTTATTTCTCCCCAGTTTACTTCATAAAATATTGGCTTCTTCCTTAAGTAGATCTGGAAGTAGTGTGTGATACTAAAGTTTATTTAGTGAATTGTTCTTTTCACTGTAGTCATTAAACAGTTTGTTTATAAATTACCTAATTATATTCCAAAGGATATATTTTGAAAACTCTATCTATTTATTCTTAACTTTCTATGGTGTGTATTTCTCTAATGTCTGGACAACAGAACATTTAAATATCTTTAATTCCATTATTTGTTTATTCATTATTTGAACGTATTCATCAGTGGCATGAATGTTTTCATGGAAAAGCGTCGTACGGTTCACTATATTGGGCCCACACAAACATTAGTGTCTTAAGGAGCACAGTGACTCCTTTGACATCATCTAGTATTCACAGTGCTCATTGTCTGTGTTTTTGTTTTATTTTTGTTTTTTTAACATGGGAGCTGAGCTATCTGTGGTCTGAGAATGTCCTCAGATTATGTTTCTATGCTACTGGAGAGTAAGCCCATAGTTATTTTTTTTTATTTGTTTTGTTTTTCTTCTTGTTGTTTGGTTTTGTTGATTTGTTATTTGTTTTCAAAATCAATTTTCCATCAGGGACAGTACATCAGGTTGTTTGCCCTGATTGTTGGGAAAGACTATTACCAATACTGATATCACTGCTTTAAATAAATATAAATTGAATATGTTTTAGGAAAATAATCCTTGTCTTTAATTATAGCCTGCGCATCCCAGTATTCATCATTACAGTTTGATCTTTCTTGATTAAAGCCTTTAGGGCGAGTACTGTGTCTTATTCTAATTGTGGATTTGCTTAGTTTAAAAATTGTTCGAAAAACCTAGACTTGTTTTCATTTTCTCTCATGGCGGGGATAAAATACCACAAATTTAGCGGCTTCCAACAACAGAAATTTATTATCTTACCGTTCTTCAGGCTTTTGACAATTAAATACAGATTGTATTGGGCTAAAATTAAGGTGTTGGCCAGGGTGCATGCCATCTGGATGTTCTAGGGGAGAATCCATCCCCTTGCACATTCTACTTTCTTCCACGGATCACCTGCAGTTCCTCTTGTTAGCTGCCTCCTCTTCCATAGCTAAAGCCATCAGCAGAGCGTCTTCTTTCCTCATGGACCTGTGTTCCCCTTCTCCTCTCTCTCTCTCCAACCTTCTGAACTCCATTTCACTAGGCCCCCTGTAATTACACTGGAATATCTGGGACTATCTGAGTAATCCAAGATACCCTATTTTAAGGTCAGTTCGTTAGCAACTTTAATCTCCTCTAAGAAGAATCTCTTTTAGCATCTAGAGGATGCCTGCATTTGGTTTGTGGTCCCTTTTCTCTGTGAAAGTCTGCAATGGGTCAAGTTTTCATGTCTTCCCACTCTTCCTCAGCTTCTATCAACACATCCCTTTCTCTGATTCTCTCCTTTCACCCTCCTCTTCTGCTTTTAGTAACCTTTGTGGTTATATCGAGCCCACTTGGAATATTCAGAGTAATCTCCCCATTTTAAAGTCAGCTGATTAGCAGTATTAACCATGTGCAACTGTAATTCCTCCTTGCTACTTATCCTGCATATTAACAGGTTCTGAAGATTGGGATATGAACATTTGGGTTTTGTTCATTTGTTTGGTGGAGGACATTATTCTGCCTGCCAAATTGTTGTTACCAAGACCTGAAACTATAAATAGTTGTTTGGCACAGTATTTTTCAGAATTGCAAAGACAAAAATTGATCTTCCCCCCCTCCCCGTATGATTTTCTTCCTGATGCATGTTTCCCTCTACAGTTTTACTGACCTGGGTTATTCTGAGGTAAACATTTTGCAAATATAATTATGCATCATGTTAACACTATTTTGATAAAATTTAAATTCACATACTAAATTTTATAAAATCTTTCTCTTTTTAAAAAATTTAATGTTTATTTATTTTGAGGGAGAGAGAGAGACAGAGTATGTGCAGGGGAGGATCTGAGAGAGAGGGAGACGCAAAATCCAAAGCAAATTCCAGGCTCTGAGCCAGAGAGTTAGCTCCAATGTGGGGTTCACACTCACGAATCACGAGATTATGACCTGAGCTGAAGTCCGACGCTTAACTGACTGAGCCACCAAGGCACCCTTCTCCTATTTTGATCTGACTTTGTGTCTCCCTGCTTTATTCCCTCCAGGATCATTTCTTCTTCTTGAAAATTATTTTAATAGGAATATTTGAATACATTTATAACATTATTAATCCATAAAAAGTCCCCCAAGTTTTTATCATAAAATTGTGAAATATGTATAACCTGAACGGTTTTTCTAGTAGATGTCTAAAAGTCTTCAATTGTGTAAAGATACCTCATGAGCAGGCAACCGGGAGTGGTTAGTCTCAGATAGACCTCTGCTTCATTACTGTGATTCTGTCAACTGGGCCCAAGTTGATTAAATTAGAGATGGTGCCCTCCCAGTGTCATCCATCTTTAGTCTCCTTGGAGTCACTTATGAGGAAAAACACTTTGCTTGAAGGATTTGTCTGTGTTCAGTAGTGATTACCCAGTAAAGCAAATCCTGCTTGTTGTGGAATCTGTGCTGGAAAAAGAGACTAGGCTGATAAGAGAGGTGGAGTGGAGCAGATAAGAAGTGGAAACAAAGAAGAATTTTATTGGTAGTGGGATGGAATCATAAGCTATCCCTGTATCAGTAACCAGCTGTAAGAACTTCCCTACACATCCTTTAGATGAACTATTTTTAACTATAGTAATCTGCATATGTTTCTTCTTACAAACAGAAGGGATTGACTTTACTTATTTCTATTTGAAGATAAAACTTAAAGAATTCACAGAATGGGGGCAGGAATTCTGTAATCAAAAATTTAGATTTGATACTTTAAATTTTTTTCACTACTAAAGAGCTTTAATTCACTAAATTTTAATGAATGTTTACAAAGCATAAATCCATCTTCTAGCAGCATTCATATGCATCAAACTTTATTCCTACAAAAAACAAATGAGATAGGCTATAAATGTATATTTCACAGGTCCTCATGTTTAAATCTCTCCAGTATTATATAATTTAGAGCTACATGGAACCACAATTTAAACATGATCTGTTTGTTTCTAGTTCAATGTTCTTCTAATATGTTTTAAATATTCTACATATTTCTTCAACAAAGGGGAGAAGTAAAATAACAATAAAATCCTAGAAAAAAGGGAAGAAGCTTTCTAACTTTGTGATATATTCTGCCAAATAATCATACACACAAGAAGGTATGTTATTGAGGAAAATACCTGTAAGTTCTCTAATAATGAGTATCTCTTTAATCAGTATCAGAAAATAAATGAATCATGAAGATGGTTTGTTTTAAAAAGACTATGTTGGAAATATCCTAGTATATGAGAAACCCAAGGTAATATCCAAGGAAAGGATACTCTCCTTGATTAAAAGGATTTTAATTGTAACACCACTAGAAAGAGACTAATGTTTTTACTTCTTATTCATAGAATTAAGCAGAAATTCCCTCATTTGTCCATGACTGAAAAAACTCTTTGTCTACTCTTTGAACTTCAAAAACCAAGGTGCCTATTTAATAACAGCTTATTGGACAAACTAAATAAATTTATAGCATATAATTATTTAACTAGTGTCTTAAATGCAACATTTTCAATATGTATCATTATATTTTCCTGTGGATTTGTTCCTTTTTTCTGGTATGTCTTATTTTAGGGAGCCGTATTCACCACTGACCCACGTCAGCTAGAAATGTCAATAGAAGTCTGTATAATGGTCTTCATACTCAAATCAATCTCATTAATACTTGTAATTATGTCCCTTTAATTCCACCTCTACTAGCTTAAGTCTTAATCATTTCTTCCCTAGCTTAATGCAATAATCTCCTCAGTAGTTTTCTGTCTTCTGTTCTCACCCTGTGCAGATTCATCAACTATAATATTATCAGAGTGATCAAAATAAAAATCTAAACCTACACATTTGATACCTAAGCTTAAAAACTTTAATGAATTCCCTAATTCATAGGATAATATTCAGTATCTTTATGGCATTCATAATCCTTTATGCTTTCTTTTCCATTCTCTCCAGATGTTTCCTACCTTATTCATTCATTAACAACTTTTTTTTATAATTGAGTCATCCATAATTTATGCCATTATCTCTGTTTAAATATAGTACTATTTATTTTAAATACTTTGTTCTCATGTATATTTTTTTCCCACAGAGTTTTCTAGTCATCTCAAAGTATGGCCCATGTTTTATTTATTTATTTGGTTTTTTTGCTGATCTTAACACAATGCCTGGCATGTAGTAGATGGACAAAGTTCACCTGAATGACAAACGTTTTTCCTTGTAAAATGGTTTCAAAATTAATATGGATAGTTTTGTTGGTGTTTTAGTCAGGATTTTCCAGAGACTTAATAGAAAAGAGGGGGTATGTGGGATATTGATTGATTTTAAGGCATTGGCTTTATGTGATTAAGGAAGCTGGCAAGTCCAGGATCTACAGGGTAGGGTGGCAGCTGGAAACGCAGGGAAGACTTGATGTTGCAGTTTGAGCCCAGAGGCAGACTGCTGGCAGAATTCCTTCCTGCTAAGGGAAAGTCAAGCTTTCTCTTAATCCCTTTAACTGTTTGGACGAGGCCCACCTATGTTATGGAAGTAATCTGCTTTACTCAAAGTGTATTGATTTAAATGTTGATCTCATCTAAAATAAGCACCTGCACAGGAACATCCAGAGATTTTTGACCAGATACCCATGTAATATGGCCTAGCCAAGTTAACATAAAATTAACCATCTGAGTTGGCTAGCACAGGGTACGACCAAGAACAGAAAGCATAGACCAAGTCATACTACACATTCTTTGTTACTCTTGCACAGATTAATTCCCTACCACACCCCTTGGAGGCAAGAACATGTAAGTCAAATGGATGAATACATATGATTATGCAAGTTGTTCAGAGTAAATAAACTACTATTATGGAATTACAAAGAAATGTGCATAATTTGTACAAGATGAATATGCAAGTTGCCTTGATATAAAAACAACAAGTAGTTATAAAGAATTTTGTAATCTCTAAATCATTTGTTGTAGATAGTGTTATATTTAAGGTCATTAAAAAACTCAAGGTACCAGGATTTGTGAAAACCATATGAGGAAGAATTAAATATCATCAGATAATATGGGGAGCCTGGGTTGCTCAATTGGTTAAGCCTCCAACTTCAGCTCAGGTCATGATCACACAGTTTGTGGATTTGAGCCTCTCATGGCTATGTGCTGACAGTGGAGAGCCTGGAATTTGCTTGGGATTCCACGCCTCCCTCTCTCTCTGCCCTTTCTCCACTCATGCTCTCTCTCCATCTCTCAAAAATAAGGAAAGGTTAAAAACAAAATTAAAAAAATATCATCGGATAATAAAGCAATAAAGCAATGAAGTCTCACAAAAGATAATTTACTGAAGTTTAATGACTCCAAAACCCATGCAAAAAACATTTGGTTATGAAATTAATGGGCTTTAAAGTTACTTCTATTCCAATTATAGATAAGTCAACATTTTTAGAATTGTTAATAAATTAATCACTAAATTTTTGTTAAAAATTTATCAGAATTTGTTTAACATGATACTAAATATTTAATACACATTAGACATATTTTGAATAGTTTTAGGGAACTTAGATATTTGTCACTTTAGGAAAATTTTCTTATCAGACTTACTTGATAAGTCACAAATAAAGTAAGCATTTGTTATCACAAAATAGTGTCTCCTTTTTTCCTGAGAAAGCTTTAATCTCTTGGTTCCTATGCCGTTATTGCTGTCCTATAATTTTGTCACAGAATGACAAAACAGACAAATGGAAACAAAAAATAGTTTGGCAGACAATGAATACAGTGTTTTACATAATATAGATGTCCTTCCATTATAACAAAATGGTTTAGCTGCTTGGTCTCTCTGTGTACATTTACCATGTGCTCACTTACATATAAATACGATTACAATTGCTTATATCCATGTGTATTCATCTTTTTATAGTAAATAGTCTTGGCAGAAATACTCTCCTAAGCTAAGTGCACATGGCTACTTATATATACACCATTTGTGTGAATTCAAATAATCTTTAATGAATGCTGACTAATTATAGGTTCTAACTAATTAAGGCTTTATAGTAATAGTTATTTTTCTGCTACAAATGTTGTTGCCTCAATTCATTTCAAGGTTCTATGATTTAGGAGATTCTATACAAATGTGTTGCCTGGGAATAAAGGAAACCATAATGTTATTTATTTCTGCATGTTTATATTTCAACTGAATTTAAAATGGCTTACAAAAGTGCATGCTATGGCAAAAGGAAACAAAAATGAAATTCCTTAGGTTAATAAATGAGGGTAAAAGCAAAATAAAGGTATGAAATTAAAGTCAGCAAAGAATTTAACACTCAAAATATACTCTCTGTGGTTTTTGTACAGGTGGTGGATAATTTTGGCATCTCAGAAGCCTTATGTAGGAGGAACATGATTCACACAGAGCTCAACGTGCGGCAAATATTTAGTAAGTGGAATTAGCATGAAGTGATTATTTTTCATGTTTCCCTATTGATTTACACACATACTAACATAGGTTGAACTATATACAGAAGAAGGACAATGACAAGGATAAAATTAAACTATTTTAAGATAAGAGGAATAAATAATTACCACATAGTTACAGTGACTTTCCCTAAATAGAATTAACCCTGTTGTTTTGCTATTACTATTCTATGATGAAACCAAAAAATATTTCCTAGAAAACAATTAGACACGTAAAGATGATGCAAACTTAATCTGTCCTGGCTTGGTTTGAATCCGTCTTTCAGTTTTATTTACCACAAACTATATATGCTTCCTAGAGTCATTGAAAAACTGGGTAGTGATCAATTGATACTGTGGAATTTAAATTAATGTGTTTTACTCATTAACCTTGAGTTTCCCATAGGAAAATAAATGAGCAAAGGCAGTAAAGTATGACAAGAGATTGAACAATAACAAATAGAATACTGTGGGAAGAATCCAAGGCGTGAGGACTGGGTTGTGGGGTCGAAGATCCTGTGTGGAGACTCTGGATAAGACACAGGTATTCTGACACCAAACCAGGATAAAAACAATATGAAAACAAAATGTCTAATTTGTCTGATATAAGTATTGGTCCTCTGGCTTTCTTTGGACGTCCATTTGTGTGATAAATGTTTCTCCACCTTGCCACTTTGAGTCTGCAGGTGTCTTTAGGTCTAAACTGACTCTGTTGTAGGCAGCATATAGATGGGTCTTCTCCCCCCTTCCATTCTGATACTCTGTGTCTTTTGATTGGAGCATTTAGTCCATTTACATTCAGAGTAATTATTGATAGATATGTATTTATTGCCATTTTATTACTTGTTTTGTGTTTATTTCTGGAGATTGTCCCTGATTCTTTCTTGTCTTTCTCACTTTTGGTCCCCCACTTGCAGCCAGGGGTTTGTGCTAGACTTCTGGGGGATGGGCCCACCACAGTGGGACTTTTACCCTGCTTTGGTATCAGGCTAATAATACTGGCCTCATAGACTGATTTTGAATGTGTTCTCTCTATTCCATTATTTGTAAGATTGTGATAAAGATTATCATTAACTATGTTTTTAAATTTTTGATAGAATTCACCAATGAAACTATATAGTCTTGGACTTGTCTATATTGGGAGATTTTTGATTCCTAATTCAAATTTCATTCTTGTTAGTGGTCTAAGATTTTCTGTTTCTTGGATTCAAGATTCGTGATTCAATCTTGGTAACTTGTGTATTGTTAGGAATTATGTTTTTTTTTCTAAGTCAGTATATAACTGTTTGTCAGTATATAACTGATTTGTTAGTATATAACTATTTATACTAATCTATTATCTCATTATATATTTCTGTGGTATCCATTCTATTGTTTTCTCTTCCTTTCTCATTTTGGTTTTCAAGTCTTGTCTCTTTTTTTCCTTAGTTAATATAATTAAAACATTGCCAATTTTGTTTATTTTTTGGGAAAACTAGTCATTATTTTCAATGTTATGTTATCGTTTGTTCTATATTTTATATATTACTCATTTTTTTTTTGGTTATTTCCTTCTAAATTTCAGAGAAGTTTCTTCTTTTACTGGTTCCTTGTAGTGTAATGTTTTTTATATGAACTTTTTTCTTAATGCAAGAATTTATAGCATGAAAAACTAAAATTAAAAATAGAATTACCATAAAGTCTAGTAATTCCATTACTGGGTACTTACCCAAAGGACATGAAAACTCTCATTCAAAAAGGTATATGCACCTCTAGGGGTTTATTGCAGAATTATTTACAATAGTCAAGACATGGAAGCAACCCAAGTGTTCATCAATAGATGAATGGATAAAGGAGATGTAGGCATATATATATATGTGTATATATATATATACACACACATATAACATATATACACACATATATAACATCTATATTATACAGACTCATACATACATACTATGGAATATTACTCATCCACAAAGAAGAATAAAATCTTGTCATTTGCAGCAACATTGAAGGATCTAGAGGGTATAATGCTAAGTCCAATAAATTAGTCAGAGAAAGATAAATACCATATGATTTCACTCATATGTAGAATTTAGAAACAAATAAAAAAAAAAAACAGATGAGCAAACAAACAAAAACAGACTCTTAAATATAGAGAACAAAGCTGTGGTTACCAGAGAGGATGTGGGTGGGGGGATGTGAAATAGGTGAAGGGAATTAAGAGTATACTTAGCATGAAAAGCACTGAGTAATGTACAGAATTGTCAAATCACTATATTGTACACTGTATTGTAATATACCTAACATAACAGTGCTAATTACACTGCAATTAAGAAATAAGGATTTAAAAATGATATAGGTACTCTCCTCCAGGGCCTAATTATAAAAACTCATTCATATAGTAAACTATAAGAAGCATATCTGACCTGGAGTTTTTTTCCCGATAGAAATTTGCAAACTTAAGCCTGACCCTAGAGGAGACCTGAAACTAGTATATATAACATATAATATAGTTGACTATGTTTATTTATTAAATTTAAACTAACATTGCTAACTAGATGATTACAACCAGATTTGTTTGTGTCTTCACCAACCAGTGTGGGCTAATGAAGGTGTTGTAAAGTAGCAAATAGATTAATAAAACATGATATATTTTAAGTAGAAAGTATGTATTTAAGTTATCTATGCAATGATAATATGCATCTATTCTTTAAATCTTTTATTTATTATATATCTTTATTTGATATATTTGGCATCTATACTAAACATCTTCAAAATTTTTAAAAAGTGAAATAATACTCCTTTTACTTAGTTCAGTCATGATTCATAGGGAGTAACACTTTAAATTATATTATTTTTTATTTAGAAGGTTCATAGTCATAGAAAATACTGGTATAGCTATAACAAAATCAGATTTTCAAAACTGTAAAATATTTAGTCATGGATATTTAGGAAAATAAGAATTTTTTTTTTTAAACCAGAACATTGTGGCTAAGACAAAATACCTACTGTAATTTACTGAGAAAAAAATCAGAATAAATTATCTCATAGTACAATGGCTGTAAAGTAAAAATAAAAATACATAAATAAATGATAATAAATAAGTGAGTAAAGGCAAAGAAACAAAATAGAATATTGGACTGGAAAATTAAATATTAAAAAGGAAAATGAGTTAAAGTTCAGATTTAAAAATAATTTGTGGTTTTGTTAGGAATAAATCCAACATCTTAAATAAAATAAGTCAAGCATTAGTCACCTCTTTTATCAATATTCCAGTAAATTTATGAGGTTAAGGCCTATCAGCATATATACTTCTGTGTTAATACATTTGAATTATTAATGACTAAATATTTCTTAAGTGTGAAATTCTCAAATACTCTTACTTATTTCTTTTTGATTTAGTATCTGAGATTAATTTTGTCAGTATATGCTTTTCTTTCATATACCATCAGTGCCTCAAAACACTGTTAAAGAAAATGTTTGGTATTCACAATATTTTGTGGTTCTCTTAAGAATAAATCCAACATGATCTTATAAGATGTTTTAAAAAGAACAAGCAAAATTGGTTATTTTTTAACCTACTTCAGGTAAAGCTATCATTTTTTCTCTTTTTGCTTCCAATCGAAAGAAATACAAAGAAATGATGGATTTACTATATTTTTAATCATTGATAACTATCTTGAAATGCTTACCTGTACCCTAAATATAAGGCAACATTGAAAGAAGGAAGGAGTGCCTACGTGGCTCAAGCAGTTAAGCATCTGATTCTTGATCTACTCTGAGGTCATGATCTCAGAGTCAAAGGATCAAACCCTGTGTTAGGCTCTGCACTGACAGCGTGGAGCCTGCTTGGAATTCTCTCTCCCTCTCTCTCTGCCTCTCCCCATGCATATGTGCTCTCTTTCATTCTCTCTCTCAAGATAAATAAACATTAAAAATTACTATAAAAAAAAGGAAGGAAGAAGAAGAGATGGAGAAGAATAAGGAATAAAATATGTTTGGATATATACATGTATACATACACACACACACACACACACACACACACACACACATATATATAATATGCCTATATTTATGGCAAATAATATACTCTTTATAGTTACAGCTGTGATCCTAACCTCAGTAAGATCCCCTAAAAAGTTGGCTAGATGATGATATCAACACAGGACTTTTTTTTTTTTTTTTCTTATGGCAGTGGGCCATCATGAAGTACAGAACTAGAGGCAGCTGAAAGATATCTTCATTTTTCCCTATGACCAAACCATGATGGCCCTTTTTTTTTTTCTTCAGTTGATATGGAGAAACTAGCAAGATAACACATCAGCTAATGACAGTGAACTTGCCTCAGGTAAAGGAAAGAGTAAGCCTAATACCATTTCCCAAATGACAGCAGGGACAGATTAACTAAAGGGAGGGAGTCATAGCCAGGCTTTCTCTTTAGCAGGACAACTTGGGAAGCTTTACTCATTTAGTGTCCTTGGCAAATTATGTAACCCAGCCTGAAAAACATGTCACTTCCCAGATCCTGATACATTTATACCACTTGGTTGAGCCTTTATTCTCAACTGCAACAGTGCTTTGAATTTCACTAATCCAGAGCAGGCTTCTTTAGCCTGGGAGTATGAAAAAGATGTGATAGAAATACTTACCAACATGAGGATTGCTTTCTCTAGAACTCATTGCAGTATGAACGTCAGGATTATGGTAGGATAATATAGGTTCATCACTTGTAACAAATGTGTCATTCTGGTGAGGAAGTTGGTAGTGGGAAAGGCTACTGGTGTGTGAGAGCAAGGGCTGTATGTAAACTTTCTGTACTTTTTCTTCAATTTTACTGTGAACTTAAAAGTATTAAAATGAAATCTTAAAAATAAAATAGCCAGAGACTGCCTATTGCCAAAGAAAAAATCGTAAGATACAACAATTTATTTTGTTCGTAAGATTTAATAGTAAGTACCATAAGGATATTAAAAATAAAAGTCAAGCATAAGGTGCTATTTGTGCCTACTAATTAATATCTGCGAATTTGTTTTTTTCTTCAATGTCAACCAAACCAGTAATGATTAATTTAGATCAATGGCTGATATAAAATGATGAGTTAGTTTCAAATAATAGGTAGTTGCAGCAGCTTCATCTTCGTTTCATCAACCTTTTGAAAAATGTTCAATGCAAAAAAAATGTTTATTTCAAATTTGCATATAAAATAAATATGTTCCAATGAGATGTTTTTAACTATTTCAAATATTGATGCATTACATATGATCTAATCTTAGAAGTAAGTCTTGCCTGTTTTAGAAAAAACAAGAACAAACACAAAAGTTGTAAAAAGAAATTTTAAATGAATAACATTATTAAAAAGATAAGGAAAAAAAAAGCAGAAAGGAAGGAAATGAGAAAGCAGTTCATTACGCAATTACTTCAAAATGAGAGAAAATAAATGCAAGATATAGAAAGCATTGAAGACTAAGAAAAATCTTAAATACACCACAGATTGAAATTCTGTATGGTAGTCAGTCTTTTGCTAATTATTTTATTCAGGAATTTTAGCTTTTAACTACACCTGTGGTTTGGTTTTGTGTTCATTTTCTCTAATTCTGGAAATAACATTTATTGTTAGTAATTAATGGGAATCTAGCAGTGTCCTGTTTTATTTCTATGTGTATAATTATATTCTCTATTAAAGCAATATTTCCCCATTAAGAAATATAATCCATATTTAAAATTAGGTTTAGTCAAGGACAAAATAAACTTGTTTTTCTAAATAGAATGAAGTTTTAGACAAGTTTATATATCAAGCTTCTGTTTCATAAAAGTTAACCTTTTTATAATTTATAAGAGTTTTCAATACAAATATAAGTCATAAAATATGTTTTATGTGGAAATGAGTTACAATGGTACTGGATAATTAATTCAAGGTTTTGAAAATGTTTACCTTCACTGATTGTATCTAATAATACATACAAGGCTAAATATAACTGTTTTCCCAGTTGAACTGAACTATAAACTTAACTCATTTCCTGACTTTATTTAGACTTTAATCTCTTTTATAGTGGTGATTAAGTAAGAATAGTATACCATTAAAGTGAAGGACAAACACAAAATGTATTTCCTTTTAAATTTGTTAACACTCTACGGTTTCTAGAAGATGAATTCTTACAAGAAAAAGCATTTACTGTCAAGCCATTATGTTCATATTATTTAAAGGGTGCTTGTTTCTTATTAGGCATTACATCAGAACGGCTTTGCATACTTTGTAGACAAGATGCCTGCTGTGTTTTTTAAAAAGAGATATAGTTTGAAAACCATTTAATCAGGTGTACCAACAGCTAATAAAATCTAAGAATAAAAACAATCGGTGTTCATTATTTTAGAATTTTGCAAATTCTGTAAGTATAAACTATGTATTTTCATCTTCCATGATAAAAAACTGCATAAATAGAGGTCTGGAAAATGTAATATAATTTTAACTTTGTTGTAACTATTAATGATTATTCACTAAATCAATTCAGCCATCTGTCTCAGTTAATGTATTTGTAAAATGAAGGTATAAAGGAGATGATTAACACATTCTCAGTGATGAATATTCTAATTTTAATGTAATAAATACCTGAACACTTACCTTGATCATAGAATAGAGTCAGGACTTCTTTTGAACTTGGAAAAAATATTATCTGCAGTTTATCCCATGTTTTTTGATATCATTTATAAAGGAATTCATTCTATTGATTTGCATATTTCTTTACTGAGTAAGCATGGGCTGGAGATTAAAATGAGATACATAAGTAATTCTTATGCCAGATAGCAAAGAGTAATTATTATCATTATTTAACTAATAATTTTTCCATAAGAAAACATACTTTTAACAGACTTTATGTTTTAAAATATATGTACGGTACACTTTTATTCTGCTGAAGAATAGCATTGCCCTGAGATACAATTTGCATAGCACGCTGTCTACGATTCCATGGTGATTGAGAAGATAAGTTATTTAATAAATTGGGAGACAGCTTAGAGAAACAGAGGGTTCTCCAAAGGGAGGAAGATAGAAACATTAAACATTGTACAGAGAGAGAAAGTAACATCATTCACTGTATTCAGTCAATAATCATTTATCGATATATTTCTATTTGCTATAATTGTACTTTTGGTAATAGTAAAAATACATGTTAACAGTTCATGAAAAAGATGATAACCTAGTGACTTGTTTACAGTCTATTAAAAACTAAAAAACAGAGCCATAAAAAGTCATGTTATAAAGTAAAGGCAAAATAAAATAACTGTGGTTATTTATGGACTACTGAGCTATTCTGTGAACTAGATCTACATATTTCTAAAAAATGCATTTATTCCTACAAATAAGGTATGTGTAATTAAAAGCAGACATATGCTGTTAAAAACCATTGCCATTTATATATCAAGCCATGAAAGGAACGCACAGCTGCTACTCAAAATAATTGACAACTGATTGCATTATTGTATCTTTTTTATGTAAATTCCAATATAAAATACTACTATTTAGCATAAGATGGACATCTATATTACAATTTTAAACAGAATAAAGGTTTGTTATATTGCTGTCTTATTTTCCTTATCTTGAAAGCATATCTTGTGTATCCATTTACATAAATGATTTATTTTTGTCCCAATCTGTAAACCATTCCATGGCGTAAGTGGAACCTTCAGTAAGATCAGAAGTCATTTTGTAGGTTACATTAATTAAGAAATTAATATACTTGATGTTAAAGGATTTTCTAAAGTTGTAAAAATATATGCTGTTATTGTCTTTCCACATTTTTCACTTATCTCTAGAGAATGGCAATATTACTATTAGAGAACAAATCTTCCTATTACTGGTTATCAACTAAAAGTAATCATAGGAATATATTTTATCCTACTGCAATGTTAGATATTTGCAGGAATTACCATGTTTTTTCCACACATCTATTTAAAATCACAATCTCTACAGTGAAGCTAAATGATGTCTATTGGAGATATACTCAGAGTTGAAAGTAATTGCTGCCTGTGAATATAGATTGAGGTGATATATTTTATATTTTATTAATATAATCCATATATATTAAATTTATTTATGAATTTCTGATATATCAAAACATCTTTCGAGGTGCCTGGATGGTCCAGTTGGTTGAGCAACCGACTCTTTATTTTGGTGGCTTAGGTCATGATCCCAGTGTTCTGGGATTGAGCCTTGCATATGGCTCAGTGCTGGGAGTAGAGCCTAATTAAGATTCTCTCTCTCCCTCTCTCTCTCTCTCCCTCTCTCTCTCTCTCTCTCTCTCTTTTTCTCCCTTTCTCCTTCTCTCGGTCTCTCCCTCTGCCCCTCTCCCCTGCTAATGCATTCTCTTTGTCTCTAAAAATAAAAACAAAAACAAAACAAAACAAAAATCTTCCAATGTGTAGTAGGCCCTTGCTACTTATGGCCAGTGGACCATTGGTGTCACGAAAGAGCTAAATATACACAGTCTCAATTCCTATCTCAGAACAACTGATTCAGAATATGTATTTTTGATAATATCAATCTTAGTAATTTTGGGGTAAGTTAAAGTTTGTTATTGGTGATTGTAAGTAAAATAATCAACATACTATATATTTAATAATTAATGTGTTTGAGTGACCCAACTATTACAATTATTGTCAATAAGATAATTTATTTATATATTTCTGAATTTAAAACCCTTCACTACTAAGACATAAGAATAATCTAAGATGGATTATTTAATTAGAATTCCAAGAGATATTATAAATAGGAAGGAAGAAAATCAAAAACAGGAGTAATGATCAGTCTAAACTATTCTTCCTTTTCCTTACATATTGTTGGGGATTTTAGAGTTTAACAGATTCCAGATTATATTGAAAGAAAAAAAAGTTATTTGATACTCTGTCTTGATCCATTTCGCAAAATATAGCCAACATTTTATGAAATTTATGTGGTAATATTAAGTAAATAATAGGTAAAAGTTGCTTTAAAGTAAATTCACTTACTGATCTAAATTAAATGATAATGGCTTTTCTTCAGGAACTTGTTTTGGTTATATTCAATATGAATGTAATTAATTTAATTTAGATGCATTTGTTGTACCTGAACTAACATAAAATATTTTTCCACATACTGAATCACACTTGAAAAAGTTTGCAAATGATTCCTTAACATGCCTGGTATGTATTAGGGATTCTCTATTAATATTATCCTCTTTTTATTTATTTTTTAACTTTGATATCCCCATGGCAAAATCTCTCACTTCCTTTCAGCATCCATACATAATAAATCTGCCTTTGAGGCCTGTCCTAACCAGACTACTTAAAATTGGAGATGCCACCAGTCCCTCCTTCCCTGTCCTAAGGCTTTGTATCTTCCTCAACCTTTTCTATGCATGTTACCCTCTACAATACTGTGTGGTTGGCTTATTTGTGGTACTGTTAACTCTGTCTGCAAGAGCTCTTAAGTCCCATGCAACTAATCCTTTTCTCCTCAAAGACTGCCTGGCACATAACAACCTCTCAAGAACTATATTTTAGGTGAATGCAACAATAAAGAGCTTTGCTATTTATTGTAAATATGATGAATACTAGAGCCTCTGCTAGGTCTAAGAAATTAGACACATAATTTCTTCCAGTATACCTGTGTACATTATTTGAGATCTAATTTAAATGGTGAACACAATATTAAAATAGTTCGATAGTTTTACATGTCAAACACTGTGCTGAGGGATTTGTATGTATGTGTTCTTTTAATCTTCACTACAACTCTTTAGGTTAGTGTTATATGAGCCCTGTATTATGAGTGAGGAAATTGTGTAGTTTATATAATTTTCTTAACTTTAAGCAACTGAAACTAACACCTGTGTGTATGTGTGTGTATGTATATACTGGATGGATGGATGGATGGATGGATGGATGGATGGATAGATGGATGGATAGGTAGATCGATCGATCGATCGATCAATTGATCCTGGATATCTCAAAGAATCAACTGAATAATTTCAAAATAGTTGTTTAGCTGGAAGACATTTCTCAGCAAATGGTAAAGAATTAGAAAAGTTCAGATTATAGAAAATAGTGCCAAAGTGATGCCACAGAAACAGTCTATTGAAGCATTCTTCCGCATCTGTTCCTACTGTCCTGATCGCTGCTCACGGCATTGCTGTATAGTGGTTACTGGACTGAAAACCACCTGTCATCCTTGGTCATGACTGCCCCTGATATCAAATGCTGGTGCTGCAGAACAGATTCTCACAGCACTATAACAGTGTTATATTATGAGTCACTTTAGATTCAAGGTCTTAGAAACCCTCATTTAAATGCACTTACCCATGAAAAATTTCCCTGCCTCATTAGTAAATGGAAAATCCTAAATTAAAATAATGCAATAATTTTCAGTAATCAAACTGAGAAAAAATAAAATGCAGTATCATCCAGTTTTATCAAGTATGTGTAGGAAAGGCATATGGAGATAGAGATGGGAATATGTATTGCTACAGCTGTTTTGGAGGACTCATTGTCTGGATACAAAGGTAATGTAACTTGATTTTCATCACTTGATTCCAATTAAAGTAGAATTCTGTAGACTGTATTTTTAAAAAGAAAGTTCATATTTGAAGTTAGATGTACAGGGATGTTTGTTGTCTTGATTGCAAAAGAAAAGAAACTAGAAAAAATAAAGTCTTATCAATACAAAAATGATAACATAATTTTTGTTTCATTCTTAACATGGAAATATGATGGCAGCTCTATTAATGTGGAAGATTCCTCATCATATAATGTTAAATAAGCATGATAAAAGATAAAATATAGCATCCATTTGGGGAGAATATTTTAACAGACCTCTATTTAACAGATTTCATAGATTACTAGATATCCTCTTTACTCTCTTTAAACCTTTTCTCTTCACACTCAAAACACAGTTAGGCCTGTAGGTTACTCTCTACTGAACAGTACCTAGATGTACTTTTCTACCTAAAAGAGATGAGATGTATGGTCAGATGAGATGTATGGTCAGAATAATGCCTTCAAAAACATCTACATTAAATCCCCAGAACCTTTGAATATTATTAAAAAGATTTTGCAGATATGTTGAGAATTTTGAGATGGAAACATTATCCTAGATTATCCAGGTGTGTGGAGTTTAATCACAAGGACCCTTATTAAATGGAGGTCACAGGGTCAAAGTGAGAAAGAGAAAGGATAAGAAACAAAGGTCAGAGAGGAGAAAAGACGCTGCACTGATGGCCTTAGCCATGGAAGAGTTCACCAGACAGAAATGCAGGTGGCTTTTAAAATCTAGAAAGTGCAAGGAAGTATTTTCCCTCAAAGCATCCAGCAACTCTGCTGACACCTAGATTTTAGCCTAGTAAGACCTATTGTGTACTTCTGACCTCTAAAACTTTAAGATAATCACTTGTGTTTTTTAAGCCATTAAGTTTTGTTGTAATTTGAAATAACAGCAATAGGAAAATAATATAGTCAGTTTTCTCAGTTCTTAAACTTGCTAATTTCAATTTATTTTATAGCTTTAATTATATTATTTCATTAAACATTGCATAAACCAGTAAAATGTATATAGAAAGAGAGTTGCAGTATTCATGCTTTTGATGACCTTGATAAATGTAAGAGAAGGAAATATATTAAATTAGGAGTGCGCAAAAGAACCATAAAACTAAGCTAAACTGATAATAATATGGAAGAATTCTGGTTTCATAATATATTGAAAATAACTCAGGTAGAAAATTATTGACAAAAATTGTGTAACTAAAAGAATGGGATAGGCAATTGAAGAAGGTGGCTCAGAAGATGTTGAAAAAACATGGTTTTCTAGGCAGGAAACACTGTGGAATGATGCAAGTAACATATATGTGACTCCTATATAAGGAAATTGAAAGGTGAATTCATAGATTATGCATCTTGGACACAGAAAGTGCATATAGGAATCCATTTAGTGAAATCCTATTAACAAAAAGTCTTTGCTCTATATCATATAATTCACAAATTTCAATAAATGATGAAGAAAGACCATCAATACCTAATGAATTATTAACCAGTAATACTTTGTTTTAACTAGCTATTGACAATCATAAATGATTAATTAATAATTTAATGCTTAATAAATAATAAAGTAAATTGATGAGGATTTAAATAAGTTTACATTTCCAGCTCATGGATAATTACTAATAGAACTTGAAAATTAGAACATAAGTGAGGTCTTAAGTGTAGATACAGAAGTGATTTATATAAATGATTACTTCAACAAATATTTATTGAGGGTCTACTATGAACTAGGCACTACTCTGGGTAGGAAGATAGAGCAGATGAGGACCAACCAGAAATAGCACAAATAAGTAAATTCACTATGATGGAAAATGATGAATTCACTATGATGGAAAATGATGAAAATGCTTTGAGGAAGGGGGGAAAAACAGGATAAAGTAATGGAAAGTGCCATGAATGAGAATGTCGTAGTCTAATAAAAATGATTGGTGACCTGACTGGTGAGACATGGGTAGTGGTTTGAGATTTTGAAAGCTCTCTTTTGATTGATTTGTCTCGGAGACAAGGATGAATATCACCAGGTAAGAATGACATTTGGGGAGATGTGAGATGTTTTAGGACAGCACAAATACATGGACTGAGGAAGAATTTCATAATCCTTGCATCCCATTAACAATCCATTTGAAGCTTATGATCATTAATTTAGAGTAAGAACAATGACTACAGTTGTGTGTTTTTCTGCAGCCCTGTTGATCATTGAAGGTAGGACCAGAGTTGTATTAAAACACCACATTTGTCAGAGTGTATTGAGGAGAGCTGAGGCTTGATAAGGCCAGTAGGAGCAAGAGTGAGGAAAACAAAGTAGAATAAGGAGAAGAAGAAAGGAAGGAAACATTAAACTGAAATCATCCATAGTGATGAGATACCAAACTGAGAAGAATGGGGATAAGAGACTGAGAAACAGCAGTCTATACTGTGGATATGGGTAATATACAATCAAGAATGGCAGCACATGACTGGTTACTGGAAAACATTAAATTTTCAAAGTACTTTAACTTATTGGTAAGATTTAGATTGGTTTTATTATTGTTGTAATTGCAGTTTAATTTTATTTGTTAAATGTTTGTTTATTTTGAGAGAGAGTGTGGGTGAGAGAGGGACAGAGAAAGAATCTAAAGCAGGTTCCATCTCACTGCGGAACCCACGTGGGGCTTGATCTCATGGCCCCGAGATCCTGATGAGCCGAAATCAAGAGTTGGACACTTAACCAACCAAACCACCCAGGCACCCCATAATTGCACTTTAATTTCAAATACTAGGCTTTTGTTGTTGTTGTTGAAAGCATGAAGATCTTGCATCATTTAATTTTGTATTACTACAAAATCAATCGTCAAAGACTTCTAAGAGTGTTAGGAAGCATGCCTAAAATTTGTCAATTCTAGGACAAAGGGAACACATCAAGATTATAAAAGTATTAGATTAATGTAAATAATTCAGAGAAGAAAATGATGTGTGAGTGCTAATTTTGCCCCTTTTATTTGTGAAGGGATTATTTAAATAGCTGCAGTTGCCAAAATACTAATATGTTTATCATTTTCTGTGTTCCCTATTAAACATTGTACAGGCACACCTGGGACATATTGCAGATTGGGTCTCAGGCCCCCACAATAAAGCATACATTGTAATAAAGTGAGCCAAATGATATATTTTTTAAGTTTTTTAGTGCATATAAAAGTTATGTGTAAACTATACTGTAGTTACATTAAGTGTATAATAGCATTATGTCCAAAAAGCCAGAGTATATGCTTAGTTAAAAAATATCTTATTGCTAAAAAATGCTAACCATTATCTGAGTGAAGTTTGTTGCACTGATTGATTCTTTATTTCACTAACAGCATCTCATAGCATGAGATCCTGTTTGATAGCATTTTACCCACAGTAGAGCATCTTTCAAAATTCGAATCAGTCATTATAAACCCTGTCACTGCTATCATTTCAAAAATCTTCATAGCATCTAAATCAGGAGTAGATTCCATCTCAAGAAACTACTTTCTTTGCTCATCCATAAGAAGCAGCTTTTCATCTATTAACTCTAGTTCTCTTGCTGATTCCACTACATTTGCTGTGACTTCTTCCACTGAAGTCTTGAACCCCTCAAGGCTTTCCATAAGGATTTGAATAAGTATGTTCCAACTCCTGTTAATGTTGATATTTTGACCTCTGCCCATGAATCACACATGTTTTTAATGGCATCTAGAATAGTGAAATCTTTCCAGATTTTCAATTTACTTTTCCAGGATCTATCAGAGGAAATAACAATCTATGGCAGCAGAGGCTTAAAAAAATGTAATTCTTAAATAATAAGACTTGAGAATTGAAATTCCTTCTTCATCATGGGCTATAGAATGGACGTTGTGTTAGTAGGACTGAAAACAATATTAGTTTTGTCATACATCTCCATCAGAATTCTTGGGTGGCCAGGTGCATTGTCAATGAGCAGTAATATTTTATAAGGAATCATTTTCTAAACAGTGGATCTCAACAGTGGGCCTAAGAGATTCAGTAAGTCATGTTGTGCTATCATTCAGACTTTGTTGTCCTATTTCTAGAGCAAAGACAGAGGAGATAAAGCATAATTCTTAAGGGCCCTAAGATTTCCAGAATGGTCAATGAGCATTGGCTTCAATTTAAAGTCATCAGTGGCATTTGCCACTAATAAGAGAAGTAGCCTGTCCTTTAAAGCTTTGAAGCCAGGGTCACCTGGGTGGCTTAGTTGGTTAAGAGTCTGACTTCTGCTCAGGTCATGATTTCACGGTTTGTGGGTTCAAGCCCTGTGTTGGGCTCTGTGCTGACAGGTCAGCCGGGAGCCTGATTCAGATTCTCTCTCTCAAAAATAAATGAATGAATGAATGAATGAATGAAAGAAAGAAAGAAAGAAAGAAAGAAAGAAAGAAAGAAAGAAAGAAAGAAAAGAAAGAAAGCTAGCTAGCTTTGCAGCCAAACATTGACCTCTATTTTCTAGCTATGAAGTCCTAAGTGCATCTTCTTCCAATAGAACACTGTTTTATTTACATCGAGAATTTGTCATATAGCGTAGCCACCTTCATTAATTACCTTAGCTAGATCTTCTGGATAACTTGCTGCAGCTTCTATATCAGCACTTGCTGCTTCACTTTGCAAATCTATGTTCTGGACATGCTTCTTTCCTTAAACCTCATGAACCAACCTATGCTAACTTCAACCTCTTCTTCTGCAGTTTTCTCACCTCTCTTAGACTTCATAGCATTGAAGAGAATTAAGACCTTGCTTTGGATTAAGCTACAGCTTAAGATAATGTTGTGGCTTGTTTGATTTTTTTTTTGTTTGTTTGATCTTCTGTCCAGAACACTGAACCCTTCTCCATGTCAGCAAGTAGGCTGTTTTTCTTTCTTATTATTCTTGTGTTCAGTGGATAGTACTTTCAGTTTCTTTCAAGGACTTTTCCTTTGCATTAAAAACTTGGCTAACTGTCACAAGAGATCTAGCTTTTGGTCTGTTTTGGCTTTTGACATGCCTTCCACACTAAACTTAATCATTTCCAGCCTTTGATTTAAAGTGAGAGACATGTGACTCTTCCATTCACTTGAAGAGTTAGCAGCCATTATTGTATTTCAATTTCAATATTTTTTATCATAGGGAATAGAGAGTCTTGATGAGAAGGTGAAAAATGGAGGAACAGCAAGTTAGCGGAGCAGTCAGAAGACATGAAATTTATTGATTAAGTTTACCATCTAATATGAGTACTATTTGTGGTGCCCCAAACATTTACTATAGTAATACCAAAGATTAGTGATTACAAGGCACCATAACAAACAAATAATAAAAAAGGTTGAAATATTGTGAAAATTATAAAAATATGATAGAGACACAAAGTGAACAAATGCTACTGGAAAAATAGTGCTGATATGAGTAGGAAGATAGCAGCAGAATAGAAGGAGCCTAGACCCACCTCCACTACAAACACAGCTAGATGACTATTAGACTATCCTAAATACTCCCAGTAATCAACCTGAAGACTGGCAGAATAAACTATACAACTAAAGGGAGAGAAGAGCCCATGTCAAAGAATAAGCAGAGATATAACTGGCTTTTCTAACACAGAGAACAAGGCAGAGACTTAGATAAAATGCCAAGATGAGGAATTTATCCCAAATAAAAGAAGAAGATAAGGCGACAACCAGAGATGCAAGTGAAACCAGTATAAGTAACATTCCTGATGGAGAATTTAAAGCAAGAATCATAAGGATACTAACTGGGCTTGACTAAAGAACAGAAGGCATCAATGAGACACTTACACAGAGATAGAAGAGTTAAGAGAGAATCAGAGATGAAGAATGCAATAAATGAGATTGGAAAGAGGCTTGATGCAATGAACAGCAGGCTGGAAGAAGCAGAAGAATGCATTGATAACCTAGAAGACAGAGTGATAGAAAGCAAAGAAGTTGAATAAAAGAGAAAGAAGAATTATGCGATACAAGAACAGACTTAGGGAACTCAGTGACTCCATCAAACTTAATGACATCCATATTATACAAGTCCCAAAAGAAGAAGTAATAGAAAATGGGACAGAAGATTACTTTAAGAAATAAGAGAAGAAAATTTCCCTAATCTGGGGACAGAATCAGACAACCAGATCCAGGAGGCACAGAGAACTTCCATCAAAATCAACAAAAGACCCACACCAAGACGTATTGTAATTAAATTTGCAAACTATAGCGATAAAGAAGAAAAAAATCTTAAAAGCAACAAGACAAAAGAAGTCCTTAACTTACAAAGGAAAACCCATAAGGCTAGCTGGAGATTTTCCAAAAGAAATTTGGTAAGCCAGAAGGAAGTGGTATGATGTATTCAAAGTGCTAAATGGGAAAAATCTGCAGCCAAGAATACTCTGTCAGGCAAGACTGTCATTCAGAATAGAAGGAGATATAAAGAGTTTACCAGACAAAAACTAAAGGCTGGTTTTGTGACCACTAAACCACCCTTGCAAGAAATATTAAAGGAGACTCTTTGAATGAAAAGGAGAAACCAAAATTGACACTGTAAAGAAAGGATACACAAAAGCAGTAAAAAATGAGTATTTCTGTAAAACTCAGTCAAGAAGTTCAGACACAAAAAAGGATATAAGTTATAATAACATATCCCTAAAATGTGGGAAGAAGAGGAGAAAAGGAGAGGGTTCGAATGAATGACCATCAGTTTAATATAGACTACTATTTGCAGAATAGGTTGTATGAAAAATAATGGTTTTGTAGGACACAATGTGACCAGATGGACTTAACAGATATATCAGAACATTCTACCCTGAAACAGCAGAATACACATTCTTTTCAAGGGCACATGAAACATTCTCCAGAATACATCACGTGTTAGGTCACAAAACAGGCCTGAGCAAATACAAAAAGATTGAAATCATACCATGCACCTTTTCCGACCACAACATTATGAACCTAGAAGTGTACAGCAAGAAAAAATTAGGAAAAACCACAAATATATAAAGGTTAAACACCATGTTACTAAACAATGATTGGATGAACCAGGAAATTGAAGAAAAAAATACATGGATACAAATGAAAATGAAAACACAACGGTCCAAAATCTTTGAGATACAGCAAAAGTGGTCCTAAGAGGGAAGCCTGTAGCAATTCAGGCCTATAACAAGAAGCAAGAAAAATCCATAACAACCCAACCTTACATGCAAAGTAGCTATAAAAAGAACAAAGCCTAAAACCAGCAGATAGAAAGAAATAATCTAGATTACAGCAGAAATAATTATATATAAACTAAAAAAGTAATAAAACATAAAGGAAACCAGGAACTGATTATTTGTAAAAAATAAAACTGAAAACCTTTAGCTAGACTTATCAAAAAGGAAAAGAGAAAGGACCCAAATATATAAAGTCAAAAATAAGAGAGGAGAAGTAACAACCAACACCACAGAAATATAAACAAGAGAATATTAAGAAAAGTGATATTCCAACATATTGGACAACCTGGAAGAAATGGGTAAATTCCTAGAAACATATAAATTACCAAAACTGAAACTGGAAGAAATATAAAACTTGAACAGACCTATAACCAGCAAAGAAATTGAATCAGTAATAAAAAAAAACTCCCAACAAACCAAACTCCAGCATCCGATGGTTTCACAGGTGGATTCTAGTCAAAGCTAGAACTACCCTATGATCCAGCAATCGCACCACTTGGTATTTACTCAAAGAATACAAAATAATGATTCCAAGGGATACATGCACCCCCATGTTTCGAGCACCATTATCGACAATAGGCAAACTATGGAAATGGCCAAGTATCCATCAATTGATGAATGGGTAAAGAATAAGTGGTATATGTATATATACACTGTAATGTTACTTAGCCATAAAGAGAATGAAATCTTGACATTTACAAGGATATGGATGGAGCTAAAGAGCATTATCTTAAGTGAAAGAAGCAGAGACAGACAGATACTATATGATTTTACACATATGTGGAATTTAAGAGACAAAACAAACGAGTAAAAGGAAAAAGAAGGAGAGATGCAAACCAAGAAACAGATACTTAACTATAAACAACGAACTGATGGTTACCAGAAGGTAGGTGGGGGGGATGGGTTAAATAGGTGATGAGGATTAAGGAGTGCACTTGTTATGATGAGCACTGAGTCGTGTATGGAAGTGTTGAATCACTATATTGTATACCAGAATCTAATATTACAATATATGTTAACTAACCAGAATTTAATAAAAGCATAAAGAAAAAAGGAAAAATGCCACTGATAGACTTGCGTGACAGAGTTGCCATAAACCTTCAATTTGTGAAAAATACGGTATCTGTGAAGTGCAATAAGATATGATTGTACTTACTAAAAGTTTTTAGTTTATTGTATTAATGATATTTCATATGTATTTCAGACTTTTATTCAGAGTTTAGAATATTTCAAATGTATAATTAATTTTAAGTTTTTAAAACAATCCATTATAAATCCAGTTGATTTAATTAAAGATATGTGTTCTACATCAGTATTCAGAGCTTATAAGCAAATAAAAGCAAGTTGATTTTTCTATACATTTCATTTTTCTAAGAACACATTTTTGTGACATTTTTCCATGAAAGAACTTTAGTGAGAGGCAATCCTTCCAGCTTGTGTAAATTTCTAAACTCCTTTATGTCTATGCCCCATTTTACTTTATATAATGTGATAAATACTCAAATTAAATATATATAATATCTAAAATTTTTAATGAAACTTTAAACAGAAAAAACATTTCTTCAAATAAAGGGTGGATTCAAGTACTTAAGCTGTAATAGAGCGCATGGAAAATGTTCATTTGAACATCGACTTAGCTCTTTCAGCTTTGATCTATAGTGAATTTTTTTTCCTTTTGTAATTTAATTACAATTGAAGCCTCTGTTTCAATGATGTGAAGTGTCAAATGGAAAAGAACAATTGTTTTGAAAATGGATGCAAAACCCCGATAACTTTCAACTATGGAAATAAAAACATCTCACTTTCTAGGAATTTAGCCTGCTGAATTTTAAACACAAACTTTCTCCTGTGGCAGTAGATGACTTTCTACAAATTGGGACCATTTAATAACCTAGTTGGTGATCCCTGCCTTCATTATGAAGCAATTGTTATACTTATCCACCTGCTGCTGCTTTTACTGATTTGTGTGTTTCAGAAACCTTTATTCTTCTCCTGAGACAGGTCTCTCTCTACTTTGTTTCCTTTATTCCCATGGCCTTTAGATTTTAACACTGTCCAGTCATCTCTGATTGACAGATCTCAGAGGCTCTGTCAAGGCTGTTGGTCCCTAAGTCCATTAAACTGTCATTCAACCTCCTGGTGTCGTGACTAAATCCAAAAAAATTTCTCCATTGCTGTGAGCATAGCTGGAGAGCATGTTGTCCTTCTATAGTACTTGGGTCTTTTATTCTTTATGTGACTTTATCATTAATATAATCAAAATATGTTTTTTAAAAATAGATTCAATATAGATTTTAAAATTTTCTTGCCAAGATTTATGTGTTAGTCAAAGCTAAAATATAACAAACAAATAGCAAGTCTATCAGGGAAAGAAGTATCATTATAAGATTAGTTCGTTTACACTATAATTCTTTAAGACATTGGTCTTTGGTGTTCCCTGAGATTTTATACTATGCTTAGGGATAAAATATAACATATAAATGACTGTGATTTTGTAGATAAAATGTGTTATATGTAAATATTCATAAATCAATGAATGAGGATGACTAACTACAATACTTTTCCAAATGTGTTTTTTACAATAAATATAACTGGGGTGAGCATCGAAATTACAAAATTCCTTGATTGACTTCAGTAGGATATTGATTATCTCTGTGGTGCTTTCAATAAGTGAACCAAAAATAATAGTGTTAGACATTCAGGTAAGCTTAGTATCCAAATTATAGTGCTTCCATTTGCTATAAATGCAAAGAAAAAGGGTTGATTTTCTTTTGAAGATTAAGTTATCCTTGGTAAAATACCCTATAATTGTTAATATAAGACTTTTCTGATAAATGTTGCTGTAGCATGAGACATAGACTAAAAGTCTAAATTATTTAATTCAAAGAATAGTAATCAAATATTTCTATGCAAGGCACTCTTCCAGGGCTTGGGTTATATCCAGAAACAGAATGAAGGTCCTGACTTTGGGGAGTTTTTGTTATTGTTTTGTTTTGTTTATTTAACTTTAACTGAGCCTTGATCTGATCTCTTTTCTAAAATGGATTCAATCTTTGGCACAAACTTTTGATTTACATCCATGCAAATAGGTTTAAAGACAACAAATTAGAACAGAGACTGTTAGGTAGAGGACACTCAGAGCAGAATATTAGCAGAAGACCCTGAGCTTTTTACCAATCAATTCAGCAGAAGATAAAAATCATAAATTATATTTTCTATGCTTTTTTAAAATTATTTTTAAACAATATTCAAATATTCCTAAGCACTAGAGAAAAAAATTCAAAAATTTTTTATTGTTGTAAATATCAGGATGGGTCATATATTTTCAGAATCTTTAAAAATATTTAACATTTATATATTATTGAGAAACAGAGTGACAGAGCATGAGGAGGGGAGGGGCAGAGAGAAGGGAAGATACAGAATCTGAAGCAGGCTCCAGCCTCTGGACTGTCAGCACAGAGCCCAACGCGGGGCTCGAATCCAACAAACTGCTAGATCTAAACTGAACTAAAGTCAGATGCTTAGCCATCTTAACCACCCAGGTGCCCCCAGAATCTTAATATAGATATTGACTCAGTACAAACACTAAATATAGACACACATTTTTATAAGTAAGCTGACATATATATAATTTAAATAAAGCATTTAACTGAGATACTTGATATTTTAATTTTGAAATTTAATTCATGTAACGTAAAACTTCATATGGTTTAAATCAGGAAAAGTTTTCAGTAGAATTTTATCAGAGTATCTAAAAAGTAGAAAACTATCTTAACTCTTGACTATTTGACAGCCAAAAAGTGAGATAGAAGGAAAATATCCTAAAATAGTAAATGTTTTATCTCTTCATTTTAATTTTCTTTAATGTTTTCATTTATTTCTGAGACAGAGAGAGAGAGAGAGACAGCATGAGCAAGGGAGGGTCAAAGAGAGAGGGAGATACAGAATCTGAAACAGGCTCCAGGCTCTGAGCTAGCTGTCAGCACAGAGCCCGATGCAGGGCTCGAACCCACAAACCGTGAGATCATGACCTGAGCTGAAGTTGGACGCCTAACTGACTGAGCCACCCAGGGACCCCTTTGCTCTTCATTTCTAACTTCTCAGTTCCTCTTCTCTATTCAACTGAGCTGACTGAAAACCCCACCCCAATCTCCTTGCTCTTTATTAAGACCAGTCTTGAAAATCGAAGTATATATTTAAAACATTCAATGAATCATACATTATAAAACTTGTCCTGATACTATAATCCCTTAGATTGTAAGCCTTCTGACAGCAGGTATAGGTTTTTATTATTTATCCCCTTTACCCCAACAGTTATCACAGTCTTTCATATGGTAGGCATTGACAGTAATTTGATGGATGAATAATCTACTCTTGCTCTGTGTCATTTCCTACCATTCTCAAGCTTTAAGAGGGAGGAATTATAAAATAGAGCAACACTGGAAACTACTTATTGTGTCATAGGTATTGGAAACTGGAATTTTGAGATGAAAGCATGCCAGTGTCTGTTTCTATCATGATTCTCTAAATCTCTGCATTTTTGTTTGGAGCCCATCTAATGATGAAGGCTGTCAGGATGAATAAAAATACCATGACTCAACTATATGTTGCTTACAAACATGTCAATTCAAATTCAGCCACATAAATAGTTGAAATAAAACAATGAAACCATGTACACCATGAAAGTATTAACTTAAAAATGTGAAAGCAAGAGTGGCTATATTTATATCTGATAAAGTATATTTCAGAGTAAAAACAAATTCTAGGTACAATGGATTCAATCCAAATTCAACTGCATTTTTCTCCTGAAAAACAAAAACAAAAAAATGTAGTTTCTGTCCCTTTGCCCCCCTCAAGAACATTTATGTTTTCATTATCACAAGATCCCCTGTCCCCAGTGTTTTATATTTGAAGATAATTAATATTTCCTATGAAGGATTTGAAGACAAATCCCTCTGATTTTCTGTGTGTATACTATCATTATAGACATTTCTTTAAACTTAAAACCATGTGTTTACTTTCTGTGCTCTATTGACAATAGTTCAGAATGATATCTATATATCTTTGTGCCACTAATAGTTATTATAGTGTCACAATTTGATAACTATTTACTTAATCACAATAGCTAGATATAATATTGAAGTAAGTTGTTCATTCTAAAGAAATATCATTGTTTTGGTAAAAGAGCATGTGTTCCTAGAAATCAAATCCATACTTACACAATCTTTGTTTTTACTCTGTTGAGGTCATATGTTATGTGAAGCTACCCAGTAAGTTTTTCATGCTCTTTCTACACCTAGATAATTTTCCACACTATGAGTCTTACCTCCTCAAACAGAATTAGAGAAACTAGGTTCACAGAATCCCTTTCAAGTAGAACATATTCATTTAATTAAAGTTACTCAAATGAAATGCAACTGAGCACTCTTAGATGTAGAAGTAATCAGTACCTGAAAGGAAATCAGTCTTTTGGCAAGCACTGTGATAGAGTGTCCTGTGGCAATAATAATTTCTGATACTGATTACTGAATGCCATAAGAGCCAACTGATAACGGCGATAAGGTTTTGGAACAGAAACAAACATGGAATCTTGCTGCTGCCTCTGTCTGGCTAATGACCTTACCAGAGATTCTGGAAGCTGCCAACCATCTTTTAATGAATTTTATTCCTGCTTAAGTAACTCAGAGAGGATTACATTGTTTGCAATGCAAAACACTAATCACCCTGATATTAACACTACATGTTTGTTCTTAGTTATTTTTGATGGTAATGATAATAAACTACAAACTTTTACAGAAATCTTCAATTTTTAGCCCATCTGCTGCAATAGGAAAGTCAGCCTATCTGAGACCATCTGTTTTTGGGGGTATGTACTTTATGATACTCTTATGACTCATAGATTTCCTTTGGGTATATAGCTTGTGTCAAACAACTTTCCATCAGCTCTGGCAGAGAAGGGTGAATATATGTAGTTCGTTTTCTCAGAGAGACAAATTCTTTTGTCTTAGACTAAACATAAAGATAGATTCCTGTTAAGAGTGTGAAGATGTAATGTTAGTACTCTAAGTCAGTCTGGAGGTGTGAATAGTGTGATTGCTCAGGTGAGGTTTGCACCTGTTTCTAACATGTGTAACAAATGCATGTGGAACATCACATTTCTTGCCAGCTGGGTATCTATAAGCAGCAATGATAAAAATAGAAAAATAAAGGCAAATAGAAGAGATATTTATCTTTAATAAACAAAAATTTAAATTCCATAGACATACATTTAGTAACATGATTATTAGCTATATATTTTACTTCTATAATGGCTTTTTGTAACTCTATGCTATCCCAGTTTTATAATCAGCTCACTTTAGCAAATACTGACTGGAGAAATCCTAAATATTACAAAGTATATAATGAACTATATATGCTGTGAATGTAGAGATGAGAAAGAAAAGTGTATAACCTAATAATATTACAGTAGGGAAACAAAAGGAAATGATGAGAGAACTAACACTTTATTTTTTTAATGTTTATTTATTTTGAGAGAGAGAGAGAGAGAGAATGAATGAGTTGGGGAGGGGCAGAGAGAGAGGGTGAGAGAGAAACCCAAACAGGCTCCCTGTGTGCTGTTAGCACACAGCCCCACAAACTGCGAGAAAATGACCTGAGCCAAAATCAAGAGTCAGATGCTTAACTAACTGAGCCACCCAGGTGCCCTGATAACTAATATTTTAATATCTCCTGGATGCTATAGACTCTGCAAAATATTCACCCATGTTAACAAACTTGCTACTTACAGTAGCCTTATAAATTAGGTTTCAGAAAAGTTCAATGATTTGTCTTCAGTCATGGAAATAGTGAATTATGGTGTGATTTTAATGAAAGAACAGAGATTCAGTTTATGATTAGCTGATATACAAAACTTAGCTCTTTTATTCTCATAAGTTGTTTTTCCTCTTTATAACAAATGTATTATGGAGTATCAAATGATTTTAATTATATTTTAACATTTATGTAATATTAAAAAGCTATATCTTAAGCAGCATGCTGTAATGAATATGTTAATAATAAAAGCAGATATATATTAAAATTAATTTATATATGCAAACAATGATCTATTCAGTTTCAGAGGCAATATTTACTATTCATCTGTGTTTGTGGATACTTGGCAGTAACTCCATTGGCTTGAAATCCCATAAATATGTTAGAAACCACTGCTTCACACTCTGAGACAAAATTATTAAATCAGGATAGAGCAACTGCATTGTGTTTATAACATCCTCCTCAGAAAAGTAGTTAAAATAGTAATAATTTATCTTAGTTGGAATAAAGATATTTGTGCTAAGATAAATTTGTGAAATTATGTGTTAAACAAAGTTTAACTACAATACTCCAGAGAAGCTGTATTTTGCGAAAATCATATGAATCTATCTCCAAGAAGACCACATAAAATAATACTCTCTCTGAAATTATACTACATAACAGTTTTTTTCCCATCATACATCAGAAAAAACAAACATAAGATTTGATGGAATATATTTTGGAAGACATTTTTTACATGTTAATCTGACATCATGGAACAACTGACTGATGAGACATCAGGCAAATATTTGGGAGATCACTGCCATAATCCAGGGAGAGTTTATAAGGTTATTGCTAGAAATGAACAAGAAGCCTAACATGGTGACAGGCTATAAAATATAAGTTAGAAAGACAACTGGCACTACTTAGAGACAGGAAAAAAAAAACATTTATACATATGAAAATAATAGCTATCATTTGTTCATAATTTACATGCTTTCCACTACTGTTAGTATTTCTCATGGTAGGCTTATTTAATCATCATCCTACATCTCCATTTACAGATGGAATTTCTACATCCATGTAGAATACAGAATACCTCTAAGAAATGATTTCTGGCTTTAAGAAGTAAAAGTCATGTTCTATATAAATATACAATTGTTTCAAATTCTTATGTATTAACTTAAAAAAACATAATCATACAATACAGTGTAATTATGATTCTATCTGATTTCAAAGACTATTTAAATCCCTTACAGGTAAATTACATTAGTTACTGAATTAAAGCACTTGTGAAAACTTGAATTAGAGATTACTAAACATAAGTTAGTTCTTTTTCTTATATATTAACTTTTATTATATTAAACAAACATAGCATAATTATATAGAAATTTTATCCATCAAAACATGAATTTCATGGAATAAATCTACTTTTTAAGAATGAATTATCTAAGCACAGAAATTTTTCAAAAATTGAATAGTGAAAAAAATAGAAATGATATAGATTTCTTCTTATGTATATAGCAAGTATTCAGATCAAGAAATAGAACATATTCAGCACCCCTGTTGATACTTCTGTGCTTCCTTCTAGTCACTCAATCTCTAGGGAAAGTCTCTATTCTTCTAATATCATAGAAGAGATTTGTCAAATATTGTATATAAGAAAAATGAAATCATGCATTTTGTACTCTTTGGTGTCTGAATTATTTTCCTCAGTATTCTATTTGCAAGGCACATTGTTCTGCATAGTTGTAAATTGTTCATTGCTTTTGTTGCATACAATTCCACTGTATAAATATATCATAATTATTTATTATTGTATTGCTGGTGCTGGGCATTTGGGGCTATTATGACTAGCATTACCACAGTCACCAGAACTTGTTGTCTTTGGTATTTCTAATCTATTATTTGATATGTGATGGTAAAATGTTTGAGCTTAATTTCAGTGTTAATAATGACTAATGATGCTTTTGATTATTTAGGTATGATTTATATGAATTGTTCTTGTATTTCTTTCAAATTTTCTATTGGTTATTTTTTTTTTCTTAAGTTTATTTATTTTGAGAGAGAGAGAGTACATGCACACAAGTGTGCAAGAAAGGGGCAAAAAGAGAGGAAGAGAGAGAATCCTAAGCAGGCTCCATGCTGTTAGCACAGAGCCCATAGCTGGGCTTGATCTCACAAGTGTGAGATCATTTGACAGTGTCCTGAGCTGAAATCAAGAGTCAGATGCTTAACTTGCAGCCACCCAGGCATCTGGGTTGTTTGTTTATAATGATAGGTTTCAAAACATGTTATATTAACAATTTAACCCGCAAAACAAATTTTATTATAACAGATTTGTAGATATCTGTGGAAATTTTGACCAACTCCATATTTGCAAAATTACGTTTGATGTTTGAAAAAATATATTGCATAATGCCAATTAATGGGATTTGTCCTTTTGTGGATGGAACTTAGATTGAAAATATAATGAAAATTAAGAAAATATATAGCAATATATTTAATATTACCAAGACTCTTTTGTCTGAGTTGAATTTGATATGATGATGAGTTACACAATATTCTATTATTATTGAGTATAAAATAAACACAGTTTTTTATTTCCCTTTTTGTAATTTTTTAAAAGTTTATTTTGAGAGAGACAGAGACAAGTGAGTAGGGGGAGGGCAGAAAGAAAAGGAGAGTGTGAGAGAATCCCACGTAGTCTCTACACTGTCAGCACAGAGCCCAGTGCAGGGCTTGAACTCATGAAACCTGAGATATGACCTGAGCCAAAACCGGAGTTGGACTGTTAACCAACTGAACCACCCAGGTGCCCTTCTCTGTTTTTTTATTTTTATTTTAAGTTTATTTATTTTGAGAGAGAGAGAGAGAGGAGGAGAGAGAGAATCCCAAGCAGGCTTCTCACTGTCAGCACAGAGCCCAACTGGGGGCTCAAATTACTGTGAGATCATGATCTGAGCTGAAGTCAGTAGACACTTAACTGACAGAGACACTCAGGCTCCCCAACTCTGACTGAGTTTTAAAAAATAAGTCAATATTCAATTTGCTGTTACCTGCAGCATTTGTCTTGAATCTTATAAAATATGATAAATGTGTATTGTTTTTAAATCAGGCATGATTTAATTATCATTTCACTTTAATTTTTTGAAAAAACTATTTGTAGAGTAGTTTTTGGTTTACAGAAAATCAAAAGGACAAGATTCCCCATATACTGCTCAGACAGATGTATAGCTCCAGTTTTATGAAAATCTCCAACCAGAGTGACGCATTTGTTTCAATTGATGAATCTATATTTACACCTCATTAATACCTACAGACCAGTTTACACAGTGTTCATACCTAGGTACTACATCCTATGGGTTTGGACAAAAATACAATGACATGTATCCATTATTATAGTATCATACAGAAAATTTTCACTGTCTGTAAAATTCTCTTCATCCTTTTGTTAACTAAGGTAATACTTACTCCATCTAGAATATTTAAAGATAATCATTAGTAAGCTATCTAATCTGATCTTATATGCAGTTTAAATATAATGCTTATATCTTTTTAATCACTTTAAATAGAACAGGTTTAGGTGTAATCACCTGCTACATAACTTATAAATAGATCATTGAAAAGTGTGTCTGTGTGTGTTATATGTACAAAAGTTATGAGGTATATACATGTGTAATATTTGATATTAAGTTTTAACAGTATCTTCTAGAAGAAAAATATCACCAAAATTCCTTTGCCTTTGAAATATAATAGTTGATAGTTATATTATCTTTGGGCAAAAGATATTTACTTATAATAATTTCAAAACAGAATTTAATTTTGATGAAATCAAAGAAATTATATAAGATACTTGTCAAATAAAACTTGTTTTCAAAATATGTTATTTTCTTTTCCCTCATTCGTGTGCTTGGATTAAAATTGTAAAAGGCAATGACACATTTTTTTTCCAGTGAAAAGAACACATACACACACACACACACGCACGCATGCACACACACACTTTAACTGTATCATATGTTTACTTTCTCCTGCTAACACTGACATTTTATAAAGGTTGCTGTAACACTCATCTTAAGCTAACAAACAGCTTCTATGACTTGTTTGCTTATCAAAATATTAAAATTAAACATGAAAGTGAAAAGACTTTCTTGTCTTCTCATATTTTGTCTGATAAAAATGACACTGAAAGAATATAACTTAGAGGCATCAATATAAACTGAGTAATTCTAAAAGTATGGTTATAATACAACTTTGCAAAATATTTCAGTTTATCACACCTTCATGTAAAAGTTTATCCTCTTCTGTGTTTAAAGAAAAATGTTTTTAAAAAATAACTATGGAAATTAAAAAGAAATTAATTCCAATGTAGTAAACATACAGTGTTTTAAATTTCTGGCATACAATATAGTAGTTCAACAATTCCATATATTACTCAGTGTTCATCAAGATAAGTGTACTTTAAATCCTCTTCACCAATTTTACCCATCCCCCTATCCACCTAACCATTTGTTCTCTATAGTTAAGAGGCTGTATTTTCATTTTTCTCTTTTTTCCCCCTTTGTTCATTTGTTTCTTAAATTCCACATTTGAGTGAAATCATACGGTACTTCTCTTTCTCTGACTGGCTTATTTCACTTGGCATTATACTCTCTAGCTCCATCCATGTTGTTGGAAATGACAAAATTTTATTCTTTTTTATGAAACATTTTTGATGCATTTTTGTTTCCTCTGTAATTTGAGTTTGTCTTTGTTTTTCTCAGGTTAAATTAAGAACACATATAAAAATATAACAAGTACAAAAATTAATTTATACCATCTTTAGTCAAGGTTGAAATATGAACTCTATTAGTAGATAACTAAATTTAGTAATATAAAAATGTAAGATACCATTTTTTGTAGTTGTAATGACAGAGACACATATTACTCCAGAAGCCATGAAACTTGTATCTGAGTAAGAAAACAGAAGTAAATGAAACTAATATTTATATCATGTTTAATAATAGAGGGGGCAGATATTTTTCTAACTACTTTAGTAATAACGCTTTTCAGTTTACCTTATGTAGTTAAAGCCTCTAAAAATGCCATTTCTTTTCTTTTTAATCTTTAAACCTTATAAATAGCACAGCATAGGGCCATCTGGGTGGCTCAGTCGATTGAATTCAACTCTCGATTTCATCTCAGGTCATGATCTCATGTTTCTTGAAATTAAGCCCTGAATTGGGCTCTGCGCTGACAGTAGGAGCCTGGTTGGGATTCTCCCTCTCTCTCTGCCCTTTCTCCCCTCTCAAAGTAAATAAATAAACTTAGGGGCGCCTGGGTGGCTTAGTCGGTTAAGCGTCCGACATTCGCTTAGGTCATGATCTCGCGGTTCATGGGTTCGAGCCCCGCGTCGGGCTCTGTGCTGACTGCTAGCTCAGAGCCTGGAGCCTGTTTCAGTCTGTGACTCCCTCTCTCTCTGACCCTCCCCTGCTCACGCTGTCTCTCTCTCTCNTGCTAGCTCAGAGCCTGGAGCCTGTTTCAGTCTGTGACTCCCTCTCTCTCTGACCCTCCCCTGCTCACGCTGTCTCTCTCTCTCTCTAAAAAAAAAAAAAAAAAAAAAAAACCTTAAAAAAATAGTGCAATATAGTGGCATTGAGAAATTTATTTCACACTAAAATGCTGGTGTACCTAGAAAGACCCTATGTGTGGATAGGAGTAAAAAATAACTCTGTTCTGTAAAGTTCAAATATTAGATGATATGTTTTTTTGATAATCTTTAAAATAGTGTTTAATATTTATTAGATAAAATTGTGTGGTCACTTAGCATCTCTTCTCTCCTACTACTTCTGTAATTTCTTTGGCAAAGCCATTGGAGCGTATTAGCTGTCTGTTGTGGCCCCCTGACTGTGCAAACTGGAATACTTAAACTGACAGTAATAGGAATTGTTATGAATAACAATCACATCTAGACAAGTATCATTGGTTATTTGTTAAAACATCCATATTTTAAATAACATTCTGAACATTTGTTTAAGGTGGCATTTAATATACAGAGTAAGCCTTTGTGGAAAATAATTTGTGTTTTTGCAATATGTCACACTTGTCAAATTTCTGTTATCACTACCCTAATATATATTTTGCCATGTGATTAATTGGAAAAATATACATCTATCCAGATGTTAGAGGAATATCCATGCTATTCACCTTCTAACATATGCAGTGGATGCTTTTACTCCTTCACACACACACACACACACACACACAAACCACTTTAATTCATTGTCTTCATCAAGAAGACCCTTGATGAAGAGTCACACCCTTCACTACTACTTCTTTGTGTTCTCTGAGGACTGAGGTCTTAGTAGTACTTGGAAAAATCATTAATATCCCAGAAGACCTTACACATACTCTCTGTCTTGGAAAATGTGGTCTATATACTGCAGTAGCAAAGTCCCAGGTTCAAATTTTGACTTCATCACTTGCTAGTAGTGAGCCATTGGACGAATTACTTAACATCTCCTAGACTCCATTTTCTGTTCTTCAAAACATGTCAATATTATTTGCCTGTCATCTTATTTCAAAACTTAGCACTTATAATCTGGATTGCAACATAAAATACATTTATGTAGCTAGACTGTTAGTAATTTCCACATTTATCTTAATGTGTAGCTTGCTGACTTTTATGTTTCATATTAGGAATAGTTTCCTTATATCCAACAATTTAGATTGCTATTGGTATCTATATTTTTCTATGTCTGTGTAATTGGATATACTATTTTTCTATAATATATATTTATATGTATTATTATAGTATATTTCCACTAAAGCTTATCTTTTTTTATATGCTAGGCATGTGGTCAAATTTTGGAAGAAATGTATTCTCATTATGATAGCAAAAATAACTCTTCTCTTGATATCCATAGAATGAAGAAGACAAATAAAAGAATAAAGCCATATGCCTTTAACAATATTTCAAGGGTTAAAATATAACTAAAAGCACTCAATAAAATTGACCACGAGGTTATGGATATTTTTAGTCCATTTTCTACAAATATATTTTATAAATTAAGTCATTACCAATATTTGAAGATAACCAATTCAATAATAATTACTGTCATGAGAAGCATAATGTCTGTAGAAACATTTTAATGTGTTTGATTAATTAGTCTTCATTTACACTAGAGAATGATTACAATTATAATGTTAAACATGTTAGAAAATTGTCTGAAAATGTGTGTATGTGAATTTTATTATAAAAATGAAATACCCAAGTGTGAGTATTCTATAAAAGTAACATAAGAAGCAGTCTCCAAAGAAATCAGGATGTTTTACATAACCAGTCTATGTCTTTAGGTATTTAGTATTTAGACTAAAATTATGCTAATATACAGGAAAATAGGATGAGCTTATTTATATCTATATCTACATTTATATGTCTGTATCTATATCTACACAAATATATGAGCACATATGTATTTATACTTTGCCATCTATGTCTACACACACACACACACACACACACACATCTTGCTTTGAAATTGCCTTTCTTTTCAATTGACTGAATCAAAGTTATTAAGATGACATGAGGAATCCAAAATATATTCCAAATTGCTAGAAACATGAGAAACTTGATTCAGAAACTAGACTCTATACAACATTATCACAGGCTTAGTTCTCTTCCTTATCACAGGCAGTCTCCTCCTTTGAGCTCAGTCACTTACCTTCTTGTACTAATATAATTTAGGGTTAGATACCTTATTTTTGTCTTGTTGTATATAAGTAATGCCTGGACTTTTGTTTATTCTTCTCATCCACAAAAATATTACATCTTCTAGTAATATCACAAAATATTCAAAAATGAAGAATGAAATTATTTTATAGTTTTCTATCAGTTTATGCAGATGTTATCTTTTCCTATACATTTTTTTCCTCTGAGAAAATCTACAGAGTGATTATTAATTCTCTTGTAACTAAATGTATATAATTTGTAACAAGTCTACATTTTATTTTGTTTAATAAATTTCTTATAAAATGTTAATTGGTGATATAATATTCTACACATAGTAAAATGCAGTCATCACTTGTGATCAGTGACAGTATCCTTTAAAATATGTATGAGATGTGTGTTTCAGCTATTTCATCAAATTAAAGGCAAATTAACATTTTATGGATGAGTAAATTCTCAAGTATAATTTCTCTTGATAGATGTTTGATTCAATTAACAACTACCTGGAATACAAATATTTCATAGTTTTAAACTCTGAATATGATGTAATTACAAAATAAAATAATTTTTCTCTGTGTGCTTTTGAAATATCCTATAAAACCACGTACATTCAGGACCTTGAAATTGTCTCATTTCAGTTTCTTAAATTAAACTTTGAGTTTTGAAGTGAAGAGCTACATCTCCTATGTCTGGATAAATAAGCTCCTATATTTAAAAATCAACATTAACTTATTTTCAATAAGGGTATGAACTATGAAAGATGAGTTAGATGTTTTTGTGATTTTGCAGACAAAATTTTTTAAAAATGCTGTCTTGACATTTTGGCTGCATTCAAATATTTGAGGAGTTTTATATGAAAGAGAAGGTTGACTTTGCTTGTTCTCATAGAGTGTAAGAGGAAAAATTGGGACTAGAATGTGGAGATAAAAGGAGAAATATTTGTCTTTCAAATACTGATGAATTTCCAATAATTAGTAATAGGCAGAGACCTTATAGCCATTATTCCTGAGAGTAAATTAATTATCCCTGCTTTATGTCAGAGTTTGCACCAGAGCTTTGCAGAAAATTTCTGCTCATATGATTATGTTAACTGCATCAGAAACAATAAGGTTAAGGATGTCTTGAGGGTAAAAAAAGGAGGCTAGCACAAATAGGAACTCTAGGTGTGGGGTGCCTTTTGAACACCCTGATGTTTTTGTTTCTGGCATAGCTTAAGAAAATGGTATAGCTTAAGAAACCTGACTCTGATGGCAGCAACAAATTTGCCAAATTTACCATTCAGTCCAGACAAATTTCCTTATATTTACTTTCAGTGCTAATGGATATGTGAATATGCTAAAGTGGGAAAGTACAAAATGGTACTTTGGGGACAAAAACACTAATTGAAGCATATCATCATCATCATCATCATCAATCAGGCTTGAAATACATTTCCTCTTCACACCTGAACACACAGGGAAGAATAAAATGTAACGAGAACCAATTATGTATTTTTTAAAATTGATGTCACTGATAATTCCATCTCAGACTGAATTTGAAGAATGTCTTAGAAATCGTAGTCAAGATTCTCTGAAGTCAGAAAGGGAACTTTATTTGGAGATACTAAGTGGGGAATTAGATCCTCTTCTAGTTGAGGTGATCATGTCAAATTAAATACTTCATTTTATGAGAGAAGCAAATGGAGTGGTGACTGCAGAAGAGGCACTTAGCCAGCCAGATCAGCTGTATATTAGATGTCACAGCCAACTTGTCTTCAGATCACGTATGTCAAAGAGTATCTCTGTAATTTTAGCTGTTGGGCTCACCACTACCCCTGGCAAATTAAATCATATAGTATCCGTGCATTTTTTTTGAACCAGTATAACAGTTGGCAGAGATAAGAGGAATAGGTTTCACAGGGTCCCATTATAGAAGTATCATTAAATGAAAATAATTAAGTACTTTCAGTATCATGCTATGTACTGTCTTACTTGACTCTTCGCTGATACATTAGTAACTGAGTGCTAGGATAATTGAGATTATATTTCGAATGAAATGGTTTATTCGGAACCATGAAGTAATTCAATTAAAAAGTTTATTTCAAATATATGTTTTCTTTGCATGGGGCTCACTTGTCATCTTGCACTGTGATTTTGTAAAGGAGAGATAGTAAATATCTTGAGCCTCAAGGATCATTATGCTTAGTTTATTTCTTCCCACCTAAAGGTCCAAAGTGTATATTTTTAACTGTGAGTTGTAATAGTGCCAATATAATTAAAATTACCTACAATACTGATATTCAAGAGAAACCAATGTTTTCTAAAAAATTGTAGGAAAATAAATGAGAGGCTATTCCTAGAAAACAGGTGAGTATATGAATTAATATTCTCATATGCACTCTATGTATTTATTCACACATAGTCCTTTCTTCTTTTAATGGAAGTCCTCAATAAATGATGATATTGACATAAATGATTATCATTATTGTTATTTTATTGCAGTTTTAGTAATAAATGGAATACTTGTCTACTGAACAGACAGGTGGGAAAATTGAAGAGGGAAAATTTAATTGGGTTTATTAAAAAGAAACAGCTAATTAATCATCATATATAGGGCAGAACATAATTCTTCCAATTCTGTTCTCTGTGATTTTTTTTTTTTACTGTGTTATAGCATTCAAATTCTAAGTTTATTGTATAGATTAATTATTAAGTGTGTCACATAACATTGAGGTTCTGTTTTCTCTAGAGTTGTATCTAACATATTGTATGATCTGTATTTCCCCTATCATGGGCTAGAGTATCACAGATGAATACATGCAAGATTCATGTCTGTGACAGACACTATCTATTTGTTCCATGGTCATGATATCTTTCTTTACAAAGAGAGCACTGGTGTTACTTATGATGGCATTCAGCCCCAATTTTAAAAGCCTGACATTTATCCCAGGGCTGTGCCTTTTTTGTTTTGTTTTGTGTTTTTGTTTTTGTTTTTTTTTTTAATATATTTTTTAAATTTATTTCTAGGAGAGAGAGAGACAGCGTGAGCAGGGGAGGGTCAGAGAGAGAGGGAGATACAGACTCTCAAATTGGCTCCAGGCTCTGAGCTGGCAGTCAGCGCAGAGCCCGACGCGGGGCTCGAACCCATGAACCGCGAGATCATGACCTAAGCGAAAGTTGGACGCTTAACCGACTAAGCCACCCAGGCGCTTGTTTTGTTTTCCCTATGCCTGTGTGGTGATGAGAAAGAAGGGGAAGGCGGAGAGTAGGAGCAGAGCCATGTCATTCTCCAGTTGAACATCTACTTAGGAAATGGCTAATGATTGGCCTTTATGCCTGAATTAACTGTATCAACACTAACCACCACATCACCTCCAAAAATATAGGGAGAGACGATCAAAAGAGCAAGTGAGCTTAGGTCAGGGCCTCAGAGGAAGGAGATAAGGTAAGGAGGTAAAAGGACAAGCAGAGAGTGCAGGAAACCAGAGAAAGTAGCCCCAAAGAACTATCTGAAACATACATGGTTTTCCATGAGGGAGTCAGCATTTGAGCTGATTTGAGCCACATCATGTACACTGATGATCGGTCACTGTTGGCCTGAGAATCAATAGTATTGAAGAAAGAACACCATTAAATGGCCAGTTAGGTGAAAAGCCATATACAATTTTGCTCTTTGCATCCAAACCACCAAGTTTTGGAGAGGGAATGAAGAGAAAATTTGTAACCAGATAAGAGCACTAAGGTTCCCAACACCAGCACCCAGTGATCCAGGTCAAGTTTTCATGAAGGAATGAGAGAAGATTATAAGCTTCAGATGAGTTTGGAAGTTGAACTTTGGGCCGAACTGTGTTTGAAAAACAGAATGGCTGGAAAGATACAGAATCTATTCAAGGTACCATTAAGGTGTCACCAAGGGATTAGACAGAGAGATTCAACCTGGACATGTATAGAAATAGTGATAAAAGAAAAATGAAACTCTCCTAGGTATAATTGACTGAGTTGAAACTGCTAAAAAAAAAAAACAAAAAAACAAAAACAAAAAACAAAAACAAAAACAAAAAAACCCCAGAGACATAACAATGTAATATGAAGTCAATTAAACATAAGAAAAATGGTCTTGTAATGAATGCTATACTTCTTCATAGAGGGATTCAAATGAAACGCCATGTATAAATGACTAATGATTATTTTTTTTTAATGTTTTATTTTTTTTTATTTCTAGGAGGGAGAGAGAGAGAGACAGCGTGAGCAGGGGAGGGTCAGAGAGAGAGGGAGTCACAGACTGAAATAGGCTCCAGGCTCTGGGCTGGCAGTCAGCACAGAGCCCGACGCGGGGCTCGAACCCACGAACCGCGAGATCATGACCTAAGCGAAAGTCGGACGCTTAACCGACCAAGCCACCCAGGCGCCCCGACTAATGATTATTTTGACCCAAAGTCTTTGAGAGTGAGGGGAGAGAAAGAGAGACAGAGAGAGCAAGCGAGAACACAAACTGTCATAGACCAGATGATAGTTACAGAGACATGATGACTAAATGCAGTGTCATACACTATATTGCATTATTGAAGCAAAACAGAGCATTAATGGAAAATGAAATCTGAATGAAGTCTGGAATTTAGTTAATAATATACTAACACTTGTTTCTTACTTTTGATTAATATATTCTGGTATGTAAGATGTTGGCAGCATGAGGAAATGAGTGAGAGAATGGCAAAAGTTTCTATGTTTTCTTTCTTTTTTTTTTTTTTAATGTTTTATTTATTTCTAGGAGAGAGAGAGAGACATCGTGAGCAGGAGAGGGTCAGAGAGAGAGGGAGTCACAGATTGAAACAGGCTCCAGGCTCTGAGCTGGCAGTCAGCACGGAGCCCGACGCGGGGCCCGAACCCACGAACCGCGAGATCATGACCTAAGCGAAAGTCGGACGCTTAACCGACTAAGCCACCCAGGCGCCCCTATCTTTTCTTTGAAACTTTTTTTATAAACCTAAAATTATTCAAGAGGCTTTTTAAAATTTTACTTAAGAAAATGATTACAAAATGAGTAAAGGATATACACAGACAATTCACAAGGAAAAAGACATAAAAGAGGGTGAAATTTATGAACAAGCAATATCCTGGTAGAATTCAGGTAAAACAAATTTTAAAACTAGTATAAATTGCTTATAATTATAATAGAATATTTACTTCAAAATACATCATCCCTTTCTGCTTGTCATCAGATAAGTTTGGAACACTGTATAAAACACCTGAGCAGTACTTTCGAAAAAGATCAAGCAAATGAAAGTCTGCGTTGAGAAGCCTCCAGAGGCACAATGCCTAACTGTAATGTGGTATTCATAGATGAGATACCACAATAGTAAACAATACATTAAATAGAAACTTAGAGAATATTAATAATAAAGGACCAGTTAATAACCAAGTATCAGTATTGGTTCAGTAGTTCTGACAGATGACCTAAGTAATAGTCGATTTTAACAATAAGGGAATCTCGGTACAGGGTATATGGGAACTGTGTATTACCTTTGATACTTTTCTGTCAATCTATGCTATTCAAAAATAAGTTTACTAGTATTTATATATACAAATTTTTGGTGGAAAAAACTATACACATCCATCACATACACACGCATACATACCTACATACATACACAGAAACATATGAAACATAATTGAAAAAGAGCTAGAATGAATAAACTAAATTTTTAACCTATTTCTCTCTGAGGGATAGAACTATGAATTATTGCTATTCTTTTCTAATATTTTCTAAGTGATCTGTAGTAGCTACCTGTTATCATTAAACTATAATTAAGATAACACTGAATATTACTAAGGACTAAATTAAAACATAAGAGAAAAAATTCCATTAGATTTTAATACATCTGAGTGGTGGACATTACCAAATAGATCATTCTAAATGAGTGGTTCAGAGGTAGCTGTGCCCTAAATGAGGAAAAAAAAAAAAAAAAAAAACACCTCAGGAAAGGGAAACGTGTTTGCCCAATAATCTTTATCGGTTAAACCCATGTAGATTATATTGCTGCTTAGGATATTTATCTTTAGCAATGCAGATTTAGAATACACTCATGAAAATGTTTTTTGGGTGACTGGATTTGGGTAGAAGCTGTGAGGAAGAGGGCTGAAATAGAAATAAAGAGAGAGGGAAAAGAAGGGAAAAAGGAAGAAAGGGAGGGAGAAAGGAAGATAGGAGAGAGAGAGAAAAAAAAGAAAGAGCACAAGAAAAAAAATCTCAATGGAAAGATTCCTGTTCTGAAGGAATTCCACATCCTCCCACCCTATGTAACCAAGTAAGCTTGTGTATGTTCCTGCCACCTGGTGGTGGTATCTTTTCTTTTCTTTTTTCTTTTTTCTTTTTTTTTTTTCTTAACCAAATTCCTCAAACTCTCTGTAGGTACCATCTGAAGTAAGTTATCAAAACATTTGCTGTCCTTAAGGTGCTCTAATTTCCCTCAGATCATTAACTAGGGTCACTATTCTTGGCTAATATGTGATGATGAAACCAAGGGTACGTCAAAGTGTCTGCTAAGGGTGGTAGGCAAGAGACGACAAGATGCTGGATAGGAGAGAATTTATTGATGAGGTAGCATTCTTACACATGTTTAGGCTTAACATTCTATTGCAGTATTTCACACTGATTCTAATAACATGTCTAATGTCCTTTTAGGTTTTAAACATGATTAATTAAAATAAATGAGTGGAGATGTAGTGTTTTGGCAGACTATTGAGAAAAAATTGGGAAAGATCATAAAAATGGGAATGTTAAAATGGATATAGTTTGAGACCAGAGATTCCACTACCTATGTTCTCTGGAGGGCATAGAAGACCATCAGTTCATCAAGACACTGAGAAAGGCACCTGCTTTTTTGGAAGGTTTAAGGTTGGTGTCCTTTGTAGATTAACTGTAAGAGATGCTATCGTAGAACTTTGCTCCCTGGTCTCAATGGGTACAAGATTTCAGAAAGGCAGATGTTTGGTGGCAGTGCTTATATACAGAGGAAGAGTTAAAATTACTATAATGGGAACAGAAAGTTCCCTTGACCTTCAGGAGTCTGTGGTAATGGATCATGACGTTCCTAGAGGTGGGATAGATTAACAGCTGGATAAGGCTGACAAGAGACACTCAATGAAAAGAATTTATTACCCTAAGCTAATTTACAACCCCAAAACTTACCAATTAAACTGAAGAATGAGACTCTTTAAAGAAAGACCTAGTAAGGATGTGGAAAGTATACACAATAAATATTTCTCCACTTCTTCCCTTATAAGGCCTATGGTGATTTACCATAATAATTAATTGTTGGGAGAGAAGGAATATCCAAATATTAAGAATTTTTTAGCGTTAGGATCTAAGCTGCTACTGATGCCAGGGTACTTGAAATGTAATCACAATCACTGCCCCCTGGGTTAAATTGGCGATTTGTAGATGCTAAATAATGAATAGAACCTAAGTTCATTCCAAAGTGGATCTTGTGCATTTATAGACCCAATACCATGCTTCCTATCTTTCAGAGTATAAATGGTATACACACATTTAATATCTGAAAAAACCCTCATATTGGTTACCTGGATTTGAGGTTAAGAGTCAGAGTAGGAGGAAGGGCCAATTGAAATCCTCTGAAGTTCAAGGCCCAAGCCAAGACAGTGAATCAATCCAAAGTACTGCTTTATCCTTGGAAGATCTGTAAAGATTAATGCCATCTTCACAAACTTAGAAAGATAGGAGGTAGGTAGATACTATTATTCTCTAATTCATTTACCCATTTGATCCTTAGCAGGGTAATGTATCATGACAATTGTGGGCTATACTAAATTTAGTCAAGTGGTAGTCACAACACCAGATGTGGTGACTCATGAGATATCTTTTTTCTTTAGGTCTTTAAAAATTTTTATTTAAGAACAGTTGATATATAATATTAAAATAGTCTTCGATATACAGCATAGTAATTCAACAATTATATACTGCACAAAATGCTCACCGTGATAAATGTATTATAATATTATTGACTATATCCCCTATGCTGTACTTTTCATCCCTGTGACTTATTTATTTTACTGAAGGTTTGAACCTGTACCTCTTAATCCCCTTCAACTATTTTTGTTCATCCCCTGTCCCCTTCCCTTTGGCAACCACCAGTTTATTCTGTATGATTCTATTTCTCTTGTTGATATTGTCATTGTTTTTTTTTTCTCGATTGTCAGAGCTCAATAGAGCATCAGGAAATTGGCATTTCAGTCTCTTATCTGTCAAATAAGGTGTGGTTTTTTTTTTTTTTTTCCATCTCCAACAATATGTAGGACCTCAGACAACTAACTTTTATATGATAAAGTGAGCATTCCACATTCACTGTACTGTTTCCATACTTTATTAACCATCATGATTCTGTAATGATATAGTCCACCAAGAACTCAATCATCTTGCCATTTATAAAAAAATTTACCTAAGTCCATGTCATCGATGACACTCATTGGATATAATAAGCAGGGGGCTGCAAATAATGCAGATTAACCAGTAAAACAGAAGTGTACCTGATGGTAAGAGATAAATGGCATGAAAATTGAGTTATCAATTGCATTTATGAATTTTAAGGTATCCAATCATATGAAGCAGGACAGGATATCCCCTTTAAGATAGACACTTTTGTGCATATTATATTCCCTACCACTAAGAACAAAACATAGAACTTGGTGAGTCTCTCTTAAATATTAGAGGAAACACCTAGGATACTGGGATATATTGCTCAAAACAATTAATTAATGACTCAAAATACTAATCATTTTAAGTGGGTCCTAAAGCAAGAGGGCTCTCTAGCAGCTCCAGTGTATGATTAAAGTTGTCCTGCTATTGAAATAATATGACACAGATGACAAATGATAGTATAGCACTAGTATGTTGGGTAATGCCTGACAAAATCCAGTAGAATTATCACAACACAGAAGGTCATGATTTACACACCAGAGAACTACTGGTAATTTGAAAGGAATCTTTTCGTGTTCTAGTCACCCTTCAAGAGACCAAGAATTAGCTGATTATAGGGCATCAAAGGACGTTATGACTGGAACCACCCATTACACTGTGACACAAGTATTGCTGGATGTAATAAATAAAGTGGCCATGTATAATGAACATCAACCCAGCATATAACTGAATTTTAGCTTTCAGGATCAGCCAAAGAAGGCCAAGAGGCCATAAATTACATGGGCAGGTAGCCCAGACTCCCATGCCCTATACTTCTTTTGAACTCCTGCCTCTCTGCGTACATTGACATGTACTTATGATGGGTTTTCAGCAATGAACTGACAGAAAAGAGGTAAACTAAGTAAAGGCCTACAACACAAGGGTCCTAGCAAAATATTTTGAGGTAAAATAAAATCCTACTCAAGAATGGCTTGAAGGAGACTCATGAAAACAAAATCCTCCCAAATCCAGAGCAAATGTACACATTTATTTTGTGTGGAAGGAGAAGTGGCCAAAACTATATATATGCCCTGACTCTGGAACAGGGAAGATGGTTGAGTTGGTTGGTCAGTGATCTAAAAGGAGCTAAATCATAATTTCACATTCAAAATCTTATGGACAAGGTATGTAGATGAAACATGATTTTTATATCTCTTGTTAAGGTGCAGCTGAAAATATGTACTTGCTCTGGAGACACTAAACAAGCAAGAGAAGGATGATTTCTTGTATACATACCAGCCAGAATCTTTGACAACCCTGGGCTGCTATAATAGGTTCATGAATATAGTGGTTATGGTGATTGAAATTATATATTAGTCTGAAGGTATAGGGCTCCATTTTCCAAAGCTGCTCCAGCTTCTGCTGCCGAAAGACTTACATTCTAATGGCAGAGACTGACATTTAACAGTAAATGGCATTTAGCCCTCAATATCGTAGGCCATAAGACCAGGCAGTCACATAAGAAGACCAGTAGCAGATTGATCATATCCAACTCCTTGGACCAGTGAGAAGACAATAATTTACCATTACTGGAATTCACACCTTCTCTGAATATAGATTTACTTTCCTTACTTACAGTGCTTCTAATAAGATCATGAACTGAAGGTTTATATATGTCATTATTTCCCACAATATGATCCCTCACATCATTGAATTAGTCAAAGAGACCTATTAAAGAACAGAGAAGAAGTGATGGAGAAAACAGAATGATAAAATCACGAACAAATATTTCTACCACATAATCCATCACTTAGTAATTGGCATGTAACAACATCCTGTGCAGTGCTCAAGGATCTGTCCTGCAACATGCAGTATACACATTGAATAAGCACTTGATGCAATGTGTTAATGGCTCTAGAAAGGATGTACCCCCTATCGTTTTAAGACCAAGAAAGGGAAGGGGCGCCCGGGTGGCGTAGTCGGTTAAGCGTCCGACTTTCGCTCGGGTCATGATCTCGCGGTTCGTGGGTTCGAGCCCCGCGTCCGGCTCTGTGCTGACTGCCAGCTCAGAGCCTGGAGCCTGTTTCAGTCTGTGACTCCCTCTCTCTCTGACCCTCCCCTGCTCACGCTGTCTCTCTCTCTCTCCTAGAAATAAATAAAACATTTAAAAAAAAAAAAAAAAGACCAAGAAAGGGAAGAAAATTGTCTCCTCTTTATTATAGAATTTGTATTCCCCAAATTTAAACTTTGCTAATGTGTAGGTCTGATTTCCAAGAGGAGCACTTCAGTCACCAGACATAGGAAGAGGTACACTGAAATTTGAAGCTTTTATCATTTGGTGTTTGGACTAAGAGGAGAATAAGCAGGTTAATATATGAAGGTTAGACAACCCAGATAACCACAATGAACTACTATAATTTCTACACAATGGGATTAGAAACAAATGTTTGGGATCCCAGGTATTCACTGGGAGAGAGATAATGAATATTAATTTAAGTGAGTCCAGTTGCAGCAATTGGAATTAGCTTCTTTTGCTAAGCATCATGTATTCATTCTATTTTCATAATTAAAACCAGCGTAATCTATGGTAGTCTTCATAGTGTTGACTTAATGAAAAGTTCTGAACAAGCTAAGGGAAAAATGTATGGCACCCACTTCCCACTTTCATATTATCTTTGCATTTTGCTCAAGCAATTATTTTTTTTGGTATTCAACTTCATGCACATATTAGCTAAAAGCACCTCACCTAATCTTATCTCATTACACTACATAAATTTTATACTATGTCCTGGGTGGCTTCTTTTGAAATGCTTACAAGAATTGGTCTGATGCACTACTGATACTAGCGTGCAACCTGGAATTTGGAGGGATTTATCCCCTGTGGAGAAGTCTTTGACTAATAAGGGATGGGTGTTGGTGGTTAAATTCCCCCTATTCCATTTTTCAGATAAATGACTTGAAGCATATTTTACATGGTTCTTCATAGTCGCAGGATCAAGTTACACTTATCCAAGTGGAAATATAAGTCTGAATACATCTTTAAACAAACTTTTCTCCTTTGAGATTTTGTACTCCTCAATACCCAATTTTCTTGGATCATTTTACACAGTAAATGATCTATTTGTAAGTACATGTTCATGTAAGTACAAAGTTCATGCTTTGTCTTGATGGGGAGACACAAGCTAAGACTTTCACCTTCAACAAGATTGGTGCTGTGGCTATGTAAAGACTATGCAGCAAGAAGGGACAGAGGCGTTAAGAGTGTAGGCTTGCACTATAACAACTAAACATGGAAGTTAAGCAAAAATGAGGGAAATGAGGTTATCAAAGGCATTGGATGTTTCTACAAGGCTAAATAATTGTTGAGAACACTAAAAGGAAACTAGAAAGGTAAAAATTAATAGAAAGATTCTTCCCTGCATTTGAATGTATTCAAGTATTACTGTTATTGATAAGGTCAGTTGTAATCCATCTAGGCTGTTTGTCAATGAGTTGAAATTATCTGTATTGCTACAAAGAATGAAAGTGAGCTAGAAAAATAGAATCATTGTGAGGTGAAAGAGTGTATCTCTGGTCAGTAATGAATAACAAAGTAAGGTGACTTGGTTCTTCTATTTTGATTAAATGATATTCAAACCTGATTAATATTAGGAAGAAGAAAAGAAAAATAGCTTAAATATAGCAAAAATGAAAAGCTGAAGTTAGATATCAACCTTTCCTACAGGCCACTATGAGGGTTTTGTGAGAAAATAATAGCTGTCTGTTAAGATGATGTTGAAAAGTGGTATTCTCAGAGGACAGCTGGGATACCATTATGTACTAAGCAGGGAAGAAGAGTCTGGGAATATAGGGAACTTGTTGACTGTTAAACCATAAGTTTCAGAGGACACAGTGGTAGGTTGTCAAGAGTTTGGGAGATGTGAGTGAAATAGGCAAATTATAGAACACTGTGGAGATTAGACTATAAGGCAAAAACTGGGATCTGGGAAAAACAATGATAGAGAACATAAGATCATTGTTTGTTGACTCAAGGTATTTAGTGGTGGTAAAACTGCTAAGTTCTAGAGCTAGGGAGAAGTAGGAGTTGGAGTTACCTCTTGACCTTTGCCAGTAGAGGTGAAGAGATCTTGCGAACCAGAGCTTTAGAGCCAATGTATGAAACCCCTCTTGAACCCTTAACAATTGCAGTGTAAGAGGTCACTGTTTTTGTGTTAGTGTGCTAGCGAACTCTTGATTGTCCATTGGTAATTTATGGACTCAAAATAGGAATGGATTACAGAAAATCACTACATATAGAAATAACTACATATACATTTTAGAAAATTTAAAAACTCATTAGACTATTTAATTTAGTAAGACTCGTATTAATATTTAATAACTGTTTAAAATGACTGTCTTAAAGATATAATTACCAAAATGATTTCAAAAGTAATAAAATATCTAAATAGACCAACTTCACAATATAAATACGGATATTTGAAAGCATATTTCTTACCTCTTAAAATGTGGCATTCTAGATATTTTCACAAGGAAACTTACTTTAAATATTTGTAGACCTGATATTTATAATAGTAATGAAAATTTTCTAGACCATAGACAAATAAGAAAATTCTATAAGCTGTTTTTATAAGGAGAATATAATATGGGAAATACATTTTCTCACTTATGAATATATAAAAATTATAAGTGAAACATTAGGAAATGTAATCATGCAGTATTTTTATACATAATACATCATGAACAAGTAGAGTTTATCCTAACAATTTAACATTAGAGGCAGTATGTTAAATAATTCAACACATCAATAGATTTAATGAAAAAAATTTCCAAGTCCTCAAGGTAGATACCTAACATGCATTTTAAAAAATACCACATTCTTTCTTAAATTAATAGAAACTCATTAAAATAGAAATAAATATAAACCTCTAACAAAATAAAATGTGACCATTTCACTCAAAGCTTTCATCATATTTGATAAAGACCCACTAGTAACTAACATTATAGAATTTTATTAATAAAAAAATACAGATACAGATGAATCACTGTGTTTTATACCTGAAACTCATATAACATAGTGTGTCAACTTTATTTCAATTAAAAAAAGTTTCTATGAGGTGCCTGGGTGGCTTGGTCGGTTGAGTGTCCTGTTGATTTTGGGTTAGGCCTTTATCCCAAGGTCATGGGATCAAGCCCCAGCATGGAGCCTACTTAGGATTCTTTCTTCCTCTGCCCCTCTCCCTCTCTCCCTCCCTCTCTCTCTCTTAAAAAAAAAAAAAAAGAAAAAGAAAAATGTTTCTATTTCTCTGCTATTTTTTTTATCTTTTAATTCATTCTAAAGGCATTTTTCTTCATTGTGCATAGATATAATAACTGCTTTTAAGTCCTTGCCTAATATTGTCAACATCTAGATTATCTCTATTGATTGTGTATCATTGGGTCTGCATATATTAAAAAGTTTTGAATTGTATTCTGAACATTGTGATGTTAAGTATTATAGACTATGGACTTTGAGAGTGATGATAATTGTATTGAGTAGGAAATAAAATTAGTAAGAAAAAATAGAAAACTTTTGCTCACTTGTCATGGATGGCAGTTCAAATATCTGTTCCATTCTTTGAGCCTTAGTTTGGCAGCATGAATGCTCTAAATGTGAGATTCAGAGGTCAGCCAGTGAATTGGCCAAGTTTAAACAGATGAATTGTATTGGGAGCCATTCTGAGCCCACTAGTCGAGAAAACTCCTGATGAGGTTAAAGCAAGTTTGCACGGTTTCTTGCCAATCAGATGACGACTGATATCCACCCCCACTCAATTATTTCTGCTTGAGCACTGACCCCTAAGGTACCTTGTTGATCAATATCGGGAGTGACTTGTTCCCTTATTCCGCCCCTGGTATGATGATTGCACCTTGTGAAAAAACTTATTGTGGGAACTTCTTCTTTTGATTATGGGAACAGACATCGTGTCTCCAGAAGGTCCTGTTTCCCTCCATACTTTCCCTTGAGCTATAAACAGGCTAATGACCCTTACTCATAAAAGATTGACTTTTACATGTACAATTCTGTTTCTACCATTGCATTAGTTCAGGATGCTCATACAGCTCAACATGTAAATCAACTAACCAAAAATGTCTCTCATGCCCTAGCTATTCAAGAAATCATAAAACTAGACACAAAGGTAAATGCACTCAAAGAGGCTATTCTATGTATTAGAAATGAGCTAAACTCTTTAAAGGTATGACTGGGTCTCTGGTGCCATAAAGAATATAACTGGAAAATCAAGTCTTGCCCGGACACAAAGAGCCTAACTTAGAGAGAAGGAACAGATAAGGGCAGAAGATAAGTTACTACATATACCTTTGCTAACTGGTGGTGTATAGCAGCCCCTTCCCTAAGGCCTACATTCCACAAACACCTTCCCTTCCCCTGGCAGCTGTGATGAGGATGGATAAGAGTATCTACAAACCTATGACTTAATCTTAGCGTTATTAAAATGCGAACACCTTGTTATTTTCTTAGTTACTCAACCTCACTATAATTGGGGCAGTTCTGCAAGAAGACTTCTGTAAAACCTGTTTCTGTACATTTTCCAAAAATATCTTATCACAAAGAGCTATCCATTGTAAAAATTCCATTTCCTGATGCCATGTTAACATTTGACCTATAAATAAAGACACCAAAACCGACAGGACGGAGATGCCTGCCTGGTGATCAGAAGGGATCTCGGGGCTCTCTCACTTTCTCTCTCTCTCCGACACCGTCCATCCTTCAGGGGCCCCTGGACCTGCCAGAGCCAGCCTCCGACAGAATTGGAGTTCTCTTTTTCTGAGATTCCTGTCTCAGATTTCTGCTGTTGTAGTCAACTCTTGCTCTGTCATCTAACTGTCAAGTCACAATGATGGCAGGGTGTCTATTGGGGCTTCAGCCACCAAGTAACACCAGGCCTTACACCTCTTGCACAGGCCAGTGCAACTTCTTCCAAGTTTCAGTCCTTTTTAAGGTGCCCTGACTTTGTGCAGTTTGTTTTTTTTATTTCATTTTGCACTAAGTTTCTTATCAAGAGTATGTGATTGTTCTTCTAATGGAAGTTTGTCTATTAGGACTCACTGCATTATATATAATATGTCAACCTCTGACAATGCAAAATGTGTTACTTCATTTTCTTGAGTTGCCGTTGTGTTTTTGCCCTGAATTAGGCTCATGTATACTCATTACAGCACCTCAGCAGAAAGATGCTAACCCCCTTTTCCTGAAAAACTGGTAATTACCGTAAAACTTTCCATCCTGTTTGGAAATAGTTTTACAGTTAAACTTATTGCCTGTATGTTTATTGATAACTGTCAGTTTCATTTGTTCACCATTGTCACCACTGTTGTACTATAAACTGTCTTTTCATTGAGGTCAACTTTTATACAATAGTAAAAAATCAGTGTTTTTATTTTACATTGTTGTATGACAAGCAGTGTGCAAAAAAGCCAGGAAAGTGGTTATAATACAAAAGAGTTAATTAGCTTGGTGTCACCTAATCAGGAGGAAGGAAAAATAAGTCTGCATCTGAAAAGAGGTGGCCCAAATTACTTCAATAAGAACTATAGGAAATCTATATTTATAGCCCTCTGGGGAGAAAGAAAGTTAATTCCATTCTTGAAAGCATTATAAGAAACACCTTTTGCAGCAATAAAGAGAAAATAAGAGAATTAGAAGATATGCAATATAAAATTAAATTACTTTCACATTTTGAATTGTCATCAATCTGAACCCTTTAAGTAACTATAATACTGATTTTATGTGATCTTATGCTTAAATCTAACAATCCACAGAAATCACCTCTTCTATACACCAAAATATTAGGAATATAAAAATTCAAACTGTTCATACTTTGGCTATAAACAACATAAATTAGGTAAAATGTTAATTATTGAACATTTTATAACTGATTGTCCAGCAGTTATCTATAATGAATCAGTGTCATGTCATCTAGGAAAGAATACTTACTGAAAGTTCATTTCTGTATAATTAGGTGAAATGTTTGCTACCTCAAGAGGTCATCATATAGGTAAATTAAATTTTGTTAATATAAGTATAATACTATATTTGTGATCAACATTGATGTTCCCTTCTTTTTTGATTTAAATTCATTTTTATAGTGCAAAGATTCATATATAACTTACTAATTTTCTCCTGACTTAAAACAAATAACTATTGTCCTCAAGAGTGGAAACAAGTAAAGAATATTCTCATCAGTTGGGGATTCATAGGCACCAGATAACTTTAATTCGTATCCCAAAGCTATGCAAATAGCTAAAGCTGTTCAGGAATATACCAACAAATCCTTAAACTGGGTAATGCACCAAAAAAGGCATATTAGTCATGGTTGACAGTTTTGAAAGGGAAAAAGAACAGTTAAACTTATTATTTTAAAAGCAGCACTGCTGTTTCTACTGAAATGGACAGTTTATAACTCATAATTTGATCATTCATCCATTGTTATGTTATACAACTCTTCAAGTTGATAGTTGGGAACATGTTAACTCTACAACAAAAACAAAAATGCAGCTTCTTCCTTTTGATATAGTAATGCAGTTTTTGGAGATAATAGTCTATATTATATGGAAAGGTTTAATTCTGAAAAAAGTACACTTTTAAAAGATTATAACACTTCAGATTGACAATAGGATTACTCCTACATGGCTGGTTATAAAACCACCACACTGATCTTCATGCTTTAGCTTATATGTTTTTATATCAAGATATTTGTATGATAGATTTTGAACCTTGCTTCTAGATATATGAATAAATATTTTTAAAAAAATTCCATGAGGTCATCAAACACAAATTTTCTTTCTTTTTACATTTGGTGTTTTTATTGAAGTATAATTGACATACAATATTAGTTTCAAGTATGCAACGTAGTAATTGATATTTGTATACATTGCAGAATGTTCACCACAATAAGTCTAGTTACCATCTGTTACCAGTTATTACAATATTTTTTACTCTTTCCCATGCTATACATTGTGTCCCCATGATTTTTTACTTTATACCTGGAAGTTTGTACCTGTAGACCATCTTCACACATGTTGCCCAACTCCAGCCTTGCCTCAGGCAACCACCAATCTGGTCTCTGTGTCTGAATCTGGATTTTGTTTTGTTTTGTTTGTTTTGATTTGTAGATTCCACATATTAGTGAAATTATATTGTATTTGGCTTTCTCTGTCTGCCTTATTTTACTTAACATGAGAACATCCATGCCTATCTATATTGTCCCAAATGGCAACATTTCACTCTTTTTTATGGCCAAGTAGTATTCCACTGCATATACAGCATCTTTACACATTTATCAATGGGCATTTAGGTTATTTCCATATCTTTTCTATGTAAACAATGCTACAATGAACATATGAGTGCAGACGATACCATTTTGAATCAATGTTTTTGTTTTCTTTGGATGGGTACCCAGCAGAATTGCTGGATCATATGGTAGTTCTATTTTAAATTTTTTGAGAAATGTCCATGCTGGCTGCACTAATTTGCATTCCCACCAAGTGTGCACAAATATTCCCTTCTCTTCACACCCTTACGAACACTTATTATTCTTGTCTTTTTGATAATAGCCATTCTGGCAGATTGTAAAGTGATATACCATTGTGGTTCTAATTTGCATTTCCCTGATATTACTGATGTTGAGCACCTCTTCATATGCCTGATAGCCATCTGTGTGTTTTCTTTGGAAAATATATCAATTCAGACCCATTACCTGTTTTTTATTTTTGTTTATTTTCCATTTACCTATTTTTTTTTCTATTTCAAGTTTTTATTTAATTTCCAGTTAACATATAGTGTAATACTAGGTTCAGGTATAGAATTTAGAATTCAGTGATTCATCACTTACATACAACTGAAAGTGCCTTCCTTAATACCCATCGCCCATTTAACCCATCCCCCTGCCCACCTCCCTTTCAGCGACACTTAGTTTGTTCTCTATTGTCATCCTTCTGATTGCAAGAAAAATTAAGGTTGAGATAAGAGATGATCGAGTATTCTATGGATTTTTTTTCTTATCAACTAGCTATTAAGTAATACAGAAACATAACTCTGCTATTTTGTTGATGAAATCATTTGTAAATATTACTGAATTCAAATGCAAGCAAATCACGTTATTTTCTTTGGTCAATAACAAACATTTCAAAGTTTAGTAGGCATAAATATATTCAGATATACCAAGTTCCTTATAGTATCTCAGCCAAAAGTGTAATAATGACATTTTAACTTATCACATATAATTTAATTTTTATCCAAAATCTTTTAATACTGTGTTAGTGCATTTCTATGAATCCCTACATTTCTAGCTGTTTCTGATGAAGACCATTTTCATCAAGTAAAGGACATCAGGTTGTTTCTGTTGCCATCTATGGCAAGCAGTGGGCTGAATCTGATAAAAGTTAGTAGTCCTATTTCTGTGAGCTCCTTGCAGTTTGTTCTCAGTATTGGATACTTATAGTGCTGACATTTCGAAAGCACAGATGGTGCAGAGGAAGTCCTCAGACGTCACCAGAGGGCGGTTTTCAAATCTTTGCCACAGGTTTAGAGAGCTACAACTTGAAAGAGAGAAAACTTTTTCACTAAGCTTTCTATTTGAAGTTCAAAAGTAGTTATCTTCCAAAACATGTAAATCACAGTGATTCCACCTGAATTAGTATAATAGTAACACCTTATATTTTCTGTGATTAGGGGAAAAATTAGATCTTTCCATCTTTACATCGTATTGTAGATATTTTCTATAAGAAAGTTTCTATTTCTTGCCATGGAAAATATATTTGTAACTCTGTATCATGAGCTTTCTGCTTCAATAATACTTTTTAATTATGGTGTTAATATATCTAGTGTATTTTAATTATTGGATTATGGATTTGTCTCAGAGTTAAGACTTTTCAGTTCTTCTGTGTGTGTGTGTGTGTGTGTGTGTGTGTGTGTGTTTTGTTTTGTTTTGTTTTGTTTTTTTACAGATGACTGTGCCTAGTTTAGTATTGGGCAAATGGATGGTGCAAAATATATGTTCACTTAATGCGTGAATGAATGGTTATTCAGTTATGAGACTAAAATTATTATATGTTAAAATGGAGGACAACATATTTTTATACGGCACAGATTAAACTAAGACTAAAACTAAAAAAATGTAAAAATGAGGAATAATGAAAGTGTTCTGTTTCTGTCACCATAATGTGGTGAGTACCTCATTTTAAGAAAAGAAATTATGCAAAATTAGTTTATAATGAAAGAAATATGTATAGAAATAATATAAATGTATATCTTCTTACCGCATAGTTTCATATTAAACAGGTATTTCTAATTTTTTTCAGAAGTTAAACACGTTTTAAATGAATGTCCATTTCCAAATCCAGACTTTAGTTAAAGGTATAGAAAATAGAAGTACAGCCCAATTATTCAGGTTCACAGCAGTATTTTTTCCCATATGTTTAAGGACAACTTTGCATACATCTGTATGATTTATGTGTACCTTTGAAAGATGTATAAGGTCTATACAATATTCCATAAAATAGTAATAAATTACTAAACAGCTTCTAATGACAAATAATTTCAGGAGAAAAACTTCTAAATTCTTAATATTAACTTTAAAAGTAATATATCACTTATTTTGTATAACACTGTTAAAATCATAATGTATTGCAGTTTCCATTAAATTTTTATATACGGATAAATAATAGTCTTATAAACAAAAATAAATTTTAGCTCCACTTTAATTTTTTGCTTTATTTAATAAAAGAGATCTTGTGAAAATGATAGATGTATAGCATCCGCAATTTAAATCATATACTAAAGGACATAAAATAATGTAATTATGTGAAATTCAACCTTTCAGAAATCATCATATTTTATATTTTGATGAGCTTTATTAAACTAAATGGATATATTTACAAAGTACACTTATATGTATTTTCATAGCTGAGATAACATTATGAATATTCTGTTTATATATATATATGTTTATATTTACATTTGCATAATCATTTAAAGAAATATCCAATCATAGTATTAACTGAGACAATAATTCATAAAAGTTATAACTTATGTTATCAGTGTTCTCTTCTTGGATATTTAAGATGTATTGAAATTATGACTATTAAAAGATTTGGATACATTATTTTTGCATAAATATTTTTCACCTTGCAGCCATATCTGTATGGCCGAATTTTAGAGGTAGAATTGCTTGATCAAAGGTAAGGGTTGTTTCATATTTAATAATAATTAAGGCTAACATCCAAAAAGATTGCATAAAACAATGCTCAAACAACATTAATGAGATTCTACTAACTATTGATTTCCTTTCCAAAAGCAAAATATCTCATTTTACATAAAACATTACCTTGACCTTTAGTAAAGTTTTCCTTTTATCATAGTTTTTGGATATCTTGTTATATTTTTGTTGTCTATTTTAAAAACATATTTTCTACTTGTGTATTTTTGTGGTAGAAGAGATATATTTGTACGCCATGTGTTTTTGTATAGAACTTTCTAATATCTTAAAGATATATAAATTTTTGATCCTGGGCTTTAAAGATAAAGTCCTACTTGCAAGCAATTGTAATTTTGCCTTTTCTTCCCTTTGTTTCAGTGTGTGTACTTAATTGATTCACTGTTAAACTGCACGGGGTAGGTCTCTGAGAATAATATTAAATACCAAACATTTATGTCTCATTTCTATAGTTCTTTTTACAGAAGTAGTCTGACACTTTAATTAATCAAATAAGAAAAGTCCCATTTTTTTTCATTTACTTCTTTTTTTATATTTCAGGGCATAAATTATTAACGTACTTGTAATGTTCTTTGCCCCAAAGCAATCTACTTCTCATCTAGATTTCAGAACTCTTGAGTCAGAAATCATTAAAGAAAAATTGGATGCTAGAATATACTATAGTCAATGGGTTAGCATTTTAAGATAACAACAGATTAGTGTACTATAAATAGTACAAACACAAATCTTGCAAGGAAAGGAGAGAACATCCTTGTCACTGGATTAACTTCTCATCACATTTGCTATTATTAGAGAATATTGAACATGATAGACTAATTTCTTCTTCACTTCCAGACTATATTTTTAAGAGCTATTCCATCTTTCATTAATACAACTTCTATGCTTGTAAATTAGGCATGTTAAAAAGTACTAATTTCCTATGTTCAGATAAAATAGTAATGCATACACAAAATATGTATAATGAGATGAAGTTTAGTAAAGACATTTTTACTAACAGTCATCAAAAAAATCTCTAGAAATCTTATAAATTCTCTCTTGGCTTAAGAAAGCTTAACAAACTCAGATTTAAAAGTAGTACAAGGATAAGCTAAGTAATTATCTTGTGAGATTTACTTCAATCCCAGGTAATGGTCTAGAAAATATAATAAGGCAATTGATCTTTTAGAAGTAGGAACTCATGAATTGAGTGAAAAGTTGTCAGCACATGTTTCTGATACACAGTTGCAAACCAATGTAAAAGATAAAATTTAATGGAGTAATTGATAAGGTTGACAAGGACAATGTGCCTTGTGTAGAGGATCAAAGTTAAAGTCAAATGATACATGCTCTTTTGTTGCCTACTTTTTTCAGCAAATGCATCATGGACATCATCAACATGACTTACTATGAGTGAAATTATGAAAAAGTTATTATAGTTACTGGAAATATACTATGTCCAGTAATTTTGGCTATATTATCTTTATTCTTTGGACATTTCTAACTATGTATATTTTCATTTTGTCTGCTTTCTGGATTCTAAACGCCTGGTCAATTTATTTCACAATACTTTTAACAAAACTTCATTTTACCACATAGTTTTACAAAATACCAAGTATTATGCCATTACAAGGCAAATAGATTCCTTCCTTCTAACCTTTTCCTTTCTCCCTTTCTCTCTCTCTTCTTTCTTTCTCTTAATTTCTTAATTTCTTTCCTTATTTATTTCTCTCCCTCCCTCTTTTCCTCCCTCTCTCTCATTCTTTCTCTCTCGTATATGCGGGACCTCAATCATAATTTGCTGCTTCCATAGAAGTAGGTTGTGTTTCACTCCACCCTTTTAGATTACATCAAAATAGCTCTTTGTAAAACAATCTAACAAAAAAAAACTGATTATAAATATTAATCAGTATAATCATCCTAATAATTCCTATTTAGAGAAAAACATGGGAAGATAGTGACACTGAATTACAAGGGTACTTTTTTATTTCCAAATTTTAATGGTTCCATTATCATTTATTTTGATTCAAGCTTTCATTCTAATTATTAGTGTGTCATTAACTCACAGTTCCCTAAATAGTTAGCTGTAAGCTTTTGGGTAAAGTTGATCTTAAATTCTCTAGAGGAGAATACCATCAATTGTGCATCACATACTCATTAACTTAACAAAATTTTAAAAAATCTTTTCTGTGAGCCGAGCACTGTTGTTTGGGGATATGGCAGATAGGAACATTGATGAAATCCTTGCCATTATGTAACTTTTATTCTAGTTGCCAGTCAATAAGCTAACAGCAACAACAACAACAGCAGCAGCAGCAGCAACAGCAACAAAACATAATATGATTTTAGGAAGTAACATGACAGGATAAGAAGATGAAGAATGATGGTGGTGGGACTATTTTTATGGAACTAGTCCAGGAAGACTATGGCATTTGAACAGACAGTGAATGAGGTGAGAAATTAGTTGGAGAGCAATTCATTCCTGGCCTGGAGAACAGCAAGAACAAATTTACTGCTTTGCTAATTAATTTGTTATTAATGAAAAATAGCAAAGCTTAAGTGTAAGTTTTCTTAAAGAGTGAGTTAGGAATGGGACACCTGGGTGGCTCAGTCGATTAAGCCTTTGACTTCTGCTCAGGTCATGATCTCACAGCTTGTAGGCCAGGATCTCACAGATTGTGGGTTTGAGCCCTTGCATCAGGCTCTGTGCTGACAGCTCAGACGCTACGGCCTGTTTCAGATTCTGTGTGTCCCTCTCTCTCTCTCTGCCCCTCCTGTGCTAGTACTCTGCCTCTCTCTCTTTCTAAAAAATAAACATTTAAAAAAATTTAAACCATATGCAAACATAAATGTGAAAGCACACTTTTGTACAAAATTTACTGTTAAATGAGAAGTAGTGATCGTCATATTTTATGGGATGTACTTTTTTGATATTTCTAACCAGAAAATAACTACATTTGCTGTAATGTAATATCTGTGTTCTGTGTGTAATTCTGTGATATTTACATGTAAATGGGCTAACATTTGTTAATATTTTAGGGTATGTCTCTTTTATCTAAACAGATTTTCAGGGGCTGGAAATCATGCTCTAATCTCTGCCTACGTACACAAAATCTGACTTCTATAAAGAATTCTTCTGTTAGTAGTACTGAAAGAATTCTTACTCCCTTATCAGATTTCCAGTGTCCCTGGATTTCATTTAAACCAGTGAGATCTTCTGTGAACATGGAGCTGTCCTTGCACTGCAGTTTTCTTCACATTTGGGTAGTGTGCTCACGGGCCTTCAGTAATTCCCATTTCAAGTCTGATTTCTTTGGAAATGCATTTGTGGACCTCTGAGATGGAACAACAGATGCCTTCCTTGTTTCTTCAGATCTGCATCGTAATACTAGAGTTTACGTTGCTTCTCTTACCTAGGAAGCCATTTTCCTCTTTGGAGTGAAAAGGGCAGCTGAGAAACTGTCTTCACGTATTCTGTTTCAGGCATTGTATTTGAGTAGGGGAATCAAATCAAAGCTAACAGGATATTAATGTCTTTTCATATTGATATTTGAGTGTTGATTTCCAATTCATATATAAAATCATGTGTTTGTCTTTTTGTCTGTGTTGAAACTGCACAAAGTGGGATTTGTGTTATTCAGGAAACTTCCAGATGATGAGTTAAAGGAATGTGTAATTTATTATGACTCCTCACTACTGCACCCTGAACTTAAGTAAGTCCTGAATTCTCAAAGAAACCCCATCCGTATTTCTGTGGGTATGAAATAAATGTTAGTATTCTAACCAATCCCATCTACAAATGACAAGCATATCTCATTGGTAGAGTAAATAAAATTTGTTACAAAGCCATGAATACTCTTGGTTAGGATTTTGTATTAAAGAATGCACGATATACATATTTTCTCAAGTTATCTAAATATAAACAGTGAATTTTCCTGGACTTTGAGGTATTTTTTCAGGACACAATTAGTCAGGGTTTGAAACTTCTGTGATTGAATAATATTATTTATGGTGGTCTCCTGAAATGAAAGAAAAACAAGTTTAATAAACTCATCATATTTTGTGACAACAATCAAATAACAATTTAAATTATTTCCTAGCATTTCACGTATGCACAGAATGAATGCTTTAAAGATTACCATGTAGGAGAGAATTTTGTAATACTTGTTTAAATTAAGTATATTTATTATTTGTACAGGGTTTTATATTTTTAGAAGGGAAAAGTTATTTTATCAGAGCACATGTATGATTCTCCATTTATTTTGTGATACAGGTTAATAAATTAACCTTCCTTTCAGATCTGGACGTGGATGTTTAGGCAACTTAAATGTTAGTGTGACTTGCCTACTTGTTTTATGTCCTATTATTAATGGGGTCTTGTAAATCTATAGGCTTTATTTTCTAATATGGGTCTAGGATATGCTGTTTCCACATACTGTAATTCTAACCATGTGGACTTACCATGGCAAATCCTTTTAACATTCCCTAACAATATCATAAGTAGTGGAGCATAACAAAAAAATTGCTGCTAGGGAAATGCTAACTTTCTAGCATGAGTATATAGGAAGGATTTTCTTTTCTATGACTTTTTCCACCATTTGTAAGTATGGTTATCATGGTTCAATTCATTTGAATGATGACAGACTTAAAATCCACTGAAACATTTTTCTCCTGAAAAAAAACTCAAGTAAACTATTCTCTTTCCAATCCATTTTGCCCATAGAATGCTGGTCTTTCAGATTTCTTTTGCACCAAAAGCTATACCTCATGTGATGCCCAAGTAGTATTTGTTCAGTTCATGTTGACTGTGGATTAAATTCAATATTAGAGTACTAAATACTATCATAATTATAAGGATTTGGCTTATAGAGGAATTAGGGAAGTACAAGAAGAAACACCTTTGTCTCAAGATAAGTATTTCTAACAGCAATATTTTCTAATGGGATATGAACTGTGTGATAATCCTATAATACAAGTGTTACGCTGTAGAGTAGAAATCTGTGCTGCTGAAGCAGTACATTGCCATATTTTTGAACCCAATAAAGCCACAGTTTGTTCAAATATATGAGTATTTAAGACATAGCCTATGTAATCAATAGCTTGAATTATTTCAAATCATCATTGTGTATTCTCCTTTGGCTCTGATATATTGTATTAACATTATAAATTCAAATAATCTCAGATATGGATATCAGTTTACCGGATAACATTCTGAATAATTTTAAGTAAATTTCAAAATGATGAATATTATCCATTTGGATATTGATTATTATTAGGTAATTATAAGATATTAAATTATGTGTATCTAACTTCAATAACTCTATTGCTTGAACACTAAGAAAGCAATCAACGGAACATTAATCCTCTTTATGTTAAATAGCCAAAATTAAAAAATTTGCATATTCATTCAATTTCCATCATGCTCAAGTGTGAACTAAGCTGACATTACAAAGTGTTTTAATTTCTTTAGAATAACATTTTCAATAAAATTCTAAAATTATTAAAAAATATTCATGAGGAATTATATTTCTAATAGTGGAAAGCTGAGTTGCTTAGGTCAAAGCAAAAATAATATGCTGTATTAAATATAAAATAGGAGTGTGCCTGGGTGGCTCAAGGTTAAGTGTCTGATTCTTGGTTTTGGCTCAAGTTATGATCTCATGGTTCATGAATTGGAGCCCCACAGACATGCATGTACAGTGAGGAGCCTGATTGGAATTCTCTCTCTCTCTCTGCCCCTCACCCTTTATCTCTCTCTCAAATAAACATTTACAAATACATAAATTAGCAGATATTTGAGATTTTTTTGTATTTTGAAAAAGAAAGTAAGAAAACCTGTGTTTTTTTTTTTTTTTTTTTTTAATAAAACCTATAGTAAGATAAGGGGGAAAAAACTGTTCATTAAAGATACATTTACCCCTATGGGGCACCTGGATGACTCAGTCAGTAAATCATCTGACTGCTGATTTCTGTTCAGGTCATGATCTCATGGTTCATGGGTTCCAGCCCTGTGTCAAGCTCTGCACTGACAGTGTAGAACCTGCTTGGGATTCTCTCTCTCCCTTTCCCTTTGTCTCTTCCCTGCTTGTGTACTTTCTCTCTCTCTCTCTCAAGATAAAAAAACTTAAGAGAAAAGAGATACATTTGCCCTTGTGACATTTACCCATACTTCAACCATCTATATTTGGTTTCCTGGTTGAAGCAGACCAAATTACAGTCCAGAATTTTGTCACTTTCCCTTACCCTGAAGTAAAGAGCTAATCTTCAGGTAAAAGTGAACAAGTGTTGAGAAATGCAGGAAGAGTTACCTTGGCAGAAAGTGGAAAAGAAGAGAACAATAAAAAATAAATCATCTTGGGGAGTTTCTGATCACAGACTTGACCTTGTCTTGTATGAGTATGCTCAGCCTAGGTAAGTGAGGAACTTCTGCATTTTCAATTTGGTTTGAGACTTTCTCAAACAAAGGAAAAAGAGAGGGAAGGGACAACTCTCTTTGACTTCAGAGAACACTAATTATCGTTTAAAGACAATGGCCACTAAACTATGAAATATTACAAAGCATACAAGGAAATAAATGCTGAACCTGAATGAGAATCAACAAAAACTATATACCAGCTGTGCATAGTCTACAGGTAATAGATTTATATGATGTGGTGGTTAAAATAACTCATTCTCAGCCTGTTTAAAGAAATATATTTTAAAAACATTGGAAGCTCTAAAAAGTGACATAGTGGATTTTCAAAAACAACCAAACAGACACGTATAAACTTCCAGCCTTGTTGAAGTAACTGGTATAAGACTTTTCATTTTCAATTTTATTTATTTAAGCATTTTAATTGATTTCATCATGGTAAGTGTACTCTTTAATCCTCATCCCCCGTTACCCCATCAGTCCCTTCTACCTCCCCTCTGGTAACCATCATTTTGTTTGCTATGGTTAAAACTCTGTTTCTTGGTTTGTCTCTCTCTCTCTCTCTCTCTCTCTCTCTCCTTTCTCATTTGTTTTGTTTCTTAGATTCCACATATGAGTGGAATCATATGGTATTTGTCTTTCCCTGACTGACTTATTTCACTGAGCATAATACTCCCAGCAATATTTCCTTTTGCAAATGGCAAGATTTCACTCTTTATTATGGCTGAATAAAGAAGAAACATACATCTTTATCCATTCATCTATTGATGGACACTTGAGCTGCTTCCATAGTTTGGCTATTGTAAATTATGCTGCAAGAAAGCAATAAATATAGGGATGCACGTATCACTTTGAATTAGTGTTTTTTTGTATTTTTAGGTAAATGCCCAGTAATGTGATTATTGAATCATAGGGTAGCTCTATTTTTAATCTTTTCTGTTTCCCCTGGGGGCTGCACCAGTTTGCATTCATTTCATTTTTAAATAAGAAGGAAACTGAAAATATTCAAAATATTCAAGAAAATAACACAGGACTGTGCTCTGGAAATTGTTGGGCATCTATAGCAGGATATCTTTACAAACCCTTCACCTTAAAAGGCAAGTTCAAAGTGAAGCCTGATTCTCTAATAATTGCCAAAACCAAATTCAGGTTAAAACATGAATTCAATGGGAAGAAAGCTATGTATTTCATCTTAGTTGCATATATATACAAAGTCATATAAAAGTACAAAGATATTCTTTTACAGTTGTTTCTTGACTTACATGGATTTGTATTTGAAAGAATGCTCATCCTTAACAAAACAAATACAGGGTGTGGCAGTCCCATTAGTAGAACAGGGCTTATTTCATTAGTAAAAAGTTGAATTAAAAAAAAAGGAAATACTTTTACTAGCCCCTCTCTTTTACCGATTTATTTTAAAATTAACATTCTCTAGGACACTATGGGTTTAGAATTCATAATCCCTTCTCAGTTCTCAATCAGACCTCTTACTAAATGCAAATCATTGGACAATTCCAAGTCCAATGATTTGGATTAGGTCCAAAAACCTAATCCAAAAACATAAGTGATGCAGATACTGGCAGCCGAGCACACAGTATTACTTATTTAAAGTTACTTGATTAATCCCCCCGACCTTCTTTTCCTATTTGATATATATTTGAAGGAAAAAAATAATAGTAGCAAAAATGAAAGTAGACACAAATGTTAAATAGGCTAGCAGAAATCAGCTATCCGTGACTAAGAGACATGTAGGTTTAACAAGAAAGACATAGAAAATTTTTAGTAAAAGACCAGAGAAATCTGTTACAATACTAGTGACATTTAAGGTGAGGTTTTTGGGTGTTTGGGTTGGGGGAGAGGTAGAAGTGTCAGCAGTAATTCTTGTGCTTTGTTAGTTAAGCCAGCCATGTATCTTCTCTCTCAGTAGCATTTAGAGAAAGGAGGAGGTACAGAAAGAGTTCATATTTACAGACCATTCCTACTTGTTCCTGTAGCTATTCCATTCCATCTGTAAATTAATTTCTTCAGGTGGTTTACAGCAGCATGTGGTTGGAAAATACTTTTCAATGACTTGTTTAGCTGGTTTAAAATAGAGGTTATTCGGGGTGCCTGGGTGGCTTAGTCGGTTAAACATCCGACTTTCGCTTAGGTCATGATCTCATGGTTCATGGGTTTGAGCCCCGCATCGGGCTCTGTGCTGACTGCCAGCCTGGAGCCTGTTTCAGTCTATGTCTCCCTCTCTCTCTGACCCTCCCCTGCTCATGCTGTCTCTCTCTCTCTCCTAGAAATAAATAAAACATTAAAAAAAATTAAAAAAATAAAATAGAGGTTATCCCCTGAGCACACCAAGACTGCAAGCTGTGTCTGGCTTCTACTACATGCATCCGTAAGGCGCAATGCCTTTCCTTGCTATTTTTCTAGTTTATTTAAATATCTACAAAATCAGTTCAAAAGCAAAGGTTATTATCAGTTGTATAGATGACAAAATCAGCCTTTTATTATCTGATAATATATACGCTTACGTAAGTAAATATGGCTGGGACATAAGGTATTATCATGCTACTATTTTACACCAAAAATAATTCTTTTGACATTGTGAAGTAGCTTTTTTTAATAGACTGAATAAAGTAAAAATGATTTTTATTATGGGAGTGTCATCTTCAGGACACTATTGTAATTTTTCAATTTTATATACTTTTAGTCTTGTATAGAAGGATATGTTATAACATAAACCTCTTTGACTGAAATCTAATTCAAGTTTACATTCAGTACTTATCTCAGATACATAGCACTGTAGAGTATGTGACAACTTTCCTTATTTAAACAAGATTCTGTCAAATGTCAGCACACGGAGTACAGATGTGAATTTATCTGAAGGCAGTAGGTGCTATCCTCTGCTTCAGTGTGCAGTCTTTTTTTTTTTTTTTTCTTTGTTCCTTTCTTTAGATAGCTTCCTAGTTTTGTGGGGTGCCTGGGTGGCTCAGCTGGTTAAATATTTGGCTCTTGATCTCGGCTTAGGTCATGATCTCACAGTTTGTGAGTTCAAGCCCTGCACTGGGTTCTGTTCTGGCAGTCCAGAGCCCGCTTGGGATTCTCTCTTTCTCTCTGGCCCTCCTCCACTGTCTGTGTATCTCAAAACAAATAAATAAATGTTAGATAGCTTCATAGTTTTGCAATTATTAGTCATAGAATTGAGGAAAGAAAATAGGCTCATAGATCTGGTCTCAAAGCTTTGTATGCAGTTGAACATGACATTTTTCCATTTTATAATTTTTTAACCTTGTTCTGGTATCTAACAAATATACAGGAAATTACACGTATAATCAATTAATGTTCAGTTCACTGACTTTACACAAACCGAATACCCCAGTGTAGTCAGCACCCAGATCAATAAACAGAAGACTGCTAGTACCAGTGTGACCTCCACTGCTCCATCGAGGATGTCAGTACTAACTTGTAACATCATGGAATAGGTTTGGCTGTTTTCATATTCTATATAGAGGAAATCATGTATTATTAATATTTTTATCTGGCTTCTTTATTTTATAAAGATTAAAAAAAATTTAATGTTACTTATTTTGAGAGAGAGAGTGGGGGAGGGGCAGAGAGAGAATCCCGAGCAGACATGGTGCTGTCAGCACAGAGCCTTCAGCACGGAGCTCAGCCCAGGGCTCAACCCAGAGCTCAACTCAGTGCTCCACCTCACAAACTGTGAGATCATGACCCGAGCTGAAATCAAAAGATGGACACTTAACTGACTGAGCCACCCAGGCACCCCATGTATCTGGCTTCTTTCAACTCAACATTATATTTAAGAGCTTTATCCATATTGGTGTATGTCAATTAATCTGTTCATTGATATGTTGTGTGAATGATACCTTGTGTGAATATGTCATAGTTTATCCGTTTTAATGTGAAATGTATTTGGGTATTTTCCAGTTTTGACTTTTTTATTAGAACTGCTGTGAGATTTTTGGTATGCCCTTCTATTAAATATGTAAATATTCTCCTGTAGTTTTCTGTTAAGGACAGGAGTTACTGGGTTAAAGAGAACATATATATCCATTGTTAGTATTTACTACCAAACAATCTCCCAAGGTGACTGTACAATATATAGGTAAGTCCCACTACTGACAAACGCTTGACATTTTCCTTTAACTTCCCCTTCTGGCCTTTCAGTGTTTCCCAGATTCTTCTTTGAGGTTTTTTTTTTTTTTTCCTTCTCATTCTACATGTGCTCAAATTGACAGATTGAACTCTATATAAATTCTAAATCATAAATATACATTTGGAGCCCAGATCACTCTTAAAAGTCCAGGATTTATATTCACATGCCTCCTGAGTCATTCAACTTTTGTGAAATTTCTCAGAATTATAATAAAACATATCTCCCTAGATTTGCCCTTGATTTTCTTATATTATTTGTTGGCTAATCTTAAAACCTGATTTTTAGGTTTTAGGTTTATTTATTTACATCTTCAAAAGAAAACATATGTAGAAAAGCCCTTTTATTTTCACTCTTAATTATTTAAAACTATAGCTTTATTGTCAACATTACTGTCTTTGTCATTATTCAAGGTTTATTATCTCTCATCTGATTACTCTCACTGCATGTCTATTTTTTGTTTCCCTTTAAACTCAAGGCACTTACTCCCCCAAATTCAAGCTTGTTTTTTAGACTTGTCTTTAAATTTTTTTTTTAATGTTTATTCATTTTTGAGAGAGAGAGAGCGAGCATGGACAGGGGAGGGTCAGAGAGAGAGAGGAAGACACAGACTCTGAAACAGGCTCCAGGTTCTGAGCTGGCAGCACAGAGCCTGAGTTGGGGCTCAAACCCACAAACTGTGAGCCCGTGACCTGAGCAAAAGTCAGACACTTATCCAGCTGAGCCACTCAGGCACCCCAGCCTTGTCTTTTAAAATATAGTTTGCCCATTTATATCACTACCATGGTTTTGTCTTTTTTACGGTTTTCCTTCTTACATTAAAATTGTTTTAAATGATTAGTTCCTTAGCCTGGCAAGCAAAGTATATTGTGCTCAGGCTGAAGATTTGCAGGCCTATCTCCTTGGAGAAAGCACTGACTTGCAGAAAGAACAGTGATGTTTCCAGACATATTATAATTAAAACTTATTTGATAAATGATCAGGACATCAATGTGCATGAATTTGTTCTACTTCATGAAAGATTCTTATGTCTACCTACCTCAGAACATAGGTTTGTGGGGCTTATATTAAATAAGGTATCATATGAAAACCCTACATAATCTGATTTGTAATACTCCTTTAAAATAAGCAGCTTGCTCCTCACATGTTTTCGCGAATGTTCCTATATCATTTGCCACGTCAGGATACTTCAGAACAATGAGTGGATGATGCCTTAAATCTCTCCGTGTCTTTGTTCATGTTATCCTGTATTTCTCGTATATAATTCTTGATTGGGAGGGGAATGAAGGAGGCTGGCAAATTCATATTCTTTGATCAAAGAACAATTCAATGTCATTTCTTTTGAGATTATTATAATTTGTTGTTGGTAAAGAAGTTTTTATTGAAGAATAGTTGACATACAATGTTATATTAAGTTTTGGTGTGCAGCCTAGTGACTCGACATTTATATATGTTACAAAATTATCAGCACAATAACACAGTTACCATCTGTCACCATACAAAGTTATTACAATATTATTGACTATATTCCCTATCCTGTACTTTACATCCCTGTTATTTATTTATTTACAGCCACAGTCTTTGTTCCATGCATTTTTGCTCATATTCCATGTTCTACATAACTAGCAGCTTCTGATTCACAACTATGTCCAAAAAAAAAAAAAAAGAAAGAATTACACTAGCCTATTAGTTCATCATATGCAGAAAAATGAATTTATTTAACTCTAGGACAGAAGTACTACCAATATATCTGCATCTTATGGGTTCAGTATATATGTAATTAAAAATTGGCAATATTTTACTGATTCACTGACCTAATGAATAAGTGAATGGGTGGGTTATTGAAAATGATATTAATTGAGAGGTTAGAAAAAATGATTTGAAAAATATGTTAATTACATCAGAGGTCCTGGGTGGCTCAGTTGGTTGAGCACCTGACTCTTGGCTTCGGCTCAGATCATGATCCCAGGGTCATGGGATTGAACCCCACATCAGCTCGGCACTGAGCATGGAGCTTACTCAAGATTCTTTCTCTGCCCCCTTCCCTGTACCCCTATTCCCAGTTTTCTCTCTATTTCTCTCTGTCTAATGTAAAAAAAATATATATCACATAATCATATTTAATGTTAAAATGTTATCATTTACCTATAGAGCTTAATGTTTTCTTCCTAAATCCATAATAACTTGCATTGGTTATATGTTCACTTAGGATAACTATTCCAGCCTTAAATATTTGAATTGTGATTGAAAGTTTATTTAATTTGGTGGACTGATTCATGGGACAAGAATTTATTGAGCGTTAATATATTCAGTGTGGTATCAAGTAATAATGGGCAAATTATTTAGTTTAATAATAGCATCCTATATATTTTTCTAGTTACTATAATAACTGGTTCCTGAATTTTTAAATTATAAAATATTTTATTTATTGGAATATATTTCTGATTTAATATTGAAAGTGATATGAAAGTCATAAATGCTATGTTGAATTTTATAAAAGCTAAATTTTTGCAAGAAGTATGGAATGTATATATCTAAAAGTATTTTAAGGCCTTCTACTTAATATCACTGTTATTTTTACTTAAGACCTGACCAAAAATAGGTTCAATCATGTGCAAATATTTCCACATTTGATCTTTAGAAGTTAAGTTTCACATATCCTGACATAAACAGACTTGGGCAGAGAATATTGCTTACTTTTAAAATATTCATAAAGCATGAAACATTTCTTGTGAACTCTGGATATAGGAGTTTTTAAAAAAGAATACCTGCCAGCAGAATTGCAATGTGTGTTTCAAACATCTAGTTTTTTATGACACAACTACTGTCACGACGAGCCAAAGGGATTTACAGATCAGAGATCTGAGTCTGACACTTCAGTTAAAGCTTCTGTTCATAATGTTATTTTAGATCACATTTGGGGCTTGATAATCCTCCAGAACATCAAGTTTCTATATGCTTTGTGTTCATCAGAATTCAATTTAAAAATAAAACTTTTTAATGGAAAAAATAGTAATGGGAAAAATGGCAGTAATTCACTTTGAATCATTTGGAGAATGTTAAGTGTTTTATTTGGGTTAATTTTCAGCAAGCATCAGTTTGAACAAAGATAATTTGCTACCATTGCATACACTTACAGTTATCATTTTATATCAGTCACTTTTATTTATCTTTTGTATACCTTCTGTTTTATTTTTTAATAAATTATATTCCATGTGAAGTAAGCCTTTTTTCTAGACTTACGTGAAATTGCATCCTTTGAAATTGTCTTCAGAATTATCAGCAACACCCTCTTTGTTGCTATTATAGGAATTATGCATATTTGACCATTAATGTCAAGTTTGACCTCTCCACTGCAAAAATACTCTTTAAAGTCTTTCATTTATGCAAAAAAGATCTTCTGAAAAGATAGTCCTAATGTATTTTGACAAGACTATTATGATTGCAAGGAGCAAGTACTGTCTTCAAAGTAGTTAAAGAAGATTTTGAGAGTTGTTTTATAAAGTTAATTATTTGTCTTGTGTACTTTGTGGATTTGGTAAACAACCAACTTCCATAATTTTTTTTGATGTTTATTTATTTTTGAGAAAGAGAGAGAGAATGTGTGTGCATGGAGGGGGTGGGTGGGCAGAAAGAGATAGAAACACAGAATCTGAAGCAGTCTCCTGGCTCTGAGCTGTCAGCACAGAACTCAATGCAGGGCTCAAATCCCTAAGCAGTGAGATCATGACCTGACCCAAAGTCAGATGCTTAACCGACTGAGCCACCCAGGCACCCCAAAGATATCAACTTCTAAAACAAAACAAATAAAAATCTGTAAGTATATCAGAAAAGCCAAATAAATAACCAAAGCAGAAACTGTACACAAATTAACATTAGGTTTTACTAAAGACACAGCATGGAGCATGGGGTAAGGGATACACTCTAGCATTATTATCAGGAAATTCTGTATTCATTGAAACTGGTCTCGGGGCACCTGGGTGGCTTAGTCGGTTAAGCGTCCGACTTTCGCTTAGGTTATGATCTTGCGGTTTGTGGATTCGAGCCCCACGTTGGGCTCTGTGCTGACTGCCAGCTCAGAGCCTGGAGCCTGTTTCAGTCTGTGATTCCCTCTCTCTCTGACCCTCCCCTGCTCACGCTGTCTCTCTCTCCTAGAAATAAATAAAACATTAAAAAAAAAAAGAAAAGAAACTGTCTTATAATTAGATATACAATGAGAAGATATATGACAATTAGCATAATTGCTATTATAGAAGAATAAAAATATTTTGGCAGCATAGAGTTACTCGAAGACCATATTTGAGAAAGGTAAAAAACCTGAGTTTTACCAGGGAGGAAAATTGTCATTAAGAATAGAGGTGCCAAAAAAATTAAATATGCTCTTTGGAATGAGGGAAAAGGATTGACTTCTTGTAAAACCTGTTGTTATTTTCAAAATTAAAGGACCAATGTAACTAATAGCTGATCTTACACATATTTCCCATTTAAGAAGTACATATTTTTGATAATAAAAACTTGTTTACTAAAAGGTTTCCAGTAAGAAAATATGAGGATTTACTGAAATTAACCCCTCACATTTCCCCAGTGATAAGTTTTATTATTCTGCCATCCTATTAAAATTTACTTGCCAGTGAAAATAGTAATGGCACATTACTTCAGTTTATCATTTGTTCATTTTGTTAAATATTCTAAAATTGATACTCTCAATATTATGCAAGTTGTATTATATCATTTATAATCGTTATTGCTTATTTTATCAATTATGAATAAAGATAAGTAATATTTCATAAATTGTATTATAAAATATTTTCAGGTATAAAAAATATTTTCAGATATTTGTGAGAGTCATGACACCCCTGAATAGATATTTTCCTAGTCTGACTTATTTTTCTTTTTTTTATAGTTGTTTCTTTGCAAGAATGAGTGCATTCCACTTTATTTAGAAAACTCTGGCTCATGGGGAGCCTGGGTGGCTCAGTTGGTTTAGTGACCAGCTCTTGATTTTGGCTGAGGTCATGACCTCATTGTTGGGGAATCGAGCCCCATATTGGGGTCTGCGCTGAGCATGGAGCTTGCTTGAGTCTCTCTCTCTCTCTCTCTCTCTCTTTCTCTCTCTCCCCTCCTCCTCCTCCTCCTCCTCCTCTCCCTTTCCCTCTACCCCTCCCTGCTCATGCTGAATCACTCAAAATAAATGCTCTCTCTCTCAAAATAAATTTTTAAAAAATAGACAATGCTAGATCATTGATTGTTTGGGCTATTCATTGGTGTATTAAAAACTACATTAGAAGTTTGTGGTTTTAAGCAACAATTCAATTTTGCTTAACATTTTATGAGTCAGAAATTCAAGAAGGACTTTGTCCACTTGACACATTTGTTCTGTGTGACATCAAATGGGGAGGCTGACTGAGGCCAGAGGATTGCTTGAATCTGGCACACTCACAAGGCTGACAACTTGTATTAAGAGCTCAGCTTAGAAATTCAAGGACCTCTCCCCTGAAATGTATAAACTTTCTCAGAGAACGGAATCTGGGTTTCAACACACCTAATAACAGGTATTAGGTTTCCATCCTCTTAAGTTATGAGTTAGAAGTTGGCAATGTTGTAACATTTTCCATGTTGTAACATTTTCCATGTTCTATTGGTCAAAGCATTCTTAGGACCCACTCAGATTCAAACAGAAGAGGCCCAGATCTTACAACGAATGGAAAGAATGTTAGGTACTTCCCAGTTTCACAGAGATCATACATGGATGAGAACGAACTTAAGTCTCATATCAGTCTCATTTCAAACAAAAAGTTGTTGCCAGATATAAAAATATTTGAATGATCAGCAGAAATGTATTGAACATGTCTACCTTGCAACATTCAACTCTTTAAATTGGATAACTGACATCAATCCCTGACAGTGCCCTTGATGAAGCTTTTCCTTTTTTTCCCCCTTTTGGTGAACCTTAGAGCACTTTTAAGATACATTAAAGCAGAGAGATCTAGACGTAAAAGACATAAAAGAAGAATCAATGCCTGTGAAGAGAAACTGAGAATGCTAAAGAAGAAATATCTTCGTCTCTTTTTTATTGCTTAGAATGTTAACACATTTCTGAGACAGGACAAGACTTTTAACCGAAGACCTGAGCAGAGAGGTTAGTATTTAGGTCATGCCTTCTGACCCAGATATAATAAATATGTATTGTGCTAAGCCACTAGATCTGTGGTAATTCATTACAAAACAATATAAAATGAATATAGTGCTATATTTCAAAGAACAGTAACTCTTATTTTCAATTTCAGTCAGTATATGTTTTCTTTACTGTTCATGTTCAATGTCCTGTTTAAGAAATTATTGGCTATTGCAAGATCTTGGAGACTTGTTCCTATTCTACATTCTAGATGGTGTATTATTTTACCTTCTGCATATAATCTGTTTAGAATTGGTTTGATATATGGTAGATGGTAGATTTCATAGTTTATTGTTTTTCATATAACTATTTAGTTGATCCAATACCAGATCTTTAAAAGGCTGTGCATTTTGCACTGCTCTGTAAGCCTTCTTTTTAAATGTATGAAAGTACATTTAGATATGGATCTCTTTAAAATCCCGAATCTATTCCTGTTTACATGTATCTTATAATATTAATATAATAAATTTATATTATAAATTAATATATAGCAAACTCCTTCAAATTTGTTTTGCTCATTTCTCTGCTTTTCATGTCCATATTCATTTTAATATTTTGTCATTTTCTATACTCATATACACATAATTTGTATGCAGTTTGCATTCATGTGAATATATGCACACATATATTGATTGCAGTTGGGCTGTTAACACATCTGGATGTTTGAAACTTCTAAACTCATTCAGGTCGGGGCACCTGGGTGGCTCAATCAGTTGAGCATCTGACTTCGGCTCAGGTCATGATCTCATGGTTCATGGGTTCAAGCCCTGCATCGGGCTCTGTGCTGACAGCTCAGAGCCTGGAGCCTGTCTTTGGATTCTGTGTCTCCCTCTTTCTCTGACCCTCTCCTGCTCGCTCGCTCTCTCTCGCTCTTAAAAATAAATTTTAAAAAACATTAAAAAATAATTAAAAAACAAACTCATTCAGGTCATTGTCAAAATATCTTCCTTAGGGATTTCAACTGCATGGCAGGACTCTGGTTCTTTGTTGGCTGCATAACAGAAAGATAGTGATCTTAAGAATGTAGTGTGAAAAACACTGGCTGGAACAAAGACATCACCAAAAGGAAAATACAGCATAATTTAGATACATGAAAGATGCTCAATGTATCAGTTATGAAGGAAGTGAATTTATAATAACATTGAAAATCCAGTATACAAAACTAGAATGGCTATTTAAAAAAAGATAGCAAAGATATAAATTAATTAGAATGTTCAAACTCTAACAGGAGTAAAATTTATATAACTACTTTTAGTCTGCATAACTTATCATAAAAGCCTCCACTTGAGTGTATATACCCAAATAATTTGTATATAAATTCCTTACAAATCATATGTTGATGTACTTTAATCAAATTATGGTCCCAGATGACTAGAAACTAGTCAAATATTCCTCAAAAGTAATTTGAAGAAACATATTGAATTACATTTATAAAATATAATTTCAAATAATGTTGAAAATAAGTGGAATGTTGTTATATGCAATAATATAATTTTGACTCACACATGCCAGAAGTAAAAAAAAAAAGAGACATTAGATTAATTTTTTCATATAAGTTTCAGAAGGATGAAAATGAATCCACAGAAGTACAATTAAACACTATAATTACTCTAAAGAAGGAGGTTAGGCTTTTGTAGTGTTGGTATTATTTTTCTTAATTTTTGTGGTGGTCATATAGTTGTATTAACTTTTTTATAATTCACTGAGATAATCACATAAGATTTGCAAATTCTTTATGTTTCTTGTACTTCAGCAAAATATTTTTAAAGTAAAATATAATTTTACGATATCTTATAATTTAAGATATGCTCTTCAAGTTACTAAATATTATCTCAGTTTATATTGCTATTTTTTAAACTTCCAGGGATCTAATGATTTAATTGTTGATATTTTAAATATGTTAATTAAAGCAGTATGTTTTATTTATAGAGTTAGCATTTATATTATTTCGGATAAATAGACCCATGATGTAATTTATAAAATATATTGATATCTTTTCAAAAACACCTTAATCTATCCCACTATATTAAAAGCTATCCAGGGGCACCTGGGTGGTTCAGTTGGTTGAGCGTCTGACTTCAGCTCAGGTCATGATCTCACAGTTCATGGGTTCGAGCCCCACGTTGGGCTCTGTGCTTACCTCTCAGAGCCTGGAGCCTGCTTCAGATTCTGTGTCCTCCTCTCTGTCTGCTCTATCCCTGTTCATGCTCTGTCTCTCTCTGTCTCAAAAATAAATAAAACATTAAAAATATTTTTTTTAAAAGCTCTCCATATTATTTTTCCAGGAAGCCAGAGACATTACTTTACACATGCTCCTACACTTTGGAAAGAGAGTTGTTCTCTGAAACCAGACTAACACTTTACTAGTGATCATAATCATTCTACAAATTGCTTAGCAGTAAACATCATTGATTATATATTCTTTGCATCCTGGTTTTCTAGGCTTGTGGTAGATTTCTGATATTCACAAGAAAGAATGTTCTTAAAATAATAATCTTAAAGTAATTTTCTCTGTTCTTAAATCTACCACATAAAATTAATAACTAATATATGATAGAAAGGACTTTACATTATTAACTCAGTCATATAATGACTAGATGAAGACAGCTTTTTTTCATCTGGCTAGTTTCTTTGAATCCAAATCTTAAATGAAATTCTAAGTTCTCTAATTGCTTTTGCCAGCATTAGATGAGGTAAAGAAGATTGAAAGTGTTTAGGGCTTGGCTTGGAAAGCAAATACGTAGAATAATATTTATTTGCTAACATTGTTTGACAGAGTAATAAAGAGAACATGGTAAAATTATTAGTTGATCCATAAGAAGGTAAGGTAAGCAGAATAGTGTAGTGCACCTCACTTCCCCTCTGCCACCAAAAGAGGTTCATGCCCTAATTCCTAGAACCTAAGATAATGTTATCTTACCTGGCCAAAGGACAGTGCAGATGTGAATAGGCATATCTTATGGATTTAAGGTGAAGAGATTATCATTGATTATCTGGGAGGAAGCGATCAATATCATCATACGGGTTCTTAAAAGTGGAGAATCATTCCTTGGCCCTTGTCTAGAGACAGTTATAATGATAGAAAACTGGTCAGAGAAGTTGTAGCATGATAAGGATTTGGCACCATGTTGATTCTGAAACATAAGTGTTTTGTAAATGGAATGGAGATGTTTGTAGGGCTGAAAGGTGGGCTCCAGTAGATAGCCAGAAATGAAACAGAGACCTCAGCTCTGCAGTCACTTAGAACTGAATTCTGTCAACACATGAATGGTCTTGGAATTTGCCTTTCTTCTAGAGACTCTAGAAAATATCAGTGCTGGTTACCCTTTGATGTTAGCCTGTTGAGATCCATGTGAGACTTCTGACCTCCAGAACTGTAAGATAATAATTTGTGTTGCTATATGGTGCTGTGTTTGGGGCAGTTTCTTTTTTTTTTTTAAGGCAACTTAAATACTTAAGTATATATTTTTAATTTTTTTTATTTTGAGAGAAAGAGAGAGAGAGAGAGCACATACAAGCAGGGGAGAGGCAGAGAGAGAGGGTAAAGGAGAATCCCAAGCAGCCTGCACACTGTCAACACAGAGCTCGATGTTGGGCTTGAACTCATGAATTGCAAGATTTTGACCTGAGTCAAAATCAGGATTTGATGCTTCACTGACTGAGCCACCCAGGTGCACCTGGGGAAGTTATTTTTTATTGACACCATAGAAATCTAATATATTGGGCAGTATAGTTTTTCAGGCATTATGAGCAAGGTATGGAATTGTGCATGTTCCTAGGGACAAACAATGGATGGTGAGATTGAACAAGGTGGATTGCATATATGAAAGTGAATGGAAAGGTGGCTGAAAGTCTTCCAAAGGAAAAGAAAGTATGAAAGGAAAGAATTCCACCATTTGCTCAAATATGAATCCCAATTTCATTCCTTGAATGGAAACAACATTTGTTACCAGTAATTCATTTATTCCTCACAATGAATTAATGTTGTCAAATAGATATTCTCCATCTAAAATTCTCAATGTAAGCCTAAAAACATTTTCGAGGCACCTGGGTGACCCAGTTGGTTAGGCATCCAACTTTGGCTCAGGTGATGATCTCACGGTTTGTGGGTTCGAGCCCTGCATCTGCCTCTGTGCTGACAGCTAGTTCAGAGCCTGGAGCCTGCTTCAGATTCTGTGTCTCCCTCTCTCTGACCCTTTCCTGCTCACGCTATCTCTCTCTATCTCAGAAATAAATAAAACATTTAAAAAAATTAAAATAAATATAAAATTAAAACGTTTTCAAAACCATAGTACTTTAATGGACTGTGGTGAAATACACACGGACTGTGTTCATTAAAATACATTAGATGACAAACACTTGCTGTTTTACTTTTACCTTATAATAAAAACCTCATTTTTGTATCATCTGCTTTCCTACTTCTGTTTTTGTTCATTACATCTTCTTTCCTTTCATTCAAACAATAATGTGATTTTGAACAAGTCTTTTTTATTAACAAAATATTATAATGTAAGGCTCATTTCTGTTCCTGAGTCACTAGACACAATTATACAGTAATGTTCACATAAAACAATTGGAATTTGAAGTTCAAAAAGAAAATAATCATACTCAACTAAGTTTATAACATTTTTGAAATCAGTTGGGCGTTCACCATTGGGAAGAAATCATCAATTTATGTGATAATAAGTTATACATATGTGTATGTATACACACGTACACATTTATATTTACATATATACATGTATGCAATATATATAAACACATGCAATTTATATCTGTATATACATATATACATATGTTTTTTCTGAATTACCTAAAAGAAAACATAATTTTCAGTACCATTTTATATGAATGGTATCACAATTTGAATATAATTTGGTGAATTGATTTATTTTCAGATAAATAAGTATTTCAAATAAATATTTTCAATACTCCATATATATGAGTACATATATATGTAGACGATTATATACATATATATATAATATAAAATGATTTCATGAATCATCTTATACAATTTTAGTGTTTTATACTATAATTAATTTCAGTATTGTACATTCTAATGATTTATATTAAAGTTTATAATTTGTTTTTAACAGAAATATAGATTTGGGTTATGTTTATTGGCCAAGTTATGATAAAAATGGAAATTATCAAAAATATATTATTAATATTATTAAAATTTCACATTTTACTTTGCACTATTTAAAGATAATCTTACTTCTTCACACACTTTGAAATTGATTGATCACTCACCCTTTGTGCTGAATTTTAGGGGATAACAGAATTGGGTGATACAGGTGGCAAACACTGTCAGGAGTATCTCAGTTTATGTAAAAAGCAGTTGTAAGTGAATACTTTTAAGATTTTACACAATTAGATTTTGTTCTTCAGTGATCACTCTTTGTTAATGCGGTAAGAAAACCTATCTAGAACAAAATTGATAACCCAGGGTCTTTCCCAATCCTTCAACCATTTCTTCATGTCAACTCCACATTTCTATAGTCTAAATACTTTAGAGATTATTTTTTTCTTCTAGTTCATAAATCCAAATTAAAGAAGTATTCCTTCAGAGGAAAATACCTCTGTTAGAAATTCTAGCAGGAACAGATTATGTTGTTCATCTATTTGGAATAAGACCTTTAATAAGTAGTGAGAAAGAAGAACTAATGATTGGTTCAGTATGAGTTATATTGATGTAATTGATTTATTGATTCAATAAGTGCCCTTCTCTAATTTCCATTAACAGCATTCATTACCATCAATGAATGGTATTGAATTGTTCATGTGAATTATTGAAAAGAAAGATCTGTGGTTTGGGGTTAAGGACACATAAAGCACTCTATTTTCAGATCTTATTTCTATGGTATATATGTAAAGTACATTGAACTTAGCACATAAACTAAAAATCAAAATATTACTTAACCTGCAGATAGTAAAAAAATATCCTAAAAGACTTTTCAGTTAAAAATAAGGGGTTTGGACTTTCAAATCAGAATAAGACAAACATATTTTCTCCACAAGATTCATATGATGGAATAGTGGCAGAGTCTTTAAGACATGTTTTCAATATTGTATCACTAGGCTATAAAATTAATAAACAGTGAAGATTTTTTTGTATATTCACAATTTGCTAAAGGGCTTATATAGGGAAACTTTTGCAGAAGGGATTTTAACAGTACAGATAAGTATATTTATACAAGAAAGATTTTAAGTATATACTAAGGGGTGAAGAGGGAATAGAGTCAAAAGTATTAACCACTCAAGTTGAATACATAGAATAATGAAAACTGTTGAGTCAAATATCTTCAAATTTTCTTGGTTAGAACATCAAACAAAGTCTATTATTACATAATCAGGTAAAAAATTTGTGAACCTGAATAAAATGTTTAGGGCATTAAGACCTCCATGTCAAGAGGTCTATATTGTCAAGAACCAATTCAATAAAATTTAATTCAGACACAAGTATAATTTTTGAGAAAAAAATTTTTTTCAAACAGCCAATAATATATTGAGACTACTTATCCCATGTTTTTCACTTTAATTGATTAAAAATAATTATTGTTTAGGAGCTATGATTAATTTAACCCCACTTACACAGTTATCCAAAACTTCTATATCTGCATGGTCTTTCCCTTGTGAGATTATTTTAGATCAAATTTAGTCCATCATTTAGAAAACTAAATAAAAATAACCATTTCTAGATTTCTTTAAAAAAATCCCTCAATATGGAAATTAGGGCTCATATTTTTTTGTTTCCTTTTTAATGTGGCATTCCATTAAGGATCCTTTCATTTGTATATATGTCATCAGTTTAAGGAGCTAAACATCCTTAGTATGATGAGAGCACTTTTTACAGTTATGAGGCTTGCTTTTCAATCTATTTTACTGAAGATAGGACAGTGAAATGAATAAAATGTACATTCAAAATAAATAATTCCTTCAGCTATATAAATGTGCCAAGATGCCGTGGTGATTTTTATAACACAATTGCTGCAAAGAGTGTTGAAATTATTCTCCCACTTCTTTTTGACCTACTCATATAGTCCTGTTCAATTAATTCCATCAGCAAGTTAACAAAAATCAAATGAACAAGAACCTGATGCTCGGAAGAAAGCATTTAGAAAGAGCCTAGAGGTTTTGCTGTCTCAGCTGGGAGGTGTGGTATATACTCTTCTCCAGTGATCTCTGACTGCATTTGGACTGTCAAGATAGTGGTGGAAGCCAGGAACATCTTCACCATCTGTGCTTGGCATCCATTTTATAGGTTGACTGCCAAAGGAGAAACAGCTTCTTTTAGTGCGCACCTCAGTGCCATTTTCCTACCTTTTAACTCCCCATGAGGTTACATTACAGAAGATTTGGCAGCAGAGTAGTGAGCCAATTGAAAATGTAAAAATTGTACAAAATGCAGCAGATCTCCATTTTAGACGAAGTATTTGCTATTTGAACACTTCTAGGCATAATCCATTTGCTAGACTTCATACATTTACTTAAGTCATATACTGTAGTTTGACAAAATATTCTTTTCTTGAAATGTCATGACTAAAATTTATGCATGATGGGGCGTCTGGGTGGCTTAGTCGGTTAAGCGTCCGACTTTCGCTTAGGTCATGATCTCGCGGTTCGTGGGTTCGAGCCCCGCGTCGGGCTCTGTGCTGACTGCCAGCTCAGAGCCTGGAGCCTGTTTCAGTCTGTGATTCCCTCTCTCTCTGACCCTCCCCTGCTCACGCTGTCTCTCTCTCGCTCTCCTAGAAATAATAAATTAAAAAAAAAATAAAATTTATGTATGAGAAGAGATAGGTTGAAAGACTAAATCAGAAAAAAAAATCTGAAATAATCTGAATGTAACAATTTTCATAAATATGGGTACTGAATGGACTGGGCTAATTTTATTATACCACTTTGCCTTATTGGATAACTTCTTTTGTTCTATAATATAGTTGGTGTATATAGAAATAGTGAACAAAAGTGAGGGGAAAAAAGCTAGGTAAACCTTGAGGTAAGGAAGAATATAAAAGTATATGAATGAAAAAGCCTATAGTCACCACTCGATTGTCTATACTACTCTACTCCAGTATCTGATGACTGAGCTACCAAGCGTGTTGCCAGTTTTTCTGATGACTTATATTTTAGGGTAACTTCCAAACATTGGAAGAGTTGGACAAATCTGGACAGAGTTCAGATCACCTACTAAGTACTTAATATTTATTAACTATTATAACCATTTAAGTTCCTCCTGTTATTGTTAGAGCCATTTCTCTTAACTGGTGTTTTCCAAATATGGAAGTAGTTAATCTATGCTCATCTCCTTTCAGTTTATTTGGTCTAATATTTATTTGGTCTAATCCTGGAACTGTTTCCCTAGAATTTTATTTGATGTTCTTATTTGTATTTTTCCCCAAGAATTTTAAACGATGTTATGAAAATATTCAAATTGAAATGCACATAAATCTATAATATAAGAAAAAAAAAACTGTAGAAAAGCGCATAAGGAAAACTCAAAAGAGATCCTGGCTGTGAAAGCAATTGCATAGACCATGGGAACGGTAGATGGGCTTGCCAGGGCAAGTGCAGCTCCGTGTAAATGAAAGACGGACGGAGGGAGAGACAAGAACAGGAGAGAAGAGTGAGTCTTTGAAAATGAAACAAATAAGGAGAATTGTGATCAAAGGAAAACCAAGAAAGCACAGTGATTGGAGAACCTGAAATAAACACAGGTAGTTGTTATGATATTTGGCAGAAGGGTGGATGGAAAAATGGAATATTGAGGCAGTTTGCATTGATTCTGTTCACTATTGTAGCGAGGTCTGAAACCAGATATCTATGAGTAAATTAATTGAAAACTGACCTGTAGGGTGCGGGTGCTATTCAAAGAGGTTAGGAAACAGGTAAGAGAAACACTACCATAGGATGTTAGTTCCAAGTCACATGACTTAAACCAAACAGAACCTGCTTTACCACTGATGAGGAGGAATAGAGGGGACTTGTCCAAACATAGGTGGGCTTTTAACTACATGGCTTTTAAGATTGTTCTTGCCATAATACTGTATAAATCTATTCAGTAAGGTCACAAGCTAGAAGTGTGAATATGTAGTAAGTCCAAAGGTTGTGACAATTCCCTGAAGTGTGTTCATTCTAGAAATACTTGCTTTGGAAAAATTATTTGAGTCAGACTCTACTCAAGAAACTGTGGATATGGTGGTAAATAATATGAATAATGTATGTGCCTTAATGGAATTTACATCACAGTTGGGAGGCATTTCCAGAAAGTCAAGTCATAAAATTACAAATTAACAAAATTTTGGATATCAATATATGATATAAAGCACATGAAAAGAACAATAAAAAAACCCTCAGATAAATAGAATCCTACTTTTATGTAGATAGTTGAAAAATACCTTTTAAAAAATGTTTATTTTTGAGAAAGAGAACACATGTATACAGGAGGAAGGTGGGGGGAGGGGGGAGAGTGGAGGGGAGGAGGTGGGGTTGAGAATCTGAAGCAGAGAAGCCTAATGCAGGGTTTGAACTCTGAGACATCATGACCTGAGCTGAAGTTGGATGCTTAACCCACCTGTCGAATGCTTAACCCACTGAGCCACCCAGGCGTCCCGGAAAAAGATTTTCTTGAATGGTGACACCACCTAGAGATTTGAATCGGGAAGGGAGCTAGCTGTGAAAAGAGTTGTAGGAGGAGGGTTTCTAGCTGTGGAATCTACATATGAAATGACCCTGAGCTCAGTGTTTGGGAAATAGATAAAAGGAAATGCTGTAGACACTCATAAGGAGAAAGTGGTAGAATATTGGTACAGCACCTATTAAATCATTAAAGAGGAGAGAAATGAGCTGTCTGTAAGGATAGAATTAATTGATGAGAAAAATGCTAGAAAAGTCAGGTGGGTTTTGAATGAGACTTACCTTTAACCTTTAAAGGTATGAGGAACACTTTAATTGATGCAAAAGTGCTTTTCAGAGATTGAGGATTTGAAGATTAGTATTCATATCATAAACACAGTTATGTACCCAGTGAAATACCCAGTAATATAGGGATCAGTCTTCTGAGAAGGAGGAAAGTAAAGAGAGATTAGTTACCTAGAAAGAGAGAGTAAAACAATTTGGGTCATTATATCAGGAAATGCAAAAGTAAATAAAAAGTTATATATGTCCTATCACCAATTAGAATTAATTTGTATATTACATAAACATTTATTAAGCACTTACTTTGTATTAGATTAGGGATGAGACACTGGGAATATGAAAAATCGAATAATGTGATCCCTCCCATTGAAATTAATACTTGGGTAAGAGATAGCACAGTCTGAAGTTCCATGAGTTTGTAGTAGATTCATCAACATAAATTTATAACTGTATCCCATAAGTCATAATCACAGAAATAATAATAAATATCTTTATTTCATTATGTTCCATTAATAACAAAATCTTTAGTGTGTGCACTCTGGAATTTCACATTAATAACAGTTTGGAGAGTAATACATAACCATAAATTGTCCTCAGGCCTGTAATTTGCTGTGTTGACAAGCATAGAAACTGATAATGCAGAGTGAATCATAAACATTATCTTGAATTAATGCAGCTGCTTGCTTTGATATGCAATTATTTGTATTCAGTTTTCTCACTAAGACCTATTAAAATATATAGAAACATATGGAATTTTCTTTGATCCTCAATGTCTATATGTGCAATGCCAATAAACACTAAATTAATGTACAGATATATAAGATTAACTCTGAACTCTGATGTTTTAAGAAGTTGAGCTGTACTCTTTGTCAACTAAAGTACAGTGATAATAAATGGGAAGTATTTTGTGCAAAGGAGTATTACTATTTATCCTTGGCTGGGTCAAGAGTAAATTGTTAGCCAACACGTTGTAGGGCCTCCTAATTAAGTTCTTCAATTAATTAGCGTGCAGTAAATATGTTGATATTTCTGTATCTATCCATCACTACAATTTTGGCCTCCAATGGGCATTTTAAGTTATTTAAACATTTTAAAATATTGGAAATGGGCTTACATAGACTACACATATCCAACTATGCCCAAAGTAATCTTTTCCCATCATTTTTTTCTTGCCAGATGCCTCTTTACCATTTGTTTATCCAAAACTATAAAGGCATAAGAGATTAAAAGAAAAAAAAACGTATTTTAAACTTACTAAAAAGCAATCAGTCTTTTGCCAAAATTCCAAATTGTTAGCTCCAGAATTTTCTCCTGTGGTTCAGTAGTTCCAATTTTCATTCGTACACCAAGATGTTTATATCATGAAGCACTTTAAATTTCCTGTACAGAATTATCCCTTTACCCAGTAAAACATAAAACGTATAAAAGTCCTGATTTCTCTTCTGTATATTCTTTCTCTGTCAGAGTTCTTATTAACTAGCTTTACCGCACATGCAACTACAAACCTAAAAGTCATTTCTATATTTCCCTTATTATATCGTATTCAAACAATTAATTGTCAAGGGGGTTGAATGCAATTTCAAATGTTTACTCAAATGCCCTTTGCTCACTTTACTCAAATGCCCTTTGCTCACTTGTCTCTATTTTAATGCAAGCCCCAGGCTTTTTTGGATCCTGATGACAGTGTCCTATCCTGTGTCTCTTTCAGTGCCTGTTTCAGCTTCCAATCTCAATGCTGTTTGATTACTAGTTTTATCTTATGAAAAAAGACCTAATTCTTGATTTGATAATTTCAAATTTTGCATATAATAGTCAGGAGTCAAAAATTCCCTTAATTATTAAGTCCAAATTTGTCTACATGGATTTGTGGTAAATTGGAAACCTAATGTTTTGCTCACTGACTGTTGCAAATAAGACCAGTTTCTGGAAACTGATTTTCTTTCCTATGTGATTTTTGTTTTTACCCTCTGTTGATTCTTAAAAGGGTCTGGAGACCATATATATGGGAACCACTTGGGGTAGGTTTGTCAAAAATAATACTGTATTAGTTTATTATTGTTACTATAATAAATTACCATAAAATTAATGGCTTACAACAATATAGATATAGTTCTGGAGGTCAGTCAGATTCCTAAAATCAACATGGTGGCAGGAACGCATTTCTTTTTTTTCTTTTTAAAGCTTATTTATTTTGAGAGAGAGCATATGGGAAGGAGAGAGAGAGAGAGAGAGAGAGAGAGAGAGAGATTGAATACCAAGCCAACTCCACACTCAATGCAGAGCCCAGTGCGGGGCTTAAGCTCATGAACCATGAGATCATGACCTGAGCTGAAATCAAGAGTTTGTGGCTTAACTGACTGTGAAGCACCCAGAAGGGCTGCATGTCTTCCTGAGGCTCTACAGGAGAATCTGTGTCCTTGCCTTTGTCAGCTACCAGAGGCCCCTGTTCTTCAAAGCCAGTGGTGTAAAAACTCCCATTTTTTCCTTTCCTCTCAACATTTCTCTCCCTTACTGTGTCTCTGTCTCTCCTCTCATCATCAGTTTTTTTCCAAATCTGTCCACTCTGCTTACTCTTAATAAGGGCAGATGTGATTATATGTCCATCCAGAGTATGCAGGACATTTTTTCCATCTTAAAACCCTTAATCATATCTGTAAAGTACTTTTGACATGTAAAGTTACATAATCACTGGTTGCAAGGATTAGGACATAGGTATCTTTGGAGAGGAAGCATTATTCTGATTTAAAACTTTATTACAACACTCCAATAATAAAAGCAGTCTGGTGCTGGCATAAAAACAGACATATAAAACAATGGAACTGAATAGAGAACCCAAGTAGTCACAAATGTATGATCAGCTGAAGCTTAACAAGAGTGTCAAGAATTTACAATGGGGAAAATATAGTTTCTGATAAGTGGTGTTAGATTAACTGAATATTCACATTCAAAAAAATTGTTAAAGTGGACCCTTTTACCACATATTTTAAAAAATGAATTCAAAATGGATAAAGGTTTAAAAGGTAAAACCTTCAACAATTCAACTCTTAGAAGTAACATCACTACTAGACAGTGGATTTAGCAATGATTTCTTGGATATAACACCAAAAGCATAGTAAAGAAAAGCAAAAACAGACAAATGAAACTATCAAACTAAAAAGCTTCTGCAAAGCAAAGGAAACAGTCAACAAGATTAAAACGCAACTTACAGAATGGGAGAAAATATTTGCAGGCCATATTTCTGATAAAGAATTAATATCCAAAATAAAAAGGATGTCATACAAATCAGTAGCAAAAACCTCAAACTTACTAAAAAATGGGCAAAGGATCTGAACAGACATTTCACCAAAGAAGGCATACAAATGGCCATCAGGTTTTGGAAAAGGTGATCAATATTACTGGTCATCAGGGAAATGTAAATCAAAACCACATGAGTTACTACTTCACACCTGTTAGAATGACTATTAGAGAGAGAGAGAACTGTTGACAAGGGTGTGGAGAAAGGGAAATATTTGTCCACTGTTCATGGGAGATTAAATTGGTGCAGCCACTATAAAAACAGTATGGAAGGTCCTCGAAAAATGTTAAATAGAATTACCATTTGATCCAGCAATCCCACTTCTGTCTACCAAAGTGATCCTGAGGATTTCACTTCACACTATAGAATCAGATTCTCTGAATTTGAAATGCCAAACCTACACATTAACCCTCTTATGACTGTTGAAAATGTAATCAAAAACATTTTAAAGCAATGATGACAATTTGAAATATGCAAAGGAAAGCAAGAAAAGAAAAAAGAAAAGAAGGAAGAGAAAAGGAAGGGAGGGAGGGCAGGGAAAGAGAAAAGAAGGAAGGGAATCCTGATGGCATTCCAACATTTAATCTCAATTCATTTTAATGCATTTCTGGCATCTGGGTATTTTTTTAAATGCCTATTTATTTATTTTTAGAGAGAGAGAGAGAGTGAGAGAGAGGCAGAGATAGAGGGAGACAGAGAATCCCTAGCAGATTCCATAATGTTAGCACAAACCCTGACGTGGGGCTCAAACTCATGAACCATGAGGTCATGACCTGAGCTGAAATCAAGATTGGACACTCAACAGACTGAGCCACTCAGGCACCTTGAGAATCTGGATATTTTGTAGAGATGAGTTTTACAAACAAAAACTTGAAATTAATGAAAAACACCATAATTTCTCTTTAAACTAAATTTTCTACTATAATTTACTTTCTTCCTTTCTATTCAATCATATGTAGGTCTCCATTATGTAGAATTGAAACCTCCCCAGAGTTAGCAATTAAATAGTTGTCAGATTGGTAGATACAATAAGAAGGTTGTGACAAAAATGTAGCAAAGTGAGAATTTAATTTATTCATTCATTCACTCAACAAATCCTGAGTACGTACTATGTACGAAGCATGGACAATAATCTGTATTTATTTTGAGGAAAAGGACAGAGGCCTTGTCTTTCAGAACTTTAGGATGGTAAGGAAGGCAAACTTGTAACAGTGGTATATATCCTAATGTGGTAAATTTTAAATATTAAATTTTATATAAGAACTTTAATAAAGTCTTATATGGAAGAGGATTAGGAATTTGATCTCCAATTCCTTGAAAATAAGTCAGAAAGGAAATATTCAGAAAGAGGTGACTCCTATTGTGAAGGACATCAGATGAAACAGAATATGGCCCTTTATGAAGAATTGTGAGATATCTTACTGGGGTTGGAGCAAAGATTGCTAAAATAATTATCACATGTTGGTTCTTAGAATTATTAGTAGGAACAAAGTTACTAGTGGCAATTAAAGGATTGCTGTATTCCGGATTGTGTGAAATGCTCTTGTTCTATCTTTGATCACTTTTTCTCACAGTAACCATATGGAACAGAAAAAACTGGGAAAAATCAAGTGTAATAAAAAAAGGCAAAGCAAAGATATTAGTCAAAGGAGACACTAAAGGAATAAGTGCCATAAGTAGGGTAGTAAATAAGAAAATTACTCAGAATTATTAAACAATTTATGTACATAGTTGGACAGCTTGATAATTTTCAAAGTATTATACCAACATGCATTAGTTCAGAATGCCACACAAATACCATTGACTGAGTGACTTAAACAACCAGAATTGATTTTCTCATAGTTTTGGAGATGAGAAGCCTGAAATCAAGGTGCCAGTATAGTTGGTGACTTGTGAAGATGCTCTTCCTGGCTTGTAGACAGTTGTCTTCTCACTGTGTCTTCTCACTCATGACCTATCCTCAGCATGTGCTTATACTAAGGGAGAGAGGGAGAAATGGCGTGAGGGAGAGAGGGGGAGAGGGAGATCTTTTTCTTCTCCTTGTAAGGTCACCAATCCTATCAGATTAGGACCCTGCCCTTATGAATTCATTTAACTTTATCTTCTTTGAGCCCTGTCTCCAAATATAGTCATATCGAGGCTTCTGGCTTCAGAATACAGTTTTGGGGGAAACATTTCACTCCATAGCATTTGCACCAATCTCCCCAAATCATTTTCTTCTTGAATGTTCTATTTTACCTCAATAGCTTTAAGTCTTAACTCATTCCAGCACCAACTCTAAAGTGTAAATTTCCAAGCCTTATATAAATGTATAAATCTAACATAGGAAAGACTTGAAGTACAATTCAACCTGAGGTAAAATTCCTTTCACCTGTGAACCATTGAAGCCAGACAAGCTATGCCTTTCCAAAATGCAGCAGTGGGACAGGCATAGGATAGACATTCCCTTTCCTAAAGGGAGAAATAGGGAAGAGGAAAGTCATATGGATCCTAAGTGAGCATAAAACTTAGCAAGGCAAATTTCATTAGATATTAAGGATCAGTAATAATCCCCCTTTGTCTTATGTTCTGACCATCATGCCTACTGGGGTGCCTGTGTCACCCCACATATGGTTCTAGGCTGGGATCAGGTCTCCTCGATCTGCCGGGCCAGGGTCTAGCCTCTGTAGCTCTGCCTGGCCAGGAGCCTGACCTCATGGCTTTGGCAGCTCCACTTCCACAGCTCTGCAAGGAGGCCTTGACCCTAAGGCTTGGAGCAAGACTGCCTAACCTGTTGGAACCAAGGTGGTATCTCTGATGATCTCTGAATAGCCTATGGGGTTATCTTTCCACCTTCTTGAAAAATAGCACACATTCATCGCTATCAAATCCAAGGAACCCCAGAGCCTCCCTTCATTTCATCCCATCTTTGTCCCCTTCAGTTCAAACTGATATTTCTACTGATTTAATCCTGTAAGATCTTTGTCAAGTGATGAGTCCACCAGTCCTTTGATATTCTCTTCAGAACATGCTTCCTCATCTATTACAGTATGAATAGGTTAAGGATTTTCTACAGCTTCAAGTTTTGGTTCCATTTTTCTTAATAAGTAATTTTTCAATTCATATCTCTGTTCTCATACTTTACTATGAGCAGTCAGAAGGAACCAAGCCACCTCTTCAGTACCTTGCTTAGAAATCTTATCTAAATATCCAGTTTCATTGCTCACAAGTTCTAGTTTCCCCAGAACCATAGAACGTGATATTATTCAGCCAAATTCTTTGTCACTTTATAGCAAGAGTCAGTTTTCCTTCAGTTTCCAATAAAGCTTTTCATTTCTGAGACCTTACCTGAATGGTCTTTAATGTGCATATATTTCTACCAGCATTGTGCTCGTGATTATTAATGTATTTTCTAGGAAGATGGGAGGCTTCTTTACAGCTCTTCTCTCTCTCTCTCTCTCTTTTTTTTTTTAAAGGATCAGTGCATACTTATACTTTGAGAGGGAGTGAGAGAAAATGGGTAGAGAGAGAGATAGAGAGAGAATCCAAAGCAGGCTCTGTGCTGTCAGCATGGTGCCTAGCCCAGGCCTCAATCCCATGATCCATGAGACCATGACATGAGCCAAAATTAAGAGTTGAACACTTAACCAACTGAATTATCCAGGCGCCCCTCCCCTCTTTTCATTGTGAACCTTCAACCAGAACTTCCCTCAGTGTCCATATTCTTATTTTGTCCTTCAAAACTCCACCAGCCTGTACTCTGTCCTAAAGCCACTTCCATATTTTTAGGCATTCGTTATAGCAGCATCTGGCTCTTGGTACCAAAATCTGTATTGATCTGTGAGGCTGCCCTAACAAAACATAGATAAAAACATAAACAAAGTAGGCGAAAGCAGCTTAAGTCATCAAAATGTATTTTCTCACAGTTCTGGAGACTAAACATCCAAGACCAGGGGTGCCAGCACTATTAGTGTCTGGTGGGAGTTCTCTTCCTGGCTTGCAGACTGCCGCCTTCTTGTGTCCTCACTTGGCCCTTCCTCAGAGTGTATGGAGAGAGAGAAAGAGAAGATCTCTTTTTCTTCCTACCAATCCTGTTGGATTAGGACCCTGCTCTTGTAGCTTCATTTAACTTTTCCTCCTAAAAGTCCTCTAAATACAATCATGTTGGGGTTCAGGCGGACATAATTCAGTCCATAGCATAATAAATAGGTCTCTCATGGCATATTAAATTTATTTATATAATTAGTTAACCTTGTACCTAACCTAGATTATGTGCTAAGAATTCTACTTATCCTAGTTGATCCTTGCACGTTATCTTCTTTGTGGTGGTCCTCAATTGACTATCACTTAAATTATCCCATTTCATTGTGTGAGTCATGCATTATTAATATCATTTGGCAGCTTTAGATATTGAGACTTATAAAGATTTTCCCCTAGTCACAAGGGAAGGTGACCAACAAAAGGGAAGGTGTATAACAAAACAGCATATCAACCCAAATATCTGACACCAAAGTCCATCCCTTAAAAACCTGATCCTACTTGAAAACAGAATGAATGATACAGCCACATGGTTCATATGAATACGTTTTATCTTTGACCACTTTGAAATCCATGAGTCATATCTGCAAAGAATATCAACAAAGATAGATGATTGAAATAGTGTTAAAATGAATTCCTTTAAATGCCTATGGAAAAGCAAAGAATCTAATTTTGGAGATTAAAAGATCCAACAAAGATGAAGATATCTTTGCAGAATGTTAGGGATAATTCCATGTATATATCCACCAAATACTCTATAGAGTAGTTTTTATATGTTGCATATGGTTAGATGAAAAAAGAAAAGATGAAATTGTTTTGCTTCACCACCAAACACGCAATTTTATATTATCATCTACACATTCTCATTAATCTTTTCTGATTTAACCAACATTGAATGAAATATTAGCATGACAAAATGTATCACTACATAAATTACCACCTTATTAATGAAGTATGCAAACAACTATGAGAAGATATTTTATGACATTACTCATTTTACTCACCAAGTAGCAAACATGTTCCCCCAGTTAGTTACAATTAGATTAAAAAAGATAAGAAGTCACCATGTTAACTATTTTGTTAACAAATTATGGTTTAATACCTGGTAATATAGTGCCAACAACATTTTGTGACTCATCAAGCAGGAGATTGAAAAAAAGGAAAACTTCTTTCTCAAAGGCTGATGGTATATGTTTGTGTGTGTGTGTGTGTGTGCTTGCATACATGCACACGCATAGATGCATGAGTTTATTTTACTTTAATTTGTAAGATGAAGAAAAATAATGCTTAAAAACAGTATGGATAAAGAAGGATGAGAATGATCTCAGATCTGAGAATGTATTGAGAATGAAAAGCAATGGGGAGGCACCTGGGTAGCCAGACATCTGACTCTTAATCTCAGGGTTATGAGGTCGAGCCTTGCATTGGGTTTCATGCTGGGAATGAAGCCAACTTTAAAAAAAAAGAAAAGAAAGGAAAGGAAAAAGAAATGTCGTTTAGAGGCAGGAGATGGTTGAGAGGCAAGACCAACAATTACAGATTGTGAAAACCTTACTGTGAATCTAAATTTTCACTTTTATAAGATATTGGGATTTCATAACTTCTATAACTATCTCAAAAGAGTCTCTTGAGACATGAGTTAAAACAAATAACATGAACATTTTAAAGCATATAAACCATAATATAAGTGGAAGTAATGCAGTTATTGCTTAACCAAAATAATGTGGTTAAGATCTTGAACCCCAGGTTAACTGAGTTATTTTATCTGAGTTAACTGAGATTAACAAAGTCTAAATTTTGGCTCTGCCTCTTCCTAGCCTTCTCTTTCTTGCTTCTATCTATGCTTCTGTCTCCTCATCTATTAAATAGGCTTATGAGTGAACCTATCTCAGAAGCAACTAGTGAGGATTAATATTCTAAATAGATGTATATAACACGGTAATGCCTAGCAAATAATGAGAACTGCTAAAGTGTCTTCAATAATCATTATTTGTGATCATGGCCCTGTTCTCTTTTGTTTCTGGATCACATTGAATAACAGAAATAAAATTTTAATTTGCATATATTAAGCAAAATGAAACTTTAACTAAATTACAATTAATAAAGTGTTATAAAAATTCAGAGGAGATGGTTTTCTTTATTTAGTAAATGTCAGGAGATCTTTTTTATACTAACATATTCTTTCTGTGAAGAGCTAAATTTCTTTGGAGAGGACATAGGTTATTTCAACTTAGAGATTTGTAATTAAGCAATAAAAATTAATAAACTAGTTGAATTACTGATTGAAGAAAACTCTTTTCAAATTTGGGAACATGTATATCATCCATAACATGACACAGTGTTATGTTTAAAATACTAATGTTCCATGTTTGCCTCAATGAGTTACCATCAAGAAACTTTTGAAACCTAACAGTCAATTAATAACACATTGCTGAGGGAATGAATCATGGAAAATTCTCTACAAACTTATAAAAGATGATTCTAGTTTCTATACAGTGAAACATTTCTTAAAAGATGTAACCTTTTATACACCAATGATTAATTGCCTGAAGTATTTATATTTAATGAAATTTCCAATTTACCTAATAATTTTTATCAGTATTAATTTGTTAGAGAAATGAAGATCTTCAAAGATACCTTAAATTACATATTATCCCACTAACTATTGCTGCATAATCAATCAGTGCAAAATTCCGTGCTTTAAAGAAACATGTTTTACTCATGAATATGCAAGTTGGGAAGAAGCCAGCAGCAGTGGTCCATCTTTACTTCATTCTGCAAAAGGTGAATTGCCTCCAAGGCGGGGACTAGAATCAGCTGACAGCATTGTTAGAGAGTTGATGCTGATTGTCAGTCAAAAGGCAAAAGATGCTAAAATGAAGATATATATGACTTGTAGACATGAAATCCAAGGCATTGTTCTCTCCCCTTGATTTTGATGGTATCAATATGAACCCTCGGTGATCAATCTAAAACCTTTATCCAAGAACTCAGAAAGAACCAAGTGCTGCATAGACTATTTCAAATGGGGAGGGAGGGGGAATGGCCCTTTAAGAATCTTAAGTCTCTTCGTTGAATCATAGGTCATCCAAATTGTAAGGACATTGCTCCAGAGTAACTTGACAGGGACGTAAGCAAGAGGTGGCATATTTCAAGAAAATCTGTGGATTCAGTTTTCATCTAATTCTATACAATTCGAAGTGGGAGAGCTGAGTCAGAAAACTATGTCCTAAGGAGCAAACAAGCCTTGTGAATATTTTTGTGAGTAAAGACTCATAGGCAGACTGCCACATTCATCCATTTATATACTGTCTATGCCTGTATATGCACAACTACCAAAGTGTTGAGTAGTTGTAATGGAGAACCACATGGCTGCAAAAAGAAAAACATTTACTTTTTGGCCCTTTGCTAACTCCTAGTATGGAGCATTCATTAATTCATAATCAACCTAAATAGCTCTCAATGGAATTGGATCAGCTTGGACTTAAAGGAGCAGAGACAGTACCAAGTGAAGAGAGGTCTTCAGACCCCCCTACTCTGTGGACAACATGACTGAAGAAACTACCAAACTACAGGCAAGGGTGTGTTTTATGTAAAAGAAAGGTTTAGTCAGAAGATAAATAAAAGTCTCAGATAGTTAAGCCAAGAGCTGTTAAAAAAAAAATCCTCCCCCAGTGTAATTCCCAGTGAAGATACCCTATAATTAAGTAAAGGTCAACACAGGCCTAACTGGATTTCAGAATTGCTGGGCTAGTGATAGTTATTTTCTCCCCTTTTCATTTTGGAGTATCTAGGACACTTAATTTATACCTATTTCACAGTATATGTTGTGTTTGTGTGTGTACTTATATACAAAGAAGTAGTTAACTCAGGAGACAGACTTGAAATCAAACTACTTTAATTCAAATCTCTACACTGTTTATTATAATTCATGTGACCCTGGCCCCTCAGTTTCCCTTTTACAAAATTATGATAATTTCAATTTTATCATTTGTCTTAAAGGATATTTAATGAGATAATACATCTGAGGCATATAGAAAATTGATTGGAATATAATAAAATATTAACAATTTTACATTCCTTTTATTTCTGTCATTATTTTGGAAAGATCATATTCTACATTCAGTCTTTCTATACAACAATAAGACTGATGAGGTTATATTTAGAATACTTTACAAAAGTAATGACATTATCTTGGTAATATACACTTTAACTGTTACATTAAATTAATCATGAATTAAATATATCCATATATATGTTAGCCTACTAGAAATCACATCATATGCAAATTAAGTTAACTAATAATTTTTATACTTTTCCTCTGTATATTACAATCATAATGGGTTTATTAAACTTCATGCATTGGAGTTGAAGATAAACATATATTTAGTTATAGCTTCAAAGTCATATTTTCTTTCTAATAGTCTTGACCTAATTTTTCTAAGTGTAATGTGCAAATATAAAATTAAACTATTGTGAATTTACTGATTAGATTCTTTGTTGGACTACTTTTCTTCTATGGCCTTGTTTTTTAAAATCACTCTCAGTTTTTATATTGTTTATACACATTTGGTACATCTTATTAATGATTTTATATCTCTGTTTCATTCAGCTTAAATTATGCTGCAGTAAATGACCCTATAATATTAATGGCCTATGAAAAAACTGTTTATTTCTTACTCATGTTGCATGTCCATGGTGGATCCACTGTCTAGACTTCATGTCTGTTTACTCAGAGAGTTAGCTTAACAGAGTAGTCATGATTTGGTTAAAGCTGGTCTTGTGACAAAGAGAAAGTAACTTGGCAAAAGTACAACGTGGCACATTTAATTGACAGAGCAATTTATATGGATCTTTTTGAGTTCAGTAGAAAGCTAATGTATCTCTTCTGGTATCATCACAATTCACACGATTACACCCAATTTTTGAGCATGGGTAAAGGGTGGGGCAGAAAAAAAATTTCACAACTATACAGTCTACCACTTCTACCTTCTGCATACAAAGTTCATACCATCCCTTCTCCAGGAGCACAACACAAAAGTGTCATCAAAATTTATCATGAGATCAAAATCTGGGATATATGGATATATATGTGTTTCCTCTACCTAGACTAACTATATGTTAGGAGGAAGGGTATATCAAACCAGAGTCATGAAATAATGAGTTACTTGCTACTTCCATTGTCCCATCCTTCAGTTTCGATGCTTATTGTAAAAAGTATTTTTCTCTTCATTTGATTTTTGGTTTTGGGTTTTTTTGTTTTGTTTTGTTTTTGTTTTGTGTATATAGATATGGCCACGATAAAAGGAAGAGGATGTAGCTGCATCACTCCATGATCTAGATATGCTGAATAATAGACAGTGGATTTTTTTGGGGAAGGTTTGTAAATAGAATCTGACCTGAAAAGAGTCCACTGTGTTCCTAGTTCCTGCTCTTCCCATCACTTTAGCTCTGAGTTTTCAGTTTGCTGCCCCAGATGTCATAAGTGGAGTCAAAGACAAACAGTTGAATATTATAAGACCCATGTTTGCATCATACCTAGAAATTTGAATTATTCACACCGTGGCATATATCACCTTAGGACAGAACATATGGCAAGCTGGACCACTGCCATGCCTCCTGTCACAAAACCAGCATGGTCTCCAAGGTGATCTAAACTGGCATTGGAAAACATGTGAAATTTTAAAAAATTAAATAATAAACATAGTTCTGACTTGGAAGACTACATAGTCATGGGAAAAAAGGGGATATCATAGGAGAATTCATAGCCCATATTTATTGATAATATTTAGAGTTTGAAGCAATGTTTTTATATTAACTACCTGATTGCTAAAGCAAAGAAGGAGATATGATCAAGTGATAAAATATGCAATATTTATATTAAGACTAATAGACATTAAAAAAATTAAAAAGGGGGGTGCCTGGATGGCTCAGTCGGTTAATCGTACATCTTCAACTCAGGTCATGATCTCATGGTTTATAAGTTCGAGCCCCATATTTCACTCTGTGCTGAAGACTCAGAGCCTGGAGCCTGCATCAGATTCTGTCTCCCTCTCTCTCTGCCTCTGTCCCACTAATGCTTTCTCTCTCTCTCTCTCTCTCTCTCTCTTTCTCTCTCTCAAAAATAAATAAAAACATTATTTTTTTAAAAATTAAAAAGAGTGATAGAAACTAACTTCGTAAAGATTTATAAATTTCTAAAAAATGCTCTTCTTATTCTCTCCCTGCACACACACACACACACACACACACACACACACACAAATGTATGTTCTATGAGACCCAAAATTCATGTGGCATAGTCAGTAGAATGAAAATTATAAGATCCAGAAAATTTTGACATAGTGTTTAAAAATTGATTTAAAGCACTAAGTTTGTAGAAATTGGTTTAAAAAGGTCAGTTTATTATACTCTTATCTATTCTAAGTAGGAAGTCTCATGAAAAACCTACAGCAAAATGGCTATACAAGGACATTATTACTTAGTGATAATGCATAGTCATGTGTTAATTTGTTCTTTCATTCAGCATTAATTGTGGGTATGAAATATGCAGAGATTTATGCTCAAAATTATATATATTCAAAATTATATATATATATAGCCATAAATTAGAAATGTGCCATTTTTAAAGATGGCCCTTTGGATGCAGGAGACTAGTAGAAAAAATTACAAGACTTTGTCATATGTGTTAGGATGAAAATATGGAGATAGTTATAGGGCCTGAGACTGGATACTCAGCCTGGGAATGGGGGAAAGATACTTGACAATGATGAATATCTTACTGTGTTCTGTGTTTAACTTAGAATTCTTAAAGTTTAGATCATTCAATTTGATTATTATATTAGTCACATATTTTATTTTTATTAAGTATTTGTACTTTTATATTCAATGACTTTTACATGCTGCTAGTTTGAAAATGTTTTTTTAAATTTTATTTTCTTTATTAAAGATTTTCATGTAGTAACAAAATGTAAAATAAAACAACAAACAAATACTATCCCACTATTTCCGTCATTAGTTCATGATTGCTTTCAGTCAGTAAATTTCTCTTTAGCTACAAAGGTGAACAGGGCTGGTCATGAGTTGGATGGCAAGGGAGGAACGGAAGGGGCCACTTGGTATAATCAGGAAGATTTACAAAGTTAGTAATCTTGAACCTTTAGGAGGAGTAAAAGTTTTCCAGATGACAAATGTAGAGAGTACATTCCAGGAGAGTGAAGCTTTACAGTAACATGAAAAATTATGTTTTCACCATACTCCCGTTTTTCTTATTTATGACAGGGTTTTGACAAAGCTTTTTATTCAATACCTTGTGATACTCTAGGGAGCAGACATACCCTATTAGCAAAGCTACCACTCTTATCTGCCTGCACTGATGTAATGCTAACATGTTTCTATTTTTTAAAGATTTAATTAAGTTTAACTCATCTTAAAAAGAAATAGCTTTTTTTAAATGATAACCTTTCAAAGTTATATATCCCTTTTACTGCTACAAGGTGGATTGGTGGCGTGTTGTCATGATGACAAAATAAAGCAAATCGAAGTTGTTGAATACATGACATTAAAAGCGGTTGTATTTAAACCCCAGGGGCTGGTGTTACTTTTAGGACCAGTGTAGATGTCAGCAAAATAACACTCCGAGGTTCTGATATTTCAAATACATCGTGGGACAGAAATATTATATATAATGAAAACTAATGCAATTCTATATAACTGAAAACTAACAAATTCTATATATTTAACATTGGATATATAAATATATATGTATATAAATGAAATAAAAATGAAGCAAGAGGGCTCGAAAATACATATTCATTAGGAAAGGGAACTGCTAAAAAAAAAGTTACAGAAGTGCTTCTTAGCTGTCCAACTGCTTCCTTGGACAGAAAATATTTCAAGGCCAATTATTAGAAATAGAGAATATTTTCTATACATATTTTGTATGGAGTCGGCATTCACTTCTGTCTTCCTGAAACTTGGGTGACATGTTTTCAAACTTAGAAGAAACTTTCTCCAAAGCAATTTTATTATCCATGGCGATTGTGTTCAGAGAAACTTTTTCCTGGATTCCTCAGTATTCCTACATGGCTAGGTGTTCTGAATAAAGAAAATTGTCAAGTTTTAATCTCTATCTTTATATCTGCAGAGTTGTAAAAGCCTAGAATAGTTGCTTACATCATAGAAGTAAAGATAATTTTTTTCTCTCCATATCCAGAGAGTAGGAGGATAGGGACACATGTTCACAGGTGGCATATGATCTATCTCAGACTTTAGATTTCCTCGTCTGTGGTCTAAACTGGGTGCACGTGAACATGAAATTCTGGCTTTCAGCAGCATTGTGGGCAAATGGGGTCTGGTGAACAAATGCAAGGTACTATTTTGGCTGGTTCTGTTTTGTTTTACTTTTCTGTGAGTGATATCGTTTGTTCTCTGATCCAGAGGGGTGGTAACTCAGTATACGTAATTAAATTGACAGATTAACTTTTTAGCTTGGAAGTCGGGTCAAATTTCAAACTCTTCATGTTATCAGGCACAACTTTAGGCAACAAAGATGGAATATCCAAAGCATGTTTGAAAATAAAGTTAAGGATTTTCTATGTAGAGTATCATGTCATCTGCGAAGAGTGAAAGTTCGACTTCCTCTTTGCCAATTCTGATGCCTTTGATTTCCTTTTGTTGAGAGATGGCTGATGCTAGGACTTCCATCACTATGTTAAACAACAGTGGTGAGAGTGGACATCCCTGTCATGTGCCTGATCTCAGAGGGAAACCTCTCAGTTTTTCCCCATTGAGAATGATGTTAGCTGAAGGCTTCTCATAGATGGCTTTTATGATGTTTAAGTAAGTTCCTTCTATCCCGACTTTCTCTAGAGTCTTTATTAAGAAGGGATGCTGTATTTTGTCAAATGCTTTTTCTGCATCTATTGACAGGATCATATGGTTTTTATCTTTTCTTTTATTGATATGATGTATCACACTGATTGATTTGCGAATGTTGAACCAGCCCTGTAACCCAGGAATGAATCCCACTTGATCTTGGTGGATGATTCTTTTTATGTGCTGCTGGATTCAACAAAAACTGAGGACTGATGGATGTGGGAGGGAGGAGGGATGGGCATGGAGGAGGACACTTGTGGGGATGAGCACTGAGTGTTATGTGGAAACTAATTTGACAATAAACTATTTGTAAAAAAAATAATAATTAAAAAAAGACAAAAAAAGAAAGTAAGTTAAGGAGCACACAAATCATTAAATAAGTGTTGGATAGGATAAACTGAAAAGTAATGGTACTAGACAGTGTGGATTTCATTAATCAGAATGGTAGACAGAGTGGCATATACCTGGGAAAATTTGCCAGGGACCAGAACTATGTGAGGTCAAAAAAAAAAGAATGTTTTGAGAGAAAATTCTTCTTGGGTTTTTGTTATTCCTGAATTTTCCACTGGGCAAAGGAAATTAACAAGCTATAATAAAGGTGGAGGGCATCTCTCTACCTACCTCCAGAAACATTTGCTTGTACTTCACAGTTGTGAAAAACTAGAGATCTCCTCCTACCTTACCCAAGGTTAACTTTACGTATAGAAACTAAGATAAGGTTTTCTCTGTATATTTTTTGAGAAGGACAGAAATGTCTGCGACACCTATGTAATCTCTGAATCTCAAAATTTTGGGGTTCCTCTCCTGTGTGCAAACCCACTACATGTTTAGGTAAACCTCTGATCCTCACTGTTGCTCTGTGGGAAATTTGGAGTGTAGGAAACTAACATAAAATTCTATCTTATTCGCATTTTTTGTTCCATGTAACAAGTTATCTGCTCTTTGACAGAAACACTGGATCTCTGTATGAGAGAAGTGACCATTTATTACTCACAGCTAAAACCTAAAGTATATATGTAGACGTGTGCATATGTGTGTTTATGTGTATGCATGTATTATTATATGTGTATACATGTATTTATGAGTGCTAATAAAATTCTGACCAACCTCAAGATATGAATATGAGTAAGTATATAGCATTATCTTTGGGCTCCTTGAAATTATCGTTTCAAACTAAACATGAAGTAGTCCCAGGTTAATATGATTATATGCCTTGAAAATGTAATTTTTTAAACTTTTCGCCATAATGATAGCATGAAATCATTTATCATTTTTTAGCTACAGTTCCCCATTTTATTTTATTTTTTAAAGTTTATTTTTGAGAGAGAGAGACAGAGTATGAGTGAGAGAGGGGCAGAGAGAGAGGGAGACACAGAATCTGAAGCAGGCTCCAGGCTCTGAGCTGTCAGCACAGAGCCCCATGCTGGGCTCAAACTCATGAAATACAAGATCATGACCTGAGCCCAAGTCAAATGCCTAAACGACATCTCAGTGTCCCTCAGTGCCACTCAGTGAGCCACTCAGTGCCCCTACAGTTACCCATTTTAAACTCAAATAAATTTGGGGCACCTGGAAGGCTCAGTCAGTTAATCATCTGAGTTTGGCTTGGATCATGATCTCACAGTTCTTGGGTTCTGAGCTGTCAACACTGAGCCTGCAGTCTGCTTCAGATTCTGTGTCTGGCTCTCGCTCTGTCCCTCCTCCACTCACACTGTTTTTCTCTGTCTCTCAAAAATGAATAAACATTTAAAAAACATAAATTCAAAAAATTTGGCTACATTGATTATTTATTATACCCTGGTAAAAATGCAGTACAAATTGGAAAAAGTACATTAAGCCACAAGGAAAATCAAATTGATAATTATTCCCTATAGAGCCTAATTCCTTGATTGTATTTTATTCAGAAGAAGTATAATGTTTTCATACTTAAACATGTTTTTAGATTCTTCTTGGTAGGCTGTTAGCTGTACAGAAACTATAAGATTCTTGCAAAAATTGAGGCCACCTTTATTTATTTTCTTAAACCAACTCTGGTTATAATTAAGGCTTTAATATATTATTTGACATCCAAATACTTTTTGCATCATTTTAAATTATATTACCTCTATCACTGCTCAAGGTCAAGCAGATTATTGCAGGAACTTGTTTTTTTATTTCTTTTTAATTGAAGTCATTAAAAATAAGAAAAATAATGATAAAGGTTATTAGCTTCCAGAACCCATTTTGCTTAGTGTTCAAAAGCTTTATTGCATGACATAATTATTTAAGATTGCTAAACTAAATATTTTATTCAATAAAATGATACAGTGACAAAGCTATTCAAAGACAAAGATCTTCAAGTTTTGTCATTATATTTATATACAAACACAGTTATTGTCATATGTAAAATATCAGTTGTCGAATTTTTCAAAAATAATTTAATATAATCTTTATTTTTGAGAAAGAGAGAGTGCAAGCAAGGGAGCGGCAGAGTGAAGAGGGAGACACAAAATTCAAAGTAGGCTGCAGGCTCTGAACTGTCAACATAAAACCAAGTGTGGGGCTCAAACCCATGGACTGTGAGATCATGATCTGTACAGATTCTTAACTGAGATTTGCACCCTACAAAAATTATTTAATTTTAAACTTACTGCCAGGATGCCTGGGTGGCTCAGTTTGTTGAGTGTCTGACCCCTGAGTTCAGTTTAGGACATGATTTCAGGGTAGTGGGATTGAGCCCTGTGTTGGGCTCCGCACTAAGTGCTGAGCCTGCTTGAAATTCTCTCTTTCTCTTTCTCTCTTTTTGCCCCTCTGCCCTCTTCCCCACTTGCACAAACACACTCTCTGTATATATAATTTTAAAAATTGTTTTTTAAAATTTTTTTGCAGAAAACATTTAGCAATGTTTTTAAAAAGCTAAAATTATAAGCATTACATGATAAAACCATTACACTCTTGGGTGTTTATCGCAGAAACATAAAATAAAAGCTTATATTGACACAAATACCTGCATATGAATCCCTGTAGCAGTTTTATTCATTAAAGCCAGGAACTGGAATCTAGCCTGTTGTCTTTCAATAAGAGAATGGCTATGGAATCAGTGATGTATCCATACATGGAATAGCACCAGCAGTAAAGAAGGAGCCAACTACAGATACGTATACCAACATGAACGAGTCTCCAGAGAATTTGCGGAGTGAATAAAGTCAGCTCCAGAAAGTAGCATACTATAAAATTTTGTTCACATAAAATGTTTGAAATAAATGATGGCTTAGGGAATTATTTTGAAAGTTGTAGAAAAGGGTATTCTGTTTTTAAGAATTTTTCAAAGCTGTTAATGCTTGTGTAAATCCAAAGGAATGTGGTTGTAACTCATATAGGAAGTAGTTCTGACAATGATAGCAGCAAAGGAATCCTCAAAAACTAAAGGCACAGTAGTGATAATTACACCTGTATTCAAGAGACATATGTCTTAGACTGCCTATATTAATTATCACCCATATTTCTTAAAGCTAATTTTTATTTAATGAAATAAGTATAAATTTTTATCATTGGAATAGATCAATATCAGAAAGTATTCTCACTTATTATTTTTAAATTTAATTATCCTTCTCTTTTTCTCTTTCGGTCCCTGTGATGATTAATACTGTATAAAAAGAACTTTACTGAATATTTCCAAAAAACAGGCAGGAAACATGTTGGCTCTTCTTGCTTACACAATTTCCTACTGAGTGTGAAATTGGCAGTAATATCCCAAATTATTTTGCCTGATTGTTAGTGGAATCACAAACAATCTTTCTTGATGATAGGAAATTACCAATTTTTGGGAGTCCCATAATAACTATATCCTTCTAATTTAATTTTAACAATATCAGCTTCCATCTCAAAAATGTAATCCTGATTTTAATTAAATTGTGGTTATATAATATATTTGAAGATTAAACAGAAATGATTTATTATTTCTAAATCTTCATATAACCACAATAAATTAAAAACTTAGAACTCTTCAAAAAAGGATTAGAACAATAAACTTATTGCTGAGTTTGATGATCAGCTTGGATTTGGGGATAGTCCAGATTGATTCAGTAGTCTGGATTAAGGGAGGTTTGTGAATTAAAAGAGGAAACTTTATTTGCCATTTCTACCCATTAAGAGGTGGGATGTATTTTCACTCTAATTCTCGGCTTGTCCTGTGACATGCTTTGATCAACAGAATTTGGCAAAAGTGTTATCACTTAATGTCTGAGACTAGACCTTAAAAAATCAGCAGCTGCCCCTTTTGCAAGCTTGGAACTACCCTATCAAACTAGGAGAAACTCAGAATACTTGGCGAAGCTACAAGAAGAATAAGAATCTCTGGTTAATAGCTCTTGCTCACTTCCAAGCCAGTGTCTAGTTAGCATTGCCTGCCAGATGTGTGCAGTGGTCATTTTGAACATTCCAGCACAGTTGAGCCTTCAGATGACTGTAGCCTCATTAAACATTACATGAAGCAGAAGAATTGCCCAACTGTGCCCAATTAACCAACAGAATCATTTATAAATTATAAATGGTTTTTGTTTTAGCCTTCTAAATTTTAGGGTGGATTGTCACGCAGCAATAAGTAACTGAAAATGGAGAAAATAGATTTTCTGAATCCCAATAGTTCCTTTTACATAATTAGATACATACTTGGTTAATTTAGATCATAGAGTTTCATAGTATGCAAAAATAAGAAAAAACCCAGAATATTAAATAGTATAAGAAGACAACGTACCACCCTTTCTAGTGAGAAGATTAGAGCAAAGGTAAAATATATGTAGAATCACAGGAGAAAAAAAGAAGGGAATGGAAAAACCAAATAGGTTTAGCTGCCAGTACTCCTTTTCCCCTAACATCCTGTGTAAAGGCAACAGAATGACATTAATGGAGAGAGATTTCTACACAACATGGAAATGGTGCTATTGTTGTACAGGAAAACAACATGCTTCTGCATCCCCCTGGGGAGGAATCAGAGGAGCTAAGAGGGCTGATGAACAAGCCTGGAGTCAGATAATAGAGGTCACAGCAGGTTGAATATCATCCACAAGAACTCCGGCCTAGGGAAGAGCAGACCCAAGTGCACATACAGAAACTGGATGGAACTGCTCATTATCATCAACAGACTCAATTACGATGTAACAGAGTTCAGAGAAGCAAGGATGATAAAGCATCACATTATGATCAGAAAGGACCTGTGAACAAAACTTTCCTTCTTTCAGCATTGCTATTATGAAGGCCTAGTGCCATTTTTTATGCACAGATTATATTGGGGCAAGTTCTCTAAAAGACTATTCATTCAATTCTCTAATAGACCATAATAATTCTATTGACTTGACAAAGATGGCGGTGCTTTATGTTAAGCCTTGTCCATACCTGCTTTATATTAGATATTGCATAAAAAAGTTGAACTTAGAATAATATAACCATAGCACAGTGTTGGAATTGCATAACCAGTGGTGGATCTTTGACAACTTATGTGTCCTATTTCAGTTTATTGGCAGAAAAGACAGAGAGCTTCTAGCAGTCTGTCTTTTCTTGGGATCATTTATGTACCATGGATTTCACTGATCATTAAAACAGAAAAACACCTAGGAAGATAACCACAAACTTTATACAATCTATTATTTATATAGCTTTATCATAGGTCTTTGAACTGCTTGTCAGCTAGTTTAAGATAAATCATAACAAAAGCAATTTAATCAAAGTATATGTCCTCATTTTCTCTGATTTTTGAAAGCAGATTAACTCTTTATGGTTTGGCCATGTTGCAGTTTTATTTGTCAGGGTTCAATACTACTTACTACTGAATAAATTGAGAACTCTTCAAGAAGTAGAAGAAAATGGGGAATTCCACATTTATTGGCACATATGACTTGTTTTGTGTAATCTTACATCCTTATCATATAAGCACATAAATAAATCACCTTACAAAATAATCTTTAAGTTTTGCAAGCAGTATGATATTTATATTATAATGTAGATAGTACATGATCGTAAGCATACAAGGTTATGGAGAGCCTGAGTGGCTCAGTCATTTGAGCCTCCACCTGTTTGTTGGTTTTAGCTCAGGTCATGATCTTGAGGTTCATGGATTTGTGCCTTGCATGGGGCTCCATGCTGCTTGCTGCTGGTGTGGAGCTTCCTTGGAGTTCTCTCTCTCTCTCTCTCTCTCTCTCTCTCTCTCTTTCTCTCCCTCTCTCAAAAATAAATAAACTTAAAACAAGGTTAAAGGTCACAAGGCTAAAGTCCACAAACTACATTTTTGAGTTGTGATTATGGCTTGTTTCTTTCTCTGAAAATACAGGTCAGGATGGGATGTCTGTGCTGTTTCTCCATTAGTAATGATGGCATTTGAATGACATAACTGATGAAAGCAGCCTTCAGATTATCTTAGATGGGAGAGAGAGAGCAAGAGATTCATGAAGCAGTCTGTTGAAGAAGCCAGGAGACATTAAGAGAGAGGATGTACATAAGAGACTATAGAAAGGGTTCTCAGCTATAGACATTGTTAGGTCAAATGGAGAGTAAAGAAGACCTTAGTAGTTGAATCATGGAGGAGACAAAGCGGAACCATGAGGAAACTAACTTAACAATTATGGCAGATTATTGATGAGGTATTACAAAGAGAAATCTAGTTCTCTAGGATATCTGAAGTCTTCACTGGCAAGACAATTTCCTCCACTCTTTTGTCCTTTTCAGTACCTTCAAAATAAATATTCCTCAACTATGAAAAGTGGTTTTTTTTACATGCAACTGCAAGAATCCAACTGCAAAAATTTAGTAACTTGAGGGCCCAGAAATGTATGTTATAAACAATTTGACAAGTTACTTTGTCTTTGATTCAAAAACTAGTTCAAACTCAAGAAAAATTTTAGTTTATATTTTGAATTACCTGGTTTCACTTTAAAAATGAATATTCAAAATCATAAAATGATTTATTAATAGAAGTTCTGATGTGAATATGGCCTTTTAGTCTTCATCTTTTATCTTGACAAAACAACAAGGGGGAATGACAAAGTAAAAGAAAAGAAAAATATCAAATTTCATTTTTAGTAACTCTCGAGGACAAATAAATCAAAGACTCCAGGTTATGGTAAAGATAACTTAAAAGAGTGAAGTTATGTGGAATCTAAGAAGGAAGAAACAGAGAAATGTGGAGGAGTGTCAAAAGAATCCCAAGGTAAGGAATTTTAGAAAGAACCACTAACATATTCTTTATGAACGTAAAAGCTTGTCATGAAATGATTGAAGAAAAAAAAAATCACTTTTCTTGAAATAAGTCAGAAAGTGACATGAGCCTGAACTTTTGAACTTCCCTAGCACCTTCTTTGGTCAGAACAGAGGCTGCACGTTTATAGAAGAATGACCCAGATAAGACAACTTAGAGAAAGCAATTTGGTTAAGTCTATAATTTGGAAAAAGGTATGCCTTTGAGTTGTTAATACTGACAGACTACTCCAGCTCTTCCTCTTCATGATTATCCCAAGCTGGCTCAAATAGATGTTCTGGAAAAATCTATTTTATTCACCAATTAAAATTAAATAAAAATTAAATAATAAAATTAAAATTAATAAAATAAATGGGCATGCTTAGATATGATGGTACTATAAGGGAAATACATAAAAAAATCAGGAGATCATGAACGTACAACAGAAAAATGTTGAAATAATGCCATAAAGTATTTATATTTTGTTAAAATAGGTTACCATTTTTTACCATAATTTATGCTTTTAAGGAAAGTTGTGAAGTAGAGCTATATGGAGACAGAAGAATCAGTGAGACAAAAGCAGATTATAAGTGAGAAAACAGCTTGAAGTAGAAGTAGAAGGGGAAAACTTCCCTTGAGACACTATCTTAAGAAGGACAAAGAAGAGTACAACTATGGGAAGACTTTGAGAGACATGAATGTTTGAGGTAAGAGTAATCAAAAGTATGTGGGTAAAATGAGATTGTTAAAAAAGATTAGAAGTTTCACTTCAGTCACCATTGGATCAGTTGTTCATGTGTAGTGTTCTAGTTAGAAACTTAGAGACACATAAAGTGCCAGACAAGAAGAAGCAGAGGAAGCAGATGAAGAAGCTGAAGAGGGAGAGAAAAAATAGCTTCCAGTTTACATTTATATATCCAAAGAAAACTCCAAGAATATTATACATGAACTTTCCTTGAAGAAATTATTCCAGAAATAGATCAAACAACTAATCTTGACTAAACATAATACAAAATACTGGTTTTGATTACTGTATATATTTAACTGAATATATTTAAATATAACATAATGTGGGATTTTTTTTTATAATTTTTAAATGTTTTTTTAATTTATTTCTGAGAGAGAGTGAGAGAGAGAGAGACAGAGAGAGAGCGAGAGCGAGCGAGCGAAAGCAGGGGCAGATCAGAGGGAGAGGAGATACAGGATCTGAAACAGGCTCCAGGCTCTGAGCTAGCTGTCAGCACAAAGCCCGACACGGGCTCCAACCCACAAACCATGAGCGAGCCATGAGATCATGACCTGAGGTGAAGTCGGACAATTAACCAACTGAGCCACCCAGACGCCCTATATAATGTGAGAATTAAAGTGACAGAGTAGACATGTAAATATTTAAGCCCTGAAAATTAAGAAAAAATTTGGTGTGCAGGTAAACAATCTGGGAGTTTTATTGTTTTCTCCACTTTATGATAACTGTGTGTCAAAAAATATATTTAAAGTGGACAAATAAGGCAACAGCATTACCATATAGAATAGTAAAAAGAAAAGAAAAAAATATTATTTGCAAACATAGGTGATGAAGAAAGATGTATCCTTAGTGATAATTACAAATTGCATCTAAATAAACATAGTATTAAAGGTGTCATGCAACTTAATGATCCTAAAGATAAATGTAGGAACCAAAATTTATTAAGTATCAAGGAGAAAAATGTATACTGCAAAATGAAACAAAGAGAACAGTTCAGAGAGAAAGATTTAAAGAATATATGGGAGAAAAATAGCATAATGTAATATGATAAACCCTAATGCAATCATATGTCATGTTGATAAATATAAATAGGTTAATTTCATCTTTTCAAAAAAAGCAGCAGATTTAACTCATGGAACAGAGCAAGCTTGCACTTCTCCAATTTATCCTTTTCTATAGTCCTCACATACATGGTGACACCTCACGAAGTAACCTCAGAAGCCACATTCTTCAGCTCATAAATGAATATAAGTAACATATCCTCTTTACAAATGGTGCTAAAGCAGTCATGAAAATTGTCCAATTATTCCTATTTATGAATATTTGTATTCACTACACCATGAAAACTATATGTGGGGTCCAAAAAAAAAGTGTCATCTAACACAGCTCATGAAAATAATTTACTTAGAGATTTATGAAATATATTTTGACTGCTTCAGTAAGCAGATAAAAATGCACAGACCTTTCATAATTGTAGTCACAAAACAGGCATTTTAATTTCCTGAAAACAAGAGAAAATATTCCAATGTAAAAAATATAGGAGCTTTTTAGGGGATCATTGACTGGAGCATAAACTGAGAGCAATTTTTCCAAGACCAGAGATTAATAGATTTAATAGTTTATGATCATATGCAAAAATCAAAATAATGCTCTAATATTATATTTCTAAGAAATCCAGATAGTAAAATAGATTCAGTGCTCATCAATACCTTGAATCTCTTCACACTATTAGGTTCTAAAGACAGTCTGTCTATATATGGGTTTATATTTTAACAGATTAAAAGTATACTTGGATCGCATCACTGGATTCTACACAGTATTATCAAATCCAATACATCATTCATTCCTTGATTTGGGGAACAATGTAAATAGCGTATTGATGAAGTTGGTTTAAATTACACATATGTTGTTTAAAAATATGAAGGCAATATCAGAAAAAATACCATAAGGAATTGAAATTTCTTGTCTCTTAGAAGGGAGCTCAAGACAAGTAAAGCTGAGATGTTTATTTTTTCTTTTAAAAGTCTTTTAAAAGAGAGACTGTTTTTAGATATGTGCAATGATGGAAAATAAAAAAAAAACTAACTTATAAAACAAAACTAAAAAAGTTATAATATTTTATCCTTAATATTGCTTCCTCTGGTACATGAATTAGAAGTCTGGCTCCTCACCTCTTAGCTATCTGTACATGGGCACATAATTTATCTTCTCTGTGGTTCAATTATCTTAATTATGCAATCACGATAATAATAGTGCCTACCTCAAAGGACCTCATGCTTGAGTTAATATATGTAAGTGATTTGGGCTTTGTTCTGCACATAATTAAGTTTTCAATAAGTGTTAAAAATTTAAATGTTGATGTTTATAGTTACATATAATGTCTTTCTCTTATAATTATGGTTTCTAGAAGAAAAAAAGTACCTTGAAGACTCATTTAGATGCCACATCTCTCTATAAGAACTTTTCTTCATCTTCATGTAAACGAGATCTTTTCAAAGATCTGTATTTGTATACTAATAGGCACAATTAGACCAGTATTGTTAAGAGAGAGACCCAAGCCTAGGAGACTCAAACAATCAGCATACTTTGTCCCTGGTGTAGGAATAGTCAAGAGTGAGATATGTCTGCAGTCTGAAAACAGTTTTAAAAACTTTCATTTTACTTACTGTTTTGGTCCAACAAACCACAGAATGTAAAGTTCGCCAATATTGTTTAGAAGATAGACTGAAAAATCATAAGGGGAAAGTTTTTAAAAGTGTGTTAAGGGGCACCTGGGTGACTTAGTTAAGAACCTGACTTCATGGCTCAGGTCATGATCTCATGGTTCAGTTCGTGGGTTTAAGCTCTGAGTGGGGCTCTGTGCTGACAGCTCAGAGGCTGGAGCCTGCTTCAGATTCTGTGTCCCTCTCTCTGTGCACTCCTCTGCTCATGCTGTCTCTCTCTCTCTCAAAACTAAATAAAAAAAAACATGAAAATATATAAATAGTGTGTTAAAATGAGCTAGTGCTGTTTCAGTATGACACACCTATGCTCCTTGAACACTGATAAATCAGTTAATGTAAAGAAAGCTAAATTAATGTTCATAAACTAATTATAAATAAATTCCTGAATAAATTAATATACTGCTAATTAAGTTACTATGTTATAAATATTGTGGTTCTATAGTAATCAGAGTTAATGTCATACATATCACACGAGTGCATTATGAATAATGACATTTAGATAGTTTTTGTACAATCTTTGAAAGCAGTAAAAGTCTTTGTTAAATAAAAAGAGATATTTAACTATAGAAGCGATAGGAGAGTGAGCTAAAAGCAAAAGATGGGACATAACTTTAGAAAAGACTCACCTTAATCACAAAAGTGCTAATTATACTCCATGATATAATTAGCATAGCAAAAGTAGAATAAAATATATTTTATAATTACTGTCTTGGAAATGGAAAATTGCATATTGTCCAGTTTCTATATTAGGGGAAACACAACTTAAACTGGTTTAAGCTCAGTCGAAACTGTTTTATAACAAAACTGCTGTTTTAGAAAACCTTTTTTTTTCTCTTACTGAAATTAAGTAGCAAAATCTATTTAAATCTCAGCATGTCTCTATATGTAGATTATCTGTAGTATACATCTTTAGTTAGAGTGTGTAAGAACTGCCATGATACAGCTCTCGTTTCTAATAGTGTTTTGTTTATAAACATTTTATTGCTGCTATTGCCTGTGGCGGAAATGGGCCAAACTGATTCAATTGTAATTCACTTCCAGAATGATCTATCAAAAAGTCACAACTATAACATAGTGATGAATGAAAGCTTATTTGTTTTTGTAAAAATAGTATTTGATGGTAGTAGATTAAAGTCTGACACAAGCCCAGTTAGAAATGGATAACCTAAGAAATGCATTACAACATAGAGATTGAACTCTTTCTATAAATAACAAAGAACAAGTGGGGATGCGGATATCTAAAACTCTCATCTTCCTAAGTAGACAGATTAGTCTTTCATAAAATATTTGTGGAAAATGGGATGAATCCTTTCTATCAACAAGTTTGAGAAAGAATATAATTTCAGGTCTTGAGTATAGTACAAAGGCCAGAAGAGTCATTACAATGATGAAAATTAAATAATTATATAAAACTAAATGTCATTTTCGAGCCATTTAGGAAAAAGGAAGCCATGAGTTCTATTATTAATAGGATCTTTAATCCATACATCTTCCAATTCAGCAGTTGAAAATATGAAAAGCTTCACTCTTAAACAATCTTTACTTCTGCCTAGGAAACTTTCTCCATGATTTTAGTGCTTTGAAATTAAATATATATGTACTTAGCTATTGAATCCTGTAATGTAAATTTTAAACATTATCACTTCTATTAATTTTGAATACTCAAGTATTCAATTACAACAATGTGAGGGTTAGGGGTGTTGACTCCCTATGCAGTTGAAAATCCAAGTGTTAACTTTGACTCCCCCCAAACTTAGCAACCAGTAAGCCACTGTTGAATGGAAGTCTAACTGATAACACAGACAGTCCATTAACACATATTTTGTGAGTTATGTGTATTATATAATATTTTCTTGCAACAAAGTAACCTAGAGAAAAGAAACTGTTTCTGAAAAAATCATGAGAAAAAATACACTTACAGTACTGTGCTGAAAAAATCCAAGTATATGTGGACTCCCACTCAGTAGAAACTGGAGCTGTTCAAGGATCAACTGTATATAATAAGTATTTTTTTTTAATGAAAGCAGAACTCAATCTTAAGGTTAAATTCACTTTTTTTAATGTTTCCATGGATTTAGTGTGAAGATGTCTCCCAAAGCTGCTTAGAAGAGAAAAATCACAGAAATAGTGAATACATTATTCTGAAAAGTATCTACGTTATCTAGGATGGAGCTAACTTTTTAAACTTTTGGATTATAATCAATATGTTAACATACATGGATGTGACAGAATCACACAGTAGGATATTTACCAGGTTATACTTCCATAAGATCTAACAACACTGAAAGAAAGGGTCTGATCAATGACAGTATATTACCATTATGAAAATTACAGTGATCTGTACTAGCATTTTTAATTGCCATACTTTTTTAATGTGACTATAAGTTTCAAAAGACTGGAACTCCTTTTTTAACGAATATAACAATTGAAATTTTGTTATAGAGAGGGTGTTTTGAATGAATTAGCAATTTGCAGCATTGGGAATCTTTGCCAAATAAACTAAAAACAAAACTTACATTAATAAAGATGTCATTAAAAGACTGATTGACATTTTCCAATGGGTATTAAGTTTTATTTTGTTTTTAATAAAGAAAAGATACAGTGTAGGTTTCAAGTGGAAATACCAGAGTAACAAAGAAAGAAATCAAATTAAATATTTATTCTACATATCTGATTCTATGATCAAAATGCCCAAGGGCTTATGTAGCAGTTTTGCTGTCCTGAAAACTTTAAATAATTTTTTGAAGCATTGGAACTTCAGTGGATTTGTTAACTATGACCTGGCCCATCAGGTAGAGATATTATTCTTACCTCTTTTATCCATTTGTTTGATACAAGGTCAGTGGGAATACCAAGACTTTGATTATATAGTTCAATTAGAGTTTCATGAATAGAAAGAACAGCATGCTACAAAATATTGGTTTAATATTAATTATTTTCCAACAGAAAATAATAAAAATCAAAATTCAAAATAAATTAAGCAAAGTAAAAATATTGGCTAACAGAACTAAGAAAACCAAAACTAGGAAGTTTCCATCTCTTGCCTATGAAATTTTCTTTGCCATGACTGCATTTTCTCTTATTGAAAGCCCACTTTCTCCACATGGCAATTTAGATGCTCTTTTATAGTCACTGATTCCCATATGCACCATTTTGTTACTCCAGGGATAAGAACTTCACTAACTGCAAATGTAATAATCCAGGGAGATGCATACCTTTAAAACAATTTCTCTGACCAGGATATTAATATGATATGTTCAATTGTATATGAATTATATAAATCAATATGGAACAGAGAATATGGATTTTATGATTGTCAAAACTACCCCAGATTAGCATAAATGGAGATGTGCTAGAAAAAGAAAACAATGAATTGCTATGTGAGATAGGTATCACAAGAGAAGAGCAATCAACTGTTACTTTCTGCTATACTTGTTAATAGAGAAACAAGCTTTCATAGATTTAAAAATTATAGCAGCGCTTTTAGGAAAAGGAGCTATTCTGTATACGTTCACTCATCTATTTCAATCTAAACCAGTGTGGGATGAAAGGTCCCCTTTTTTTAACATATTAGTGCTAGAGCTATATAATAGAATTTTTACATATTTTGTGATGTTGATATATGTGATTTATTTTAAACAAATACTAAAACTGAAAAATATGACAGCTATTAGCAATAGCAGGAGTAAACTATAATACCTCACTAGAGATTTAAAAGAAGATCCAAATATGTAAACAAGCTGAAGTTTAAATCATTATTATTTTCATTTCTTAAATATACAGATTAAATATTATAAATATGTAATTTTCTGCATCATTAATGAAATACCCAAAAGAATATTTTTTGAAAGTATGGTAATGACTAAATAATACGTCAACAAATTCTAAAGAATATTAGAAATTACTCTGAGAAATAAAGGCAAAAATTTATTTTTGCTCTACAAAAAACATTATTAGTACTAACTCTCATGAAAAATATCTAGATAGTTAAAACAAAAATCTTTCCTTTCCTATTATGTAGATCAAAGGCCTCGCTTCTAGAAAAAGGTACTCCCTCCTCTTGTAAACTAGATCTCATACTCTTTTTTGAAGAATTGCTCCAGCAATATTCCATATGTGTCTTGAAGCATCAGTTTTTTTTCAGTTAAGATATGGACCAAAATGTTCAGTTGCCCATGTCTTACCCGCTGCTTTGTTATGATCAAACTTTAGGTTTCTCTCTTTCCTACAGGCTTCTGAACTCTTCTCCAAGCCTGAGCAAGCAAAAAAAAAAAAAAAAGATTCATCAAGTTCTTCCCTAAAAATCAGCTGAGCACAGTGAAACCCTTTTCCTGTCAGATAGTGTTACAGAACTTTTTACCTCAATACCCCGGGTTCGTTGTCTGGCTGCTTCAAAGATTGAAGAGGTGAACATAGAATAACATGAGCAGCAGGCAAAAGTATATTTGAGTAGAAGATCAGAAAATAAGAATAGTATGAAAACTCTCTGTACAGAGGGGGGAGGCATTCAAAAGTAAATGCCTGCAACTATAGGCAAGGGGCTTTGTTTTATAGGGTTTGGGTTGGCCCCTTTCCTTCCCTCTTGTTCCTTCACAGGTTCTACCCTTATTGATGAGGTAACTCTAAATGCCTAGTCATTCCTTTTTGATTGGCTCTTTTCCATCATATGAGGAGTGGTCTATGGCCATACTATTCTTTGTGGGTTATACATTTTTATGGTCTTCTTATTTTTAGTCAAGTTTTCTGTCAAATTCATGAGGGGAATCTGAGGGGGAGTAGGTAGTGTCTGTCATATTCTCAAGAGGAACTTATGCCTGAGGGAATTTGTTGGAGTTCAGATCTTCCCAACGGAAATTTTTTTTTTTTAATGTTTTATTTATTTCTAGGAGAGAGAGAGAGAGCGTGAGCAGGGGAGGGTCAGAGAGAGAGGGAGTCACAGACTAAAACAGGCTCCAGGCTCTGAGCTGGCAGTCAGCACAGACCCCGACGCGGGGCTCGAACCCACGAACCTCGAGATCATGACCTAAGCGAAAGTCGGATGCTTAACCGACTAAGCCACCCAGGCGCCCCCGGAAATGTTTTATAATACGTGTTTTTCCCCACCCAGGGAGTTTCAAGCCTCAGTCTCTCCCTTTTAGCCTACGGAATCCTATCTTCCCTTATTATATTAGCACTGGTCCCCAGGCTTGTCCAGCTTCCCCTCCAAATATTCTCCTTATCTCAGTTTACTACCTCCTTTACTCCATAAAAGAAAATTCTCTTTGATTGCAGATTTCTGAAATTAGAGTGTTCTTATTATTGTAGTAGCTTTTTTCTCCCGACAGTTATGTTTTCTTTATACACACACACACACACACACACACACGTAGTTTGTTGTAAAGTTAGCTTGATAGTGTATACAACGTGCTCTTCGTTTTGGGGATAGATTCCCATGATTAATTGCTTATATACAACACCCAGTGCTCATCCCAACAGGTGCCCTCCTCAATGCCTATCTCCCATTTCCCCCTCTCGCCTGCCACCCCCCAATCAACCTTCAGTTCTCAATATTTAAGAGTCTCTTATGGTTTGCCTCCCCCAATTTGAAACTATTTTTTCCCTTTCCCTTCCCCCACGGTCTTCTGTTAAGTTTCTCAACTTCCACATATGAATGAAAACATAGGATATCTGTCTTTCTCTGACCTATGTCACTTAGTGTAATACCCTCCAATTCCATCCACATTGTTGCAAATGGCAGGATTTCATTCTTTCTCGTTGCCAAGTAGTATTCCGTTGTGTATATAAACCACATCTTCTTTATCCATTCATCAGTTGATGGACATTTGAGCTCTTTCCATAATGTGGCTGTTGTTGAAAGTGTTGCTGTAAGCATTGGGGTTCATCTGCCCCTGTGAATCATCACTCCTATATCCTTTGGATAAATTTCTAGTAGTGCTATTGCTATTGCTAGGCCTTAGGTTAGTTCTATATTTAATTTTTGGGGAACTTCCACACTGTAGCCTTTCAATGTAATTATTTTTTGTTTCCTGTCTAGAATTCACATTTGGTTTTATTTGACAATGCATGCTGCTATTCAACCCATTTTTTAAATTTTTGTTTTAATGTTTATTTTTGAGAGACAGAGACAGAGCGTGAGTGGGGTAAGAGTAGGGAGAGAGGGAGACAGAATCTGAAGCAGTCTCCAGGCTCTTAGCTGTCAGCACAGAGCCTGGCATGGGGCTCAAACTTATGAACCTCGAGGTCAGGATCTGAGCCAAGGTCTGACTCTTAACTGACTCAGTCACCCATGTGCTCCTTCAACCCAATTATAAAGAATTCTGTGTTGACACTAAAATCAGTCTAGCTACTGCACCAACTGTCTCTTTTCAAAATAGAACTCCTCATACTGACATGTTTCTTCTTCCATTTAAAATGAAATTCCTTTATTCTCAATATCTCCAGTATCACTCTTCCCACAGTCTACCCCTTCACAAACATCAATCATTCCAATATCCTCATATGCACACAAACTAGGTATTTTTTCAAAATCTTCTGGCCATATACAATATATTATGTATTTCTTTTTTTAATGTTTTCTTTTTTTTTTATTTCAGAGAGAGAGAGACAGCGTGAGCAGGGGAGGGTCAGAGAGAGAGGGAGACACAGAATCTGAAACAGGGGGGCGCCTGGGTGGCTTAGTCAGTTAAGCGTCCGACTTTCGCTTAGGTCATGATCTCGCGGTTCGTGGGTTCGAGCCCCGTGTCAGTCTCTGTGCTGACTGCCAGCTCGGAGCCTGGGGCCTGTTTCAGAGTCTGCATATCCCTCTCTCTCTCACCCTACCCTGCTCGCTCGCTTTCTCTCTCTCTCTCTCTCTCTCTCTCTCTCTCTCTCCCCCTAGAAATAAATAAATTTAAAAAATAAAAAAAAGAATCTGAAACAGGCTCCAGGCTCTGAGCTAGCTGTCAGCACCGAGCCCAACGTGGGGCTTGAACCATGAACCATGAGATCATGACCTGAGCTGAAGTCAGACGCTTAACTGACTGAGCCACCCAGGCACCCCTGTATTATGTATTTCTTAACCACTTAATATGTACAACACTGAGTCTTTATTAAGTTGCAATATTTATTTTTATATGTCATTGATGAAGGCTTTTGGTCCTGTCTTTTTTCTTTTCTTTTTTATTTGTGGTTCTTTTTATTTTTATTTTTTCTGTCCTGTGTCCTTAAAACCATTTTTTCTCATAGGTCTTATGATTTTTATTGCACAATTTTGTGTGGAATGGTGTATTTTATAGATAGAGATTATAACCTGAAAATAAACAGCTATAATAATGCTTATTTGGGACTGAAGAATTAAAATTGGGAACCAATGATTCTAGTAGAAACCCAAGTAGTATCCTGCTTGTAGGAGGAGAGCAGGGTTTTTGTTTTGTTTTGTTTTGTTTTGTTTTGTTTTGTTGAAAAAGGGTGAAATTACATGAGTTGAAGAGAAGGTGTTAACAAGCTAAGCCAACCTGGATCATCTGTGACTGACTACTGATTCTGTCTTTAAAAAGTCCACAGCCATTAAGCTCCAGGATATCCTTTCCCCTGCCGACTTCTCAAACAGTCACTGAGCACAATTGCCATATTGCCCATTCTGAAATTTTGGGCCCTCTTCAAGCTGAGACTGGTTAAGGCAGTAGCTCTCCAGTGATCTCTTCAGCTTGATTTTAAAATGGCTGCAGTCAGGGGCGCCTGGGTGGCTCAGTCGGTTAAGCGTCTGACTTTGGCTCAGGTCATGATCTCATGGTTGGTGGGTTTGAGTCCTGTGTCTTCGGGCTCTGTGATGACAGCTAGCTCGGAGCCTGGAGCCTGGTTCAGATTCTGTATTTCCTCTCTCTCTGACCCTCCCCTGCTTACGCTGTCTCTCTCTCTCAGAAATAAATGAAACATTTAAACATGTAAAATAAAATTTAAAAAAATGAAATGGCTTCAGTCAAGTCAGTTTCTCACAAATGTATGCATCTCATCACTGTGGGACTGGCTGCGCACACACACAAATTATTTCAGTAGACAGATTTATGAATCTTTTAAATTCTGGAAAAAATAATTTTCAATTTATTTCATTTAGACTCCTATTATGATTATGTTTCTGTTTTCTTTCTTTAGAGAAATTTATCCAGGAAATTAAAGTTAAACAGATAATTTTCTGACAATTAGAAATTAATAGTGATAATCAAATGCAAACAAAATTAAAAAACAATTTGAACATTGTAATAAGTACCCAATAGAAAATTTTATAACTTCTTTGTAATTTGTAAAAATACTCTAAAAATGTAAATAATTTATTTAAAATTGAATAGAATTTCTTCTAGGATTTTAACCTATGATATTGTAATACATATGACTCATTTACCACATTCATTAGGCATCAAATATGATTTGATATTTTAAATATAACACCTACCATGCTGGAGAGGTCTTCACATTTTGACCTTAAGTGATATTTTTAAGTAGGGAAAAGTTTCCAAAGTCATACAGTTAGTCAAGAACTGAGTCAGAATTTAAGCTTAGATTTGTTTAATTTCATTTTTTTCTTTTACTCCCTTTGTGACTACCTTATATTTTATTTAAAGGGTTGATTCAGTAAATCAAATGGTATATTTTATTACAGTGTTTTCTGTAATATTAAAAATCAGAAAAGCTGAACATTTAATATTACAGAAATAACTTGATAAATTTTTAAATATTAAAATGACTGCTTACATTATACCTTGTGCACACAGTATAGAAATCTTAAAACTGTTTATGCTACAGTAAAGATAAAGATGGAAATATTATTAGTTTCATGCTACAGACTCCTCTACTGATGCATAAAATAATTAAACAAATTGCAAATGTAAAAAGCTGCAAATAGTTGGTACTATAGAAGATTTTAAAACCAGTATTGTGAGGGAATGGATTCATTTTTCAAGGCCAATAACCTGGAAGTTGGCCTTTTGCAAAGCTCCATGGAAACCAGCTAGAGCTGACTTCTTAAAGCGAGGAAACCTGATAAAGGTTTGAGGTAGAGAATCAACTCCCCCACTTACCATGATCACAAATTTAGACTTTCCCATTCCCCATTACATTCTAAGGAGTGCCTGGAAATCTAGCAGGGGTGGCTATCAGATTCCTGGAGAGGGATTCTGAATTTTGGACCAAGTGACTTTTAAGACGCTAGTGATTATATTACAATCCTTGTTTTATATGTGTGTGTATATGGGTATGTATATACGTGCATATATATATATATAGTTATTATTTTTAATATTTTACCTTCAATAAAAATTCATCTCAAAAGGGTTAATATTTGAATTACTATAACAGATGATAAACTAAGGTTAGTCATAATAGCCTTGAAAGTATAACCGAAATTCTGTTTCACTTTGGACATATGCAAATGCACAAAATAAGATTTGGATTATATATCAGAGTTTAAATTACACTTTAGTCTGAACTTTTAAAATGCAGTTATTTTGGAACTAAGAATTATTTTAGAACTGATTTCTTATTAATTCATATATTACAGTTCATATGTTAAATTTTTAAAATTAGTTTAAATTTCATAGACTACACATGGTAAGCCCTGCTAGTATTTAAATTTAATACCAAAATAATTCTTGTCAAGTATGCAGCCTGGTAGAAAGAACTGCAGATGGCTTTATTTGAAAATCTGTGTCATTAGAGAAATGTTCCAGATTGACAGTAAAATGTGTTGACAGAGTCATAACCAGAGTCGACTAACTTTACTGAGCAAACAGGAAAATGATGGTAGTTAGGTTGAGGACTGAGAAGAACTTTCATTATTTATTAACTTTTTTGGGCATAGAGTGTTAATGAGTGAGAAGATTGTGCATATACAAATGTACGAGAGCACACATAGCATATATGTTTTATGACTGTAGAAAGAAGAAACATTTATGACTCCTTTATGATTATGAATGCTTTATTCAACTTGTCCTTGCTCCTAAGACATGAGCATTTTCCCTAATCCTAAAATGGTATTGCTATCCAAGAGACTGCAGTTTATCATGTTCAAAAGTATGATAATAACTCTGGGTATTTTTAGGGATTAAGTTGTATGACAACTATATGTCTGGAGTTATGTAAGCCTCAACCAAACTTAACTTCAGGGATAGATTATGGCAACAATTTTCTCTCTAATAACTTTGATGTTTGTTGCTATTTTTTCGTCAAGGCTATTTGGAATTAAAACTCAGAGAGTATGTCCTTTTCTAATTCTATGTACACATGATGAGAGTTTTGTCTGGACAAAGGTATAAGTATCAATACAATACAACAACAGTAGCAAAAACTAGATGAAATCTATGAAATAACTATTTTCACACATTGGGGAAAGGGCATTTATATTCTGAGATCAGTGAGAGAAATAATCAAGCAAAGTGAATTCTACAAACAACCCGTCTTTCTTGCTGGAAGCTTTCTTCAAATCGTAGTGCACAGGTGGGGAATTGAACGGAACAGGGAAGTATTGCTGACTAGATACAGAAGTCAAAATGCAAGGATACTAAGGTGCCTGGAATCAGCAGACAGAATACTGGAAGAAGGGGACTATTCAGAGAAAAGGCTTGAAAGATCTTTGTAGGGAATCACTTGAGTCTTTGGCTGTATACTAACCGTACACGTATAAGGCAAGATTCTTGGAGGTCACCAGAAACAGCTACTCAGCAAAGATAACTAAGGAGCTGTCATCTGAAGAATCAATTCCAAGATACCATACAGAACAGGAATAATCAAGTTCTGATCAGCCAGGGTGGAGAGGTTTTGATGACAACTAAAAATTTCAGTAGAAACCTGAGAAAGCTAATATTTCAATAATGGTACAAATCAGCCTTAATGTTAAATCTAATCTGTCTAGTCTTTAGAGTTTTCCAGTATAGGATCATATCATCTGCAAACAGGGAGTATTTTTTTTCCTCTTTCTTATTTGGATGCCTTTTATTTCTTTATTAGCAATAACAAATTCAATAAGGTTAAAGGATACAAAGTCAACATATAAAGTCAATTGTGGGGGTGCCTGTGTGGCTCAGTCAGTTAAGTGTGTGACTCTTGATCTTGGCTCAGGTCTTGATTTGTAAGATTGAGCCTCGCATCAGGCTCCGCTCTCTCATTCTCTCTCTTTCTCTATCTCAAAATAAATAAGTAAACTTAAAAAAGACCAATTGTGTTTATACATAATGACAATAGAAATTAAGAGACAATTCTATTTACAGTAACATCAGAATAAAATGTTTAGGAGTAAATTTAACGAAGGAAGTGAAAGACATACAATGAAAACCACAAAACATTGATGAAAGAAATTAAAGAAAACCCAATTACTTGGAAAGTTATTACATGTTTCATGGATTGAAAGACTCAGTATTGTTACATACTACATAAAACTTTCTACAAATTCAGTGTAATCCCTGTCAAATTCACAGTGGCATTTTTTACAGAACAGATAAAAACAACCCTAAAATTCATATGGAATCACAAAGAACCCTGTATAGCCAAAACAGTCTTGAGAAAAAAATTAGAGGAATCATATAACCTCATTTCAAAATACATTTTGAGACTACAGGAATCAAAACAGTATGGATTGATCATCATAAACACAGGTATATAGACCAATAGAACACAACCGAGAGCCCCCAAATAAAAGCATGCATATACAGCTAACTGATCTTTGACAAGGATGCCAGAATACAATACAGAGATAGTCTTCAACAAATGGTATTAGAAAAACTGGATATCCACATGCAAAATAATGAAATTGGATGCTTATTGTACATCATAAACAAAAGTCAATTCAGAATGGATTAAAGGCTTAAAAACAAAAACTGAAACTCGTTATCATAAAAAAAATCCACAGGAATAAAGCTTTATGACACTAATCATAACAATGGCTTTTTTGTATAGCACCAAAAGCACAGGCAAGAACAACAAAAGTTAGAAAAGTGGGACTACATCAAAATAAATGGATTCTGCATAGCAAAGGAAACAATCAACATAATGAAATGTAACTGACAGAGTAAGAGAGAATATTTGCAAACTGTATATCTGGTAAGGGGTTAATATCCAAATATATAAGGGACTCTTACATGCAATAATATAATAATAATAGTAGTAGTAGTAGTATTAATAGTCCAATTAAAAATGGGTAAAGGGCACCTGGGTGGCTCAGTTGGTTAAGCGTCCAACTTCAGCTCAGGGTCATGATCTCACCGTTCATGGGTTTGAGCCCCACATCAGGGTCTGTGCTGACAGTTAGCTCAGAGTCTGGAGCCTGTCTTCAGATTCCGTATCTCCCTCTCTCTCTGACCCTCCCCTGATCACACTGTCTCTATCTCTGTCTCAAAAATAAATAAAACATTTTAAAAAATGGGTAAAAGACTTGAATAGACATTTCTAGCAAGAAGACATACAAATGTCCCAAAGGTATGCTTAACATAACTAATCATTAAGGAAATACAAATTAAAATCACAATGAGATAGCATCTTATACTTGTGAGGATGGTTATTATATTATTATTTGTGAAGTGTTAGTAAGGTTGTGGAGAAAATGAAACTCTCATATAGTATTGGTGGAAATGTAAAGTATTGTTATAGGTGAATTCGCTTCTCCCATTTTGATCTCTGTTTTTTTCTGTGTGTCATGTCTATTTTATTCCTTCCTCTTCCTCTCTTCTATGTTTCCTTAAAGGAATAATCTCTAGTGTAATAATTTAATCCCTTGAATTATGTTTATACTCTATTTGTTTGAATCTTTTTCTTAGTGGTTTGTTGATTTTTGGTTTAAAATATACTTCGTAATATATCAGATTATGTTTCAGATTTATACTAACAACCAATATAATGTACAAATGTTATTCCTATATAGCTCTATCTCCTCTTTCCCTTTTGTTGTGCTAATATTATTATGCATCTTCTAAATTTTCTGCAAACTCAAAACCATAGTCATAATTGTTAATTTATATAATTTTGTCATTCAAGACACATTAGAAAAGAGGCTTTGTTATATTAATTTTCATACTTACTCTTTTCTGTTTCTCTAAATTGCTTCCTGTATAATTCAGTAACCATCTGTTGTCTTTTCTTCCTCCAGTAGTTTTCAAATCTATGGTATCTGTGCTTTGTTATTTAACAGTAACAATTATCCATAGCTTTGTTATTGTTTAACAACAATTTGTTATTGCCAAATATATTACATGTCTGTATATTATAGACCCAACAATATATAACAATATAAGTATATACATACTAATTTATAAATTTTTGAATCAGTTAAAGAAAGAAAGGAGACGTTTATCCTTTCTTCTCAGATTACCCAATTGCCTTTACCACTGTTCTGTTGTTGTTTTTTCATATTTGATTACTCCATAGTTTTAGGTCACTTTATTTGTCCAAAAGAATGTTGTATGGTATTTTTTTCTAAGTCATATGAGCTGGCAAAAAATTCTGAGGGTGTCTTTATTTTACCTTCGTTTTTGAAATATGGTTTTCCTGGATATAAGATTTTTGGTTGACAATTTGGTTTTTATACTTTGTATGTGTCAACTCACAACCTTCTAGTCTCCTTCCTTCCTTCCTTCCTTCCTTCCTTCCTTCCTTCCTTCCTTCCTTCCTTTTTCTTTTTTTCCTTCTATCCTTCCTTCCTTCCTTCCTTCTTTCTTTTGAAAGAGAGTACGATCAGGGGAAGGGCAGAGAGAGAGGGAGAGAGAGAGAATCCCAATCAGGCTCTGTGCTGTCAGCGCAGAACCCTAGGCAGGGCTTGATTGCAGGAACCCTGAGATCATTACCTGAGCTGAAGTCAAGAGTTGGATGCTTAACTGACTAAACCACTCATGTGCCCCTAGCCTCCATTATTTCTGATGAGATGTCAATTGTTAACTTTATTGAGTTTCCTTGTATGTGATCAGTAATTTTTATTTTATGATTTTTTAAAAGTTTATTTATTTATTTTGAGAGAGAGAGAACAAGTGAACAGGGGAGGGGGGAGGGGGAGAGAGAGAGGGAGAGAGAGAGAGGGAGAGAGAGAATCCCAAGCAGGCTCTATGCCATTAGCACAGAGTCCCCATGTGGGGCTTGAATTCAGAAACTGTGAGATCATGACCTGAGCCAAAACCAAGAATCTGATGCACAACAGACTGAGCCACTCTGACCTCTTTTTACTTGATACTTTTATGATTTTGCCTTTCTCTTTAAACAATTTTTCACCTATGATAGATAAATCTAAATATGGATCTGTGTGCCTTCTTAGAGATCGTTGAGCTACTTAGTATTTTTAAAACAATTTTTTAATGTATATTTATTTTTGAGAGAGAAACAGAGCATAGTGGGGGAGTGGCAGAGAGAGTCTGAGGCACAGAATGTAAAGCAGACTCCAGGCTCCCTGCTGTCAGCCCAGAGCCCTATGGCAGTCATGAGATCATGACCTGAGCTGAAGTCGGCCTCTCAACCAGCTGATCCTCCTAGGTTCCCCAAGCTACTTCAGTATTTGATTTAATGTTTTTATTCAGATTTATAAAGTTTTCAGCCATTATGTCTTTGAATATTTTTTGGTTCCTTACACTCCCTTCTTTTTTCCTGGAACTCTAGTTAAACTTACGTTACTGTGCTTATGAAATAGCACATCTCTCAAATGTTCTGTTCAGTTTCATTTATTTTTCTATTTGATTCTGAGATGCATGGGGTGGCTCTCAGTCGGTTTAGCATCTGACTTCAGCTCAGTTCGTGATCTTGTAGTTCATGATTTCGAGCCCCCCATTGGGCTCTGTACAGACAGCTCAAAGCCTGGAGCCTACTTCAAATTCTGTGTCTCTGTCTCTCTCTGCCCCTCCCCCATTCATACTCTGTCTCTCTCAAAAATATATAAACATTAAAAAAATTAAAACATGTATGATTCTGAGATGCATGATTTCTGTTGATCTGTCTTCAAGTTTGGTGATCCTTCCACTAGCTGAATTTTACTCTTTAGCACCTCTAGTAGTTTTTAAATTGTGCTTTTTATATTTTTCCACTCCAAAATTTCATGACAGCTCTTCTTTTATAATCTTTATGTCTTTATTAATATACTTTAGTTGGTTGCACATTGTCATTGTACCATTCTTTACTTCTTAAGTATGACTCCTTTTAGCTCTTTTAACTTAATTATCATGCCTTCTTTAAGGTAGTCGTTTATCTCCATAGGTTCTCTGAATGGCAATTATTGCTGCCTGTTTTTTTCTAGTGTATGGCTTACACTTTCCACTTTTGCTGCATTTGTCATAAATTTTTTGTTGAAAGATACTTTAAGCATACTTTGTTAACAATTCTTTGTTCTTGCCTAAATTGATCCAAAGTAGAGGTTTATCATGCTGAGCTATGTAGGAAAAGAACAGATCTTGTCTCAGAGGATACGGACTCTGGCTCTTCTTATCCACATGTAATAGATTTTCTAGAATAAATATTTCTTCATTTGTTGCATCACAATAAAAAAATTCTCAGAGATTTTAATTAGATTTTTTTTATTCACATGTATAATGGTTGTTTTCTTAGAGAGATATTCCATGTGGTTTATCATGACATCATTCTAGAAGTCATTCTCCAAGATAAAATATTTTTAATATGTCAATACCATCCATCTAAAAGCAGGGAATTTTCTTTTTGAGACTGACAACCTGATAATTTATGTCTAAAGTTCTAGAAACAAGTAGAATAGCAAAAAGAAAACAAAAGAACTTTTTTTAAGAAAAGGAAAAGGAAGGGGCGCCTGGGTGGCTTAGTCGGTTAAGCATCCGACTTTCCGACTTTCGCTTAGGTCATGATCTAGCGGTTTGTGGGTTTGAGCCCCTCGTCGGGCTCTGTGCTGACTGCCAGCTCAGGGCCTGGAGCCTGTTTCAGTCTGTGACTCCCTCTCTCTGACCCTCCCCTGCTCACGCTGTTTCTCTCTCCTAGAAATAAAAAAAAAAAAAAAAAAAAAAAAAAAAAAAAAAAAAAAAAAAAAAAAAAAAAAAAAAGGAAAAGGAAATGTTGGATGAATTACATTACTTAATTTCAACACTTTCAATGAAGTTGTAGTACTCAAGGTGCCATGTTTTTGGCATAAACATAGATGCAGTTTAATAGAAGATAGTATCCAGAAATAGACCTACAATGTATAAATGAATGGTTGATAATTTATAGATACACCAAGGTAATGTCCAACTTCAGTTCAGGTCATGATCTCACAGTTCGTGGGTTCGAGCCCCACGCCGGGCTCTGTGTTGACAGCCAGCTCAGAGCCTGGAGTCTGTTTCAGATTCTGTATCTCCCTCTCTGCCTGACCCTCCTCTGTTCATGCTCTCTCTCAGAAATAAATAAAACATTAAAAAAAGAAAATTAAAAAAAATAGAACAAATTAACACCCATATGGGAAAAAAATGAATGTCATATCTTATTTCACAATACACAAAAATTATTTTTAAATTGTCATAGATCTAAATGTATATACTAAAATTATATACCTTCTAGAATACTACATAGGAAGAAATCTTAAGTACTTTAATATAAGCAAAGATCATGAAAAATCACATACACACAAAAGAAAGATCTGTTCTTTGAAGGAAAGTTAAGAAAATGTAAAGGTACATTATGCGCTGGTTTATTGGCTTTTTAAAATTAGATTATAAGGATTCTCTATATATTCTAGAACCAAACTTTTTAAAGATATATCTATTTTCACTGTTTTCTGACAGTCTGATAAATTATTCAAATGGTACATGTACTTTTTCAAAATTAGAATCTGTTCTTCTAAAGGTGTTCCTAAAAGTACTTGAACCTGGAGTATATTAAGAATCCTTAAAAACAGAGCAGACATAAGAAAATACCAAAATAGATCCTCTACATCCTGAATGTGGATGTTTATAAATAATATTAGCTGCAAACTGGAGAGAGTAAAATCAATAGCATCAATTAAGGAAGAAATAAATCTCCACATATTTATAATATGAAGTACTACTAAACAATAAAAGAAAACAAATTGCATACATTCAACGACATGAATGAATCTCCACAACATTGTGCTGAGGCGAAGGATCCTTATATAAAGTAACACATGTTGTTTTATTCTATTTATATGAAGTTTTAGAATTGTCAAAATTATTCTGCAGTGACAGAATAGATTTGTGGTTGCCTAGGGCTGAGGATGTGGGAGATTGACTGCAAAAGAAACTTTTTGTAGTGATGAAAATATTCTTTGTCTGTATATTCTGATGGTTAAATGGTATTTATCAAATGCATTTGTCAAAACTCATAGGACTCTATAATTAAAATTAGTTCACTTTATGTTATATAAATAACAATGATGATTCATAAAGTAAAACAAGAAAGTGAAGTAACAAAAAATGTCGCTTACAGGGTCAATCAGAGAAAACACAGAAGTTATTGAATGCCCAAACATATCAACATTTGATCGCTATAATTAGAAATCGTATAAAGATAAAAGTAAAGGTCCATGTAATTTAGTCTGAAGAACTGAATATGCACTTAGGAATAAAAAGTTTAAGAACACTTATGAAAACACTAAAAAAATCTAAATACTAAACTTTTATCAAGTAAAGAAGTCATGTGATCCCTGATGTGCTAGACTCTTAATTAGATCTCTCCTCTCCCTTTCTCCAAATATATAGCCTCATAATGAATTACAAGAGATTCTGTAATTTCAATGTCTTTAAAAATGCTAAATACCAAAATAGGAGAGTCCTTCTAAACAACTTTCAGGAGATACAGTTATTCACATTTTTACATAATTCTAAATGTTACCTTAAATAATATATGTCTGTTGTAGTAAACATATTGACTTAAACATAATCACTATTCAAAATGTATGTCACTTTATATCAAACTATTATGGTATATCAAACTATTATGATGAAGCATGACCTTCTTCTGAATGGTGAATCAAAATGATTAGTCTATATTTCAAAAGGAATATTGTTCCAGTAGTTTTGTTTAAAGATTCTAGGAATGCAATTCTTTAATTTTAGTTTGGATGATTTCTAGAATTCAAAGACCAAGGGATGAGTTGTCAAATTAAATGTCTTAATAATTGGGGTGGCTCAGTTGGTTAAGCATCTGACTCTTGATATCAGCTCAGGTCATGATCTCATGGTTTGTGAGATCAATCCTGTGTGGGGCTCTGAGCTTATAGCATTGGAGCCTGCTTTGGATTCTCTTTGCTCCTCTCCCTCTGGCCCTCTCTCTGCCCCTCCCTTTCTATGCTCTTTCTCCCTCAAAATAATAAAGTTAAAAAAAAAATGAAAGTTATTTTTGCACTGAAGAAGATAAGAAAGAAAGTATATTTTTCCAGGAGCATGTGGGTGGCTCAGTTGGTTGAGCATCCAACTTTTGATTTCCTCTCAGTTCATGATTTTGTAGTTCCTGAAATCCAGTCCTGCTTTGGGCTCCACCCTCAGTGTGGAGCCTCCTTGTGATTCTCTCTTTTCCCCCCTCTTCTGTTTGTACATGTACTTTCTCTCTCAAAATAATGAATAAACATTAAATAGTATATGTATATTTTTTTCCAGTCAAGCTAGATAAATTTTGGAATTGAATCACATTTACTATTGTTTATTATGGTGGTCTTTTTTATATTTTTGAAACTCATTATTTTAAAGTTTATCCGATCAAATGTCCTCAGTTTTTTTCTTATAGATATAATAAAATATATTAATGATTTCTTTAAAAATAAAAAAAACAAGTATAAGAACATAAGGTACATTTGATCTTGCATTCCAAATAAGTGTTTCTTTAAAAAGTATATTTTAAAGATACTTAAGCCCTGAGAATAATTAACTTGCCTTAAACGGAAACACTAACTTCAAGAGGGTTCTTTTGCATTCTCCACAGCTGTCTTCCCAACACTGAATACATAAATGTCATTCTAGCACTATGGCACACATATAACAGCATCAACATACTGCTTTCTGACTAGCAATATTATTCATGATCCTTGGCAATTAGTTGTGCTTAAAATGAAGACAGCTGTTAAAGTAGAATCTTTTATCATATGCATATATTATTAAATTTGCTTCAAAATGGCAATAAAACTGTGAGTGATTTCCAGCGCAGAAGAGCTTCTTAAGAAAATAAACAAATATATAAAAAGTAAGCATTTATTGAGCACTTTCTTTTAGCCAGACATTTTGCTAAGTATATTAAAATAAATTACCTCTAATCCTCACAACAATACTTCAAGTCAGATATTTTCTTCATATTAGGGAGAACACTGAAGTGTTGAAATGAAAATGGTTTTCCCCATTTAAACATACAGTAGTTAGCAAGACAAAGATGTGTCTCCAGGTTAGTATGACTCCAGCATTTGGGTAAAGCCTAACATCCTTTCCTTCTCACTGCTTCTTTCTTCATGTTGGCTTAAGTGCTTTAAACAAAAAACTATGAAAGGAAAAAAGAATCAAGCATATTATGGATGCTGCATTAATAGGGAAAAAATAGTGAAGACATTGATGAGATTTTTGAATCCTACCAAAACCTGTTACTGTATTCTATTGTTCTTTTAGAAAATAAAGAAAAGAACATAGATTTAAAATTTTGGTTGAGTACTGAGGAATGAAGAAATTAGTGTGTCTACTGGGTAAGTGCAGAGGAGATTAATCATTTTTGTCAACTATCTAAGAAATCAGGACTAGAGGAAAATAAACTGATCAGCGAAGACCAAACAGGATTGAGAAAATTTAGTGACACATTACAAGAGATAGGTAATAAGTGATGGTGTAAGCAAATAGTTTTTCAACATAAAATACTTCATGTTAAAATTGTATGATAGGGGTGCCTGGGCTGCACCAGGGGTTCCTGGGCGGCTCAGTCATTTAAGCATATGACTCTTGATTTTGGTTCAGGTCATGATCTCATGATTCATGGAATCAAGCCCCGCATCAGGCTCTGGTCTGACATGCGGAGCCTGCTTGGGATTCTCTCTCTCCCTCTTTCTCTGCTCCTCCCCAGCTTATGCACTCTCTCTCTCTCTTCCCCCCTTTCCAAATAAATAAATAAGCTTTAAAATAAACTTTAAAAAAAAAGTATGTGAGAGAAGTTAAAATAGGAATTGCATTGCAAGAAAATAGAATTTTAAACATGCAGGTAAATCCTAAGATTAGATAGTGGATTTGATATTCATGTATTTTGGAGGTAAGATTTGTACAACAGCTTGAAACCTTTTAGTTTGATTTCTATATCAGCTACTTATCACCTACATAATACAATTGAAAGATATTTGGGAAATAGTCCATATTACTATCAGCAAAATAAATTTTAAAACTATTTTAGCAATAATTTTTAAAATTTCTAATATTCCCTTCTGAACACTTCACACAACTTAAATTATAATACAAATGTGGCTATTACAATCGAAATTCAAATACATTGATTTACAAATTCCAAGTCATTTCATTCTAACAGTCATTGTAAAAGATACCATTTCTCCTCTTCTCTAATTCAGCAGGGAATAGGAATGGATTTTCTATATGAATCATGAAAAATTCCTAGACCTATAATTTCACATTAATTGCTATGATATTTTGCTGTCCTGGGATAGGAAATACCAGTTAAGATGTCAGTTGCTCTTAAAATTAAAACAGCATTACATTTAAGTTATCACAGTTATTACCAGTAATAACCAGAATGTACCAAGATGATAGTACTGAGCGATTCTTTTAGAAAAAGCTGAGAGGAAAAGTTCAAGTTTGATCAAATAGCATCTATGTAGGGGGGAGCAATAGTGGAAAAATGAGTAAGTCACACATCCTCAAATGCATTTCCTCCAAGCAACGGTTTCAAAAAATAAAGGTAAAATCTTCCTTATGGACTTAAATGTCTCATAAATACACATACAAAATTTTAAATATACATCTAAAGATGTATAATTTCTCCCACAAAGAGTTCACAGACCCATAAAACAATCACACTGCATATATTTTCTCCCTGTGAGTCATTAATGAAGATCTCTAACTTGATCTGAGGTTATTGTCATTCCCCTTAAGGTTTAAAAGGTCAGGATAATTTATTTGACTATTTTGGTTTGTAGTTTATTTCATTTAGTTAAATTTCATTGTCTACCAACTCTGACAGGGACCAAGACAGGAGTATTACCCACTGGTGATTGTCAACTAAGCATCTGTTTCCAGCCCCTCACCTTTAATAACACAATTCTGATGGCTTTTGGGAATTCACTTCTTCCTCATGTAATCATGTGCCTCAAATCTTTCCCTTACCCAACTTCAAGGGTAGTGTTGAATAAGTGTGTCTCTGTTATCCAAATGAGGAGAAAGATATCTGATTTTTGCCTATACATCTTGAAGGGAAGTATGATATAGAAAAGCCTATAGAAAAGCAACATATGAGGGAAAAAAGTCCATTTGACTGAGGAAGGTGGCAGTGTGAATAGAGGAGAGAAAATGTAGGCGCTGTTAAAAAGGTAAACTTAGGTGTGCCTGGGTGGCTCAGTCGGTTAGCTTTAGTGTCCAACTTTGGCTCAGGTCATGATGTCACAGCTTGCAAGTTCGTACCCCACGTCTCTGCAGACAGCTTGGAGCCTAGAGCCTGGTTCGAAGTCTATGTCTCCCTCTCTTTCTCTCCCTCACCATATCACACTATGTCTCTCTCTCGTGCTCAAAAATAAATAAACATTAAAAGTTGTTTTAAATAATAAAAATTTTTAAAAAAGAAGAAAAGGTAAACTTAGCAGAAGGTGGCTAATAATTGGCAGAGCGGCCAAGGGAAATTTCTCAGATTTTTCCTATATGACAGAGAATAAGATCCTGTTAAATAATATCTAAAAGATTACCACACAGAGTTTGAGAATACATAACTAGAGTTTAGGAGATATTCTAACGATGATCAATAATATTAGGAAGTGAGATGTGCTGAGGTGAAAATCAACAATGCAGGGATGTGGATATTGACAAAAGATGTAGTGATTATCTTGGACACAACCATATACACAACTCAGATAATTAGGTTGGAAGAAGATAACAGGTAGGAACAGTTTGAGAGGTTTGTTACCTAAATTACAAAGAGATAAGGGAAGGGAGAAAGAAAAGGAGAGGGGAAAATTAATAGCTAGAAATGAAAATTATTACCTAGAAGCAATATTATACAGAGTTCAAAACGGTTAAACCTGAAGAAGCTCCATTGCATTTCTTAATTAGAAAATGGGAAGCAAATTTCTGTTGTGTATTTAAGTAGAAGCTTTCTGAAGATGATTTTATTTTCCATCTAACAAAACAATTCTCATGGTAAATATGCTAGACATTTGGAGGTAATAATAAGTAATATGGCTGAAAGAGATGAGCACAAGCACAAGGCTTATTCCTCATGTATGTGTCAGACAGACCCTTGATGGCTTTTGGTTTTATAGTCTTGACACAGAAACGTGTTAGTCACAGAAGGGTTATCCCAGCCAGTGTCCACAAGCCTATGAACAAATATAGAATAAACAAAGTATAAACAAATGTAGACTTGCACTGATAGAAACATATTTTGAATGCTCTGCTGAACTAGCAACAGCTGTCTTGAAGTAATGGCTTAAGGAGTTACAGGCCTCAGTTGTCAGCATTTATAGTGTTCTTCCCAGAAGCAATAACATTTTCAAGCATTATATTGGCAGTGACACCCATACAATTAAAAAAAAAAAAAAAAGCCATTGGATTTAAAATACACAGATTGAATGATAATTTCATTTTGTATAGCTCAACTTTTAAAATTCCTAATATACACTGCTTTAAAAGAGAATTGGTTCATTTTGGACATATGTTCACATGTTACTTTAATAAAGATTTGTGTCTTTAAACCATATTAAGTGCAACCAAGAATTGTGAGGAAAATGTATGAGAGTGTTTTATGCTAAGGCTTTTCAGCTTTCTCTTTGATCCGGAAAACTAGGCAAGAGTTATTCATTTACTAATTGGAGAGGATTATAAATTTGTTACCACGGGGACACTTGGAATAAAGAGGGGAAAGACAAAAGGCAAAGGTTTGAATAGATGTGAAAATGTTAAAAGTTCAGTGCTATGTTGTACAAAGTAATAAAAATATTGAAAGTGTACAGAAAAAAGTAGGTGAGTGTTAACATTTCTGGAAAATAATGGTATAATGCTTCATGTTCTCTAAGGACCTAATTATGAGCTATTCTGAATAGCGCACCTCAAGTATTGACAGACAGTCTGTTTATATTGGTTCCTAATTAAAGACTCTCCCCCTCACACCCCTGAAAAGGTTTAGCAAAGACATCTTTCAACACTAACAAGCGTACTGTGAAGCCACATGTTGGGAGGCAAAAATAAATGAATTAAGAAAATAGAGTTTAAATATCTCCATAGACTGGAAGAGAGAAACTTCTCTTTAACTTTCAAAGAAAACAATCTTTTTATTTATTGGTCCAGGTTTCCAGTCATATTTTTTATATTTCCCATACTTCACATAAAAATCAGTCATATATTTTTAAACTCCCAGAACAGCATCAATGGTAGGAATGTTTCTCAAAATTTACAATCTTGGGATAAACCTTTAGGAAAACAATTTCACTCGTCAGTTTCTTTGATGAATGCATTCAATTCAACTTCTATGTTGAAATTCCCTAAATATTTTTATGTGTTGCATGACAGTTAACAGGAAGTGGACAGATTTCTAATTGTATCTGGTTAATTCTGGTAATAATATCATGTCTTGGGAATGTTTAATGAAGGGAACGGAGTAACACTAACAATCAGGTGTACTATTAATAATATAATATCTTGATTTCATGGGGGGGTTAAATGGCAAGGAATAGAAATATCAACAACGGAGATACATTACAGGAATGTATATGAGCCTCAGACAAGGTCTTACTTTATGTCAGTAGTTTTTCTGGTCTTAAAGTATATTGTTTAACTCTCATGAAAGCAACAATTAATATATTTATATTCTCATTTGTATAAGAGCCAGGATTTGAAAAGTCTGTCAGACTGCAGTGCTCTTAAAATTTTCACTACTCTAACATTTAGGTCTAATGCTTAAGGGAGAAAGCTCTCTCACAAAAAGTGTGATTCAACAGAATGGCTGCTCTCCTTGGTTTCTTCTGAATTCACTAGGCATCATTTGGTTGGTTTGGAAGAGTTCTGATTGTTTTCATGGCTGCTCTTAACCACATCAGCTGTATCAGTTTAATAAGGATTTGATTTTCAGCAAATTGTTTTTTAGCTTTATATATCCTTCATATTATGATGTTTTCCTTTGTATTGTTCTTGTTGTCTGGCTTTTAATTGCTTAATTACTCATAACAATGAGCATCACCCACCTATTTTTCCAGGATTTACCTTGTTCGTTTAAACATCACAAAATATTTTAAATATTATAAAAATATAATATTTAAAAGATATAACACATTAATGGTTTCCCATTGGGATGAGCTAAAACTATTTGTAAGGATTCTCAATAGATAGGTCATTCTGAACTAGACAATAAAAGAATATATTTATAAATTTTCTTGGGGGGGGTGGGAAGGCAGATACAGTGTTAAAGCCTATATTCAGGGATGAATAATTTTCACCAAATTGTTATGTGTTCTGAAGAAAAGGCAAAAACCAGAGCTATCCACCTGTGGAATTAAATCATTTAAAATACAGCAAAGCTCTCTTCTCCTCACTGCAAATGTCATTCCAGGGTGATTTAACTGTGGTGACATTTGGCTGAAATGAGACCATTGGGATCCAAACATACTCCCACATGTGAGTAAAATTTTACCTTTTAAAATGTTAACGTGTTTTCCAGCTCTTTCTTATCATTCATACTAAAAATAAAAGCACAATTTGCTTGAATATTCTGCCAACAGGACCTAATTTTAAGTATTTAATTTTCTGAATGTATATTACCCTTCCAATGTAAAAGTAGAATTAGAGTCTTAGAAAAAATGGTTTAAAGACCTTTGAGAGTTCACCAAATTTATCTGACTGTTTCAAATAAGTTGGTCTCTTCATCAATATGGGCATATATTTATTTACATTCTTTTAAGGGAAACATCTCCGGAGAAGAATATTACATAAGCAAACAAAATACCCAAAGAACAACCTGTGATAAATTTTTGTAATTACTCTTTTTAAACACTCTCTCCCCTTTCCTCCGTTCTCCCATCTCCCTCCTTCTCTCTCTCTCTGTCTCTCTCTCTCTCTCTCTCTCACACACACACACACACACACACACACACACTAACCTTTTCTTAGATGTATTCTGATATTTCCTTTCCTTTCTGTTCTCTTCCATGTTTCTTCCTTTTCTCCTTACATTAATGAGGTGTTGTAACAATACAGTTTGAAAATTACATCTTTAACACACTGACTGTGATTTTGTAATTTGTTGAGACGCACAGGCACACACAGGCACACGCACATACACTCCCACATCTCATCTCAAACAGGGAAACTTACAGCTTTATGTCAATCACAGTTTTTATATCTAACATGATTACGCTTGATGCAAAATGCTCGTCTGTAAGCAGCCAGACCTCAAAAAATAAAAACGACTTCCTTTTATTCATTCCTTCTGTTCATGTTAGTACCTTTTTTTTTTTTCTGGTTGATTTTGAAGAGTAGCATTGAACAAAGCTGATACTGAATATACCTTTAACCTGAAAATACATGTACAGTATATTGTTTTCTCTTTCAATAAATCTGTGATCTGTGTTATTACTCTTGGTTAATTCAGAACCTGCTCCTCTGAAATCAAGAAATAAGTGATTAAAAGCTGACATATTATGAAGTATATATTTCTGTGCATTTGTTTTCTGGGCGTTAGTTTTGCTAGAATTGACAGAGTTGAAATAGATATAAATAAGACAAATGCAGGGATGTTTTGACTGAAAATTTATCACTTGATAGCATACAATTAAGATATGTCCTTAAAAGTGTTATGTTCTTTTAGAATTGATACCATACTGGAATGGCAATTCAAACACTTCAATAATATTTTTGCATTAGACAATAATTAATTTTCATACTTCTTTCCTTACCTTGACCCATGTTTATTAAGAATTATTTGTATTTTGCCAACATGATAGTATTACCTTCGTTCTTTTTAAAGATAGAGATTAAATTTATCAATTAGAAATCCCCATCCTGTATTTCTTAGAATAATAATAATCTTATTAGAAGAATATAACGCATTTGAATTGACTTGAACATAATTAAATTTAACTTCAGCCTATGTTTTTTTTTCCCTTAAACAAATGCTTACAAAAGGAAAATTATGTGAAGGGAAAACATTGGTATATGGTTGTTTCTGTACCATGTTTTCTGAAATATGATTTGAAGGTCCATAGTGCAATTTATTCCAGCTAAGCAAAAATAACTATTTATGGTTTAGGAGATGGACTATTTATTTTTGACATTGCTCAAAGATTATGTTTTTAAGTTATAAACTCATCAAAACTATCTTTGAGAGTATTCACCTTCATTTGTAGAAATTCATTCCCTAAAACAGTGCAAATATACAAGCAAAATCATGTCTAATTTCTTATAAAATAAAATTTCATTCAGTACTTACAGAGTTAAGTTTTACCAATAAGTAAGTTTGAGTTTTACCAATAAGATGATTATCTTAATATTACTTTCCTCATGGACAATAACTCCAAAGAGAACATGTCTTAATTCGACTGCTTAAACATTTTTGAAATGTATGAGCTTTTAATGTTGGGATGCATTTTTCTTTGTATGTATATTCTACTTTCTGTGAAACATGAAAAGCAAAGATTATACTTGCCACATATATATCTAAACATCTTTTTCTCAGGTTGAATACATCATGATTCAGATATAGTGAATTAAAATATATTGACAAAACCCCCTAAAAATGGAATTAAACTCTACTTTTTAAAAACCTGCACAGCACAAGCATTGACATAATCTTTCCCAACCCCTAGGCGGGTGCAACAAGGGTTGATGGTACTTTTTAAAATATATATATTTATTTAAATTCAAGTTAGTTAACATACCATATTATATTGGTTTCAGGAGTAAAACCCAGTGATTCATCAATTACGTGTAGTATGCAGTGCTCATCCCAACAAATGCCCTCCCTAATGCATAGCACGCATTCTCATCCCCCACCCACCTCCCTTCCATCAACCCTCAGTCTGTTAGACTCTCTAAGAATCTCTTCCCGTTTGCCCCCCTCTCTATATTTATCTTATTTTTCCTTCCCGTATACTATGTTCGTGTGTTTTGTTTCTTAAATTCCACATTTGAGTGAAATCATAGGATATCTGTCTTTCTCTGACTGACTTATTTCACTTGGCACAATACACTCTAGTTCCATCCATTGTTGCAAATGGCAAGATTTCATTCTCTTTGGTCACCCAGAATTTATTCCATTGTGTGTGTGTGTGTGTGTGTGTGTGTGTGTGTGTGTGTGTGTGTGAGCATTTGTTATTTGGTATGACTCTTTCTGGTTTTCCTTACTTGCATGTTGATGAGCTACAGGAAGGTGGGGGGAGGGGGTCACAAGAAAGACTGAGCAGCGAGTAGCCTGAATCCCCTCACTAAAGAAATGTGCCTGCTTGCCCACCACTCCTGTTCTCACTCACTTTGCCTATTTTCCAATTCCACGTCCAGTTTCCATAGGTGATGGAGATGGCCTCCCCCAGCTAACCCAGCTTGGCTCCATGCTTGTCTTTGTAGTAGTTTTGCTCAGCAGGTCTTGCCCCAGCTTCCCACACACATGCTCGCTGATGGAAAGGTACCTATGTTATTTCTAGATGAAGCTCTTTGAGACACTCTCTCTAGCTTCTCTGCTGATCCAAGATCTTCCAGCACAATGGGGTTGGATGAAAAGAGCCCTGACAATGGCTTTTGAGGTACAAGCTTGGAAGGTGGAATTTTCTTTTCTCCCTTCTGCCTCATCAGGTCCTGAGCAGATGGGCCAGTGTCCTCACAGAACCAAGGGCCACCTACTTTATAGTTTTGTACTGGTTAAACTGTAGGGGTTCCATCTGTGGTCATTTTGTCTGAATCTCTACTTCACTCTTTTATTAAATCAGCTGTTTTCAGCTGTTTTACATAATATTGCTGAGGAACTATTTATGTGGGGAGAGGAAGGGAAAATAAATCTATAAATATATTTTTTGAAGTAACATCTTTAATAAACTGTTGGCTTTCTATCTTTGTGTGTGTGAAGAGAAAAGCTCTGTCATAAAAAAATATATAAAACTTTCTTTATGTAATTAATTTTTACAATTGTTGCTCAGGTTCAGCCTGCTGTTGTTTCCCTTCATTTGTGTTTTCATTCACAAAGGCTTGCTGTGCTTTTGCCTTCCTTTAATCTTTTGATGTCTAGTTTAATCACTATCATTCCCTTGTTACTTCAGCCTACATTGATCTTCCTTTTTCGAGTATTCTTATACCACTGGCTGATTCATTTTGTGTTACTGTCTTTCAATACATGCTGCAATTAGCTAAGCTAAGGTAAGAATCATTAGAAAATAAGTCAATCTGAAATATAATGACATTTTATTTTTCATTTTATTTTGCATAAATTTTCCTCTTCTCTCTCAAATCTTTCACTATTATTATTGTTAAATGTTAAGGCTCACTGTCATGAGCCTTTAATTAGGAAACTTCCCCCAAAGCTAATATTAGTCAATATTAGAATACATGGTGCTTCTTGAACTTTGGCGTCAAAAAAATTAATAATTTACCCTGACTGACATCTCTAGTCATTATTAGGCAGGGAATTTCTAGTTTTATTGCTCTCTGTGTGAATTGTGGCAATGAACTACTAAATCACGGTCACCTCAGGTTATATGTCGTCTTCTTTTTATTTTTTTTCTTTAGAACAACACATTAAGCAACTCAATTCAAATTACGTGTCATTCTAATTGGAACTGGAGAGCAATTAACTTTTGTGTGACAAAATGTCAAGTACTTTTTTTTGACTCATCAAAAGGAATTCGTCAAGAGAAGTCTATAGCTTCGCATAAATTACAATCGCTGCTATCATTGGTCTCTGTTTCAATTAGCTTGTGAACTATTTTAAGTATGGCGAAGGATAACAACTAGGAAATTGAAGAAGTAACAACTGTGTTTTGCCTCTTGGCATGACATCACTTCTTAAGACTCAAAATCAGTGCAAGTTTCAATTCAAGTAAAGAGATTTTCCCCATTTTATTAAAAAAAGAAACGTAGGGGCACCTGGGTGGCTCAGTCGGTTGAGTGTCCAACTTTGGCTCAGGTCATGATCTCATAGTTTGTGGGTTCAAGCCCTGCATTGGGCTCTCTGCTGACTGCCAGCTCAGAGCCCGGAGCCTGTTTCAGATTCTGTATCTCCCTCTCTCTCTGACCTTCCCCGCTCATGCTGTCTCTCTCTCTCTCTCTCAATCTCTCTCTTTTTCTCTCTCTCTTAGGAATAAATAAAACATTAAAAATTTTTGAAAAAATTTTAAAAAATAAAAAATAAACCTATAAAATGCCCCCAAGTTGTATATCTTTTTCACTTTAGTCCCGATATCGCCAAATTTATATTAATGAAATCTATATAAGTTTATAAGTTATAACCAATTGTGTTCCATAAGCCAGTACTGTAAATCTAAAACCAAAGAACTAAACAGATAAGCAATTGCATAAGCAAGATCTGTATTATCTTTCTCCATTTCATAATTGGATATATTCCCTAGCTCCATGTAAATTATAATTCAAAAATCTTTTAGAAAACTATAGAATTTCCTTTCCTTTTCTCTTCTCTTCTCTTCTCTTCTCTTCTCTGCTCTTCTCTTCTCTTCCTTTCCTTTCTTTTTCTTTTCTTCCTTCCTTCCTTCCTTCCTTCCTTCCTTCCTTCCTTCCTTCCTTCCTCTCTTTCTCTGTCTCTCCTTCTGTTTATGTTCCTATCACAGTATAATATTAAAAAACGTCTCATTTATTGAACTTTAGTGACAAAGTGGAGAAATGTTACAAAAATTATATTTCCTAATAGACCCAAATATCTTTAGTTCTTCTGTGAAAGAAAGCCAAAAGTGGATAAACCTATGTTCAGTAATTAATGTTTCAGTAATTTATCTCTTGGAAATGATTTACATATTAAATGAAATACATCATTTGATTTACCTCAGTGTAACTTTAATGATTCAGCTTACCAAAAATATTTTAGAAACTCTGTTTAAATAGACGTACTGTAAAGCATAATCATTGTTGAAGAGTTCATTTATAAACTTTTGTCTACTTATATCTATTTAATATACTTAATCATAACAGTTGTGTTTAGATTATTCATGAAAATTATCTTTCTTGCTGATAAATTCTGTAACAGAGACAAGAGCTTATTTAACTTCTAGTAAATCTAGATAGAATAAAAGTTGTATGGCTGCATTGTATTTAGTGATGATGATTCTAAAGACATTACTATTTTAATTAACCAACAAACTTAAGTTAGCTTTTATTTACTTAAAATTATTCCAGGGGTGCTGGGTGGCTCAGTCATTTAAGCATTGACTGTTGATTTTGGCTCAGGACATGATCTCACAGTTTGAGAGTTTCAGTCCCACATCAGACTCTGTGATGACAGTGCAGAGCCTGCTTGGGATTCTCTCTCTCCCTCTCTCTTTCTGCCCCTCTCCTACTTGTGCTCTCTCTTCTAAAAAATAAAAAAGAACTTAAAAAAAAAGATTATTCCAAATCACATGAATTTGAAAAATATTTTAATCATTTTCTATATTTCTAAGAGTATGTTTAATTTATTTAAATGCTCAGTTTTCTTTAAGCCAAATAAATAGAGCTCTTTACAAATTAATTTTGGCAGTACCATCCAGAGGTAAAAAATGTCATACATTTATAACATACATCCATAGACATCCATAAACATGCAGACAAATACAAACAGAAATCTTATGGTTTTGGAGCGCCTTGGTGGCTCAGTTGGTTGGGAGTCTGACTTTGGCTCAGGTCATGATCTCTCAGTCCATGAGTTTGAGCCCTGCTTCAGGCTTTGCACTGACAGCTCAGAGCCTGGAGCCTATTTCAGATTCTGTCTCCCTCTCTCTACCTATTCCCTGCTCACACTCTGTCTTTCTATCAAAAATAAAATAAAAACATTAAAAAGATTTAGAAATCTTACGGTTTTGTTTTAAAAACTTAGCCATGACACAAATGTGATGATGCAAAACTCACTTATTGATAAAAGAACAGTTTGAACCAAATTATATTTCTGACTATGTAACAAGATAAGGTTAACTGATAAGATAGCTTAAAGTTTTGGGGCACCTGGGTGGCTCAGTTGGTTAAGCATCTAACTCTTGGTTTCAGCTCAGGTCATGATCTCATGGTTTGTGGATTCAAACCCTGCATCAGGCTCTGCACTGACTAAGGCAGAGACTGCTTGGAATTATCTCTCTGCCCCTTCCAAGCTCTCCCTTGGTCTCTCTCCAAGATAAACAAAAACTAAACAAAACAAAAACTTAAGAAAATAAGAAAATCTTAACATTTTTACTAATCTTTGTGGAGAAGACTTTTAAGATTTATTTAATTTGCCTAGCTTCCAAATAGACTCTTCCTTTTGTTCCCTTTGATAAGAATTAGCTAGTTTCCTAGAGAAGACCAGGAAAAACATTTATGTCTCAAAGGCACAGAGAAAAAATACAAGTTCTTCCAAGAAGGACTTTTGTTTTCTAAGGCCAGAATTTTTAGAGTACCTGCAAGCCTTCTGAAATGAATAGTTGAAATTTGAAGATTGGTAAAAAGGATAAGCATTTTTAAATTTTTTCCCATTCTTGTAAAGACTCAATTTATAAGTCAAGTTGTGTAGGTTGTTCTCAGTTTGTAAGAGTGTTTGTAATTCCTCAAAGATCAGGTTATAACCTGAATGATATCAAGGGTCACCAAACAAATATATTATCTTCAATTTGCTTCTTTATCTCAAGAGAATATCTTCAACTAAAATATAAATCAAATGATTTCTGTGTTCTAGATTTAAGGTTGTTTGTCTTTGAAATGTTTTTCTTTCCCTCCGGGTACATAATTGCATTTTATCCAGGGAGAAACACCTAAAAATGTTCTATCAGGCTCTAAATATCAACTTCAAATTGGCCAACTTCTGACCAGAGAGTTACTTATAAAAAAATCCTTGTAAGCATCTTGTCATGTTTTAGACAAGACAAACAGTAAATATCCCTGGATGTATTGAATGCCCCCTTGGATGCAAGAGGCATCCCCAAAGAGGATGCAGAAAGATTTACCCTCCCAAGTTCCAGAGTCACTCTCAAAAATAACCAAAAAATGAAAAGCAGACAATTCTCCTGAGAGCTGTCAACAATCAGTCAAATTCTAGCTTCAAATGAAGTGCAATCTGCATTTCTGTTGGCTGTATCTAGTTGCAAGTGGAGTTCAACCGACATTTCTCTTGGTGATATCTTTGGACTCTCAAATGGAAGGTTCGGTTGCCTGAATATACAAGAACTGACAACCCATGTGCCCAGGCAGGCAGAAAGCTAAGTCAAGTTCTCAGGACACAAAACAAGACAAACAGAAGGCAGTAACTGTCCCTGGGAGAGAAATGATTAGCAACAATGGACACCTCAGAACCATACTCACAAGAGTCTAAATTCAGAAAGGAAAGGATAACGTGAAATTTTATCTTCCTTTCTCTATCAGGCACTACAAAATCAAGGGAACTCACTTTAGTAAGAATTCTCTCACCTTATTGGCTTCTGCCAGTTTTCCCAGGATCCTTTTTTTAAGCTCTGAAGTGAGCGGAGTTTAAAGAAGACAGTGTAGCTCAGGTATCTACTAGAATTTGGCAAAATTTTCTGTGATTTTTACCTTTACTTTCCTTTGATTATTTAGGTGAATAGATGGTATCAGTTACCAGAGAATTTCTTGGAGTCCCATCATCCCTGGAAGGGTCTGTATGGGGGCCTGCTTTGAGGGTAGATATGGGTGCATTCAATTTGGTGTCAGTTATTTGACAAAATCTTGGAAGGCAATCTTTTTTTACAGTGTTCAGCTTGACTGCAAATGAGACCCTGATTCTGGGGTCAGTGTTTTGATTATGAACCCCTAGGGGGGTGCAGAGAGGGAGGCCCACATATTTTAGGTTTCTGTTCTTGGAGCTGTTGCAGTTGTAGAGCACTAGCTTAGCAGACTTTTATTTATGGCCTTGTAATCTCTTCAGAGTGAAGAAACAATTCAGGTAAGGATTAATAGACTGTGGGTACTCAGATAAATAAGGATAAAGGGGAATAGAAGTCACATCAGTCTTACAGTCTTGTTTTAAGTAGTTCTTTGTGTATTTCATATTTCATTAGCTTTTTGTAATAAATCTTTCAATAAAGTTATTTTGGAATCTTGAAACCTTTTGGAGCCTTCTGCATGCCAATTAAAATAAGTATCCCATTCTGTTTGTTTGATTTGAGAATCTTGCTTTCAAGTGAACTTCTCAAATGAATGATCTTTTCTAATTGAAACATTCTCCATAATGGCCATTATTTTAGTAACATTTTGCCATTTTTATAGATCTCTTTAACTTCTAGGATCACAATTATTAAACTGTGATAAGCAGGTGTGCTGGAAGGTTGAGTACTTAATTCATCAAAACTGAGGATCACATCTCCTTAGCTAAACCTTTGGATCTCTTGGAGCCATAATAATATCTAAGATGATGTGCCTTGTGTTGAGGCTTTTGTGGTGTTTTACAGTATATCTTATTGCACAGAATAAATTTTCTTGAGATTGGTGGGTGACCCAGTGTCAATCTAACTCATTGCATTACCAACTTCTCCTAGCATGGGAGTGTTAGAGTTACGTGGAGACCATTCTTACAGCTTTTAAGTGCTCGACCCATGCCCACCAATTTTGCAGTTTTGGCTTTCACGATTCCCATTAGCAACAGATCTATTACTCCTTTTACTCGAGGGTTTCTTTCTAGTGGCAGATACCATATTGACTTTTAATAGACTGACTTGTGCCTACATAGATTTTGATTTTGATGGTCAACACAGTCTGAAATTTTTTATATTAATGTATTTTCCCCAGGTCCCACAGCAGCTTATTCTGTGGACTTACCTTGAGGCTTTGTGAGTCCTACAACAACTGCCATGCATTGTGGACGTTGGAATTCCTTCTTGAGTCCTCTAATGGCTGCAAGCCATATGGGATCCTAATATAACTACCTTGCAGGCTTCAGAAACTTTTCTGGGAACTTTAATATACCCCAGAACCTTCCCAGGATGCCAGAACCTTTCTGAAATAATATATGTATATAATAGCTTAAATATATAGTTTTTATATTATAGTTTATATATATGTATGTATTTCTATATAAAGTTATATATTTCTATATAAAGTTTGTTGGAACCGAGTTGCGTGCAAGGAAACAGAGTATAGGTCTGGTAGTAATTTATTCATAGTCTCTGTAATGATGAGAAAAAGACTGAACTCAAAGTGTTGTGCAGGCACCTTTCCTGTGCGTCTCCTCCTGCGGGCCATTAGTGGTCAACTTTGCACCCCACTCCTCATCACCAAAAACTGTTAAAAAAATGATTAAAGAAGACAGTTGAGTTATTAAAGAAACTTTATTTAATACTTTAATACTTGGACACTCTCCATTCACAGACTTCAAAATAGGGTGGAAGGCAGGAAGCTCTTTTACAGGATACACAAAAAGAATTGGAAGAGAACACTAGAGGAAAAAAAAACCTGTTGCCTTGGGCCATACAATCAACCTTATTTGGGATAAGAAGGCCCAGTGGTGGTTTGACATTTGGGGATTGGCTGATTGGTTGACTGTTTCTGGTCAAGGGCAGCATGTGCAGTGTTATCTAAGTTTCGATTTGCTGACATGACACCACTGGCAGGAGTGACTTCATCTTGGGCTGAGACAATTATTTCAACATATTTGATAATCTGAAGAGAAGCTGTGATTTATAATCAAATATGTGAATATGAAAAATAGAATATGTAGCCTCGTTATATTGGTTTATGAATAGGCACAATTGTGGACTTCTTATAGAGTAACACCATGTAAATATTACAGAAAAGCCAAAGCCAGAAAGAATATCCTTCAATTCTGTGTTTAATGTTATTTCATATTTTAAATAAAACTATTCACAATGTTATTTTAATAAGTTATTTTGTTTGGAAAATATGTTTAATTTATTTTTAATTGTAATTATACCTGTTTTGGTCCAGTAAATAGTTAAACAGTTTTAGATAAAATTTAATCCATTTACTTAAAAAGAAATATGGAAAATCTTCCATTAATTTATTCAATGAACATATATTAATCACTGATTTTGGGCAAATTATCTGGAAGGGATAGCAGTAAACCAAAAGTTTAGGTCCTCATCCCTATCAGTATGGATAGATATTTAACAGTAAATTAAACAGCTTATACATGAATTACATGTATGGTATGGTATTGAATAAAGAAGTTCAGGTTTATAAAGTAGTATATAATAAGGATCTGAAGTTGTCCTGAAGGTCAGTAAAAAGTTCCCTAAAGTAAGGTTTTAATTCAGAACCTAAGAATGGGTTAAGAGTTAACTTAAAGATTATAAAGATGAATTGGGGCAGGGAAGAGGCTGTGTGCAAAACAACACAGGAAGAAGAAATGTGAGGAAAATACTGCATTCATTACAGGTATTGAAAAAAAGTCAATACGGTGGTTGAAAGTCTATATATTACTGACAGATTCATGCTGGAATAGAAGAGAAGGAGAAGCCAATTATTTAGGGAATTGTAAGCCAGTTTAGTAATTTGTCTCTTTGTGTTAAGAACAATGGCAAGAAAACGCCTAAAAGTTCCTATTTATCAGAATTTTTCTTGAGGTGCTTCTGACTTACCTACCCTTTAAATTAGACATAAAGGGGAGTTTATTGATTGACATTACTGAAAAATCCATGATTCATACATGACTATGAAAAACTGAATTACACACTGGACAGTAGACAGACCTTATATAAAAATAAGACTCTGATCCACACCTACAGCAGTCAACACTGTGAACCGACCCATCGCCTGCAATAAGCAGCCTAGGGAGTCAGCCTGCCATAAATCAGACTAGTGGGAGACCAGGTTGCTATCTCTACTACTAATCCAGTAACCATGAGGACTTGATAAATCACGTGAAATTTAGGACCGACCACAGAAGGCCAAATGTGCACCTCTAACCGTTTCAATTAGCCCATCTATAGTTTTTCCTTTTCAGCATCCTCCAGTCAGAGGATACCTAAGATTTCTCTTCCTTCCAATATAAAACTGTCTTACTTCATTGCCTGGGTTTGGGGTTCTGCCAAAACTCAAGTGATGGTGACTGACTTCCTTGCTATAGCAAATCCAAGTAATCAGCCTTTGCCTGCTCTTATTTGACTGCCTTAAATTTATTTCCACAGCTGGATTCAGGGACACAGAACTGTCACTAATCTCCCTTTTTGTTCTCTTCCTATTTTTCCATCTCTCTGGTCAACTTTCTTGTAATTTATTTTCTTTCATAAGACCAAGCTGCCCACAAATAAGCTAGTATCAAGGCTAATCTCACCCTACAGATACAAATCACAGATAAACACTATTTATCTAAAGCCAGACACAAAACATGTCCAGGGTGATCACAGCCTCATCTTAGCACACAGGTCCATTCCTGAACCAGTAGTTTCCAGGCAGGTGATTTGTTACTGGGGTTCATAAGATTATTTCTCTGTTGGATTACTATAGAAAATGAAATGCCTGGTTTCATTTGAATTTTAGGTAAGCAACAGACACTTTTGATAAATGTAAGCATGACTTTGGGGCACCTGGATGTCTCAGTTGGTTTGAGCTTCTGACTTTGGCTCAGGTCGTGATCTGGCATTCATGGGTTCGAGCCTGCTTTGGATTCTGTGTCTCCATCTCTGCCCCTCCCCTGCTCATGCTCTGTCTCTCAAAAAATAAAATAATTTTTTAACTTTTTTTTGTTTGTTTCTGACAGAGAGACAGTGTGAGCAAAGAGGGTCAGAGAGACAGAGAGACACAGAATCTGAAACTGGCTCCATGCTCTGAGCTAGCTGTCAGCACAGAGCCCGATGTGGGGCTCGAACCCACAAGCCATGAAATTATGACCTGAGCCTAAGTCAGCTGCCCAACCGACTAAGCCACACAGGCGCCCCTGAAAAAATAAAATAATACATTAAAAATTTCTTTAAATGCAAGCATGACTCATGAAATAACTATGAAAAATAATTTTTGTTTACCTCAAATTCAAATAATATGGGTCATTCTGTATATATTACAGCAACTCTATTCATACGGCAAGGAAGACAAAGCTGTCATTAACTCATATACCAGACTATGAAGTTGTTCAGGGACAAATCCAGAAAGGAAAGGTGCTAACCTAAAGAACAGTAATATACCATTATTTTTTTTAAACAAGAGGAAGAGAAATTCAGTTTTGAAATTTGAAAGAATAAGCCTGGTTGCTATGCTCAGAGAAACTAGAGGAAGTAAGGGAGAATATAGAATATTAATGGGAGACTATTGAAACAGATAAGGTAAAATGTTAGGTGGTTTTACCTGGAATGATGTCATAGAGATGAAGAAAAATATATTAGCAAGTGGGATAGTAGAATTAATAGCAATTTGTAATTGTTACTTATTAATTAAAATGAGTACATTTAGTAAGATTACAATTAAACTGTTAGAATTTAAGGGAACTTAGCAAATATACTGGATGCAAGGTCACTGTGCAAATTCAATTTTATTTTTAAAAAGCAACTATAAACAAGTAAAAAATGTAGTTTAAACATGTGGCATGTAGAGTCACATCATAATCACAACATTACAAAAATAAATCAACTAACATTTAGGTAAGACTTCTTCATAGAAATATATAAGGCTTTTGGGAGTAGATAGAAAATGCCTAACTAAAATGCAGACACACATCCTATTTGTTGATTAGTGGCATTAATATTATAAAGTTGATACCTGCCCCCTCCAGAAATTATGATACAGCTCCAATCAAAATTTAAGCATATGTTTTTGTGAAAATGTACAGGTTGGTTCTTAAAAATATATGGAAATACAAGAGCCAAATATAGCAAAGGCAATCTTGAAAAAGTACACGGTGGTTAAATGTACTCTGCTGGATTTTAATACATGTATTAAAATTAAAGTAGTTCAGAGAATTGGTATTGACACAAGAATAAACAAATAGGTCGATGAAACAGAATAGAGTCTTGAAATGAAACTGAGTACATATGGCTGTATTATTTAAAATGAGCTAGCCTTGCAGAATCGTTAAGATTATTCTTTTGAATAAAATGTTCTGGCTCAGTATGTTCAATAAAGGATTGACTATCCATATGAAAAACATGAAAAAATTAACGTTTGATTCACCACAAAATCAAAAACAGTAAGCTGGGGGCGCCTGGGTGGCTCAGTTGGTTAAGCGTCCGACTTCAGCTCAGGTCATGATCTCATAGTCCGTGGGTTCAAGCCCCATGTCAGGCTCTGTGCTCACAGCTCAGAGACTGGAGCCTGCCTCAGATTCTCTGTCTCCCCTCTCTCTGCCCCGCCCCTGCTCACTCTTTGTCTCTCAAAATAAAATAAAGACATAAAAAATGTTTTTAAAAAAACAGTAAGCTGGTCTGTAGAATTATATGTGAAACCAAAAAGATATAAAATGTGCGGATTATAATATATGAAGATACACTAATTACATTCATGTTAAGATATTTACTTAAATAGGACACAAAAAATATACCAAACATGACATAGTTGTTTGACCTATTAAAATTTAAAAAAATTAAAGTCAAGAGATACCATTAACATGATGAAAAGATAAGTTACAGAATGAGAGAAGATATTTGCAACACATATAACAAGGTTGTGTCTTATTTTTTTTTTTAATTTTTAAAATATTTTCTTAATGTTTATTTTTGAGAGAGACAGAGTGTGAGTGGGGGAGGAGCAGAGGCAGAGGGAGTCACAGAATCCAAAGCAGGCTCCAGGCTCTTAGCTGTCAGCACACAGCCCAACATGGGGCTTGAACCCATGAACTGTGAGATCATGACCTGAACTGAAGTCAGATATTTAACTGACTGAGCCACCCATGTTCTCCAAATGCTAACATATTTTTAAAAGAATCCCTATATGAAAGAATTCATACATAAAAGGCAGAGAACAAACAGAAAAACAACAGACGTTAAGCAATCACTCTGCAAAGATGATATCCTGGTGGCCAATAAAAATATAAAAAGATAACTATTCTCTTTTGTTGTCAGTGAAAAACAATTTAATCACACTGAGATACTGACCAAAATAGATACAGTTTTATAAAGTTAACAATCTTAAATTTTGGCAGGGATTTGCAGTAACTGGCATTCACAAACACTGCTGGTGGGAGTATACATTGGTACAAATGTAATTGGTACAAAGAAAAGAAATGTTTATTGTTGCTTACTAGAATTTAAAATGTAAATTTATTATGACTCATCAATTTTACTCTTATTTATAACCAGCAGAAATCCTTGTAAAGTTTCAATAAAAGACATTTGCAAACATATTTAGGGAAGTGTTATTTATATTACTGCAAAATGTGAAATAACTAAAATGTTCATCATATGGAAACTGACATTAAATTTTATATATTCATTTCATATATATGTGTATATGTATATGCATCCACACACATTACATATGTGTGTGTGTATATATATATATATATATATATTATACTATGTTTACTAGGTTTATATATATCATTTTAGGCAATGAAAAAGAAGAAAGTGCTCCAACACACACACACACACACACATGCACACACACACACGTGCATGTCATAACTAAAAAGTGAAACAAACCATACCCACAAACATATTTATATAATTCATTTACATATAATTTAAAAACAGACTAGATTAAGCTATAATGATAGAATTCAGGATAGCGAGAAATAAGGACCAAGGAAAGTTCCAGTTTTTACATCTTATTCCAGTGATTTGTTGTTACATAGCAAACATGGTGGCTCCAACATGCCCCTTATTTTTTTCATAAATTTTGTGTCGGGAGTTCAGAATTGACTTGACTACGTGGTTCAGCTCTGACTGACACGGCCTCAGCAGGGTTGGCCAGGGCTGGAAGATTTACTTTTCAAATGATTCCTTGACTCATTTTCATTGGGCCCATCTCCACTCCCATTGTCTCATTCTCCAGGGTTTCATTACATGGCTTTGACTTATCATAATATGCATGTATCAGAATAGTCTAATGTTTTACATGGCAGCTGGCTTCCGAGAATAAGTCTTCCAAAAGCTAAAAACTATAAGCTGCAGCTCTCTTAAGGCCTCATACTGAAGCTGACATCAGCTTTATTTCTGCCATGTAATATTGGCCAAAGTAATGATAGAGACCTCCCAAACTAAAAGAAAATAGGCATTCAAAGGAAGAAGAAGGAAAGTGTATTCCTTTGCATCTGCTATAGGCAGCAATTGGAAAGAAGCTTAAAAGATGTTTTTGAAATGCAATTAGTATATCATTTCTTTGTTGGAGTAATAGTTATATAAGTTTGTTCAGTTTGTTTTAAATCATCAAGCTATAAGCTTAAATTATGTGTTACATATATATGCTGTATTAAGTTTTAAAAGTTTGAAAAAAGATCAGGTGCTAGATGAAGTTATTTATAATGATAAAATATTAGACGGAAAACTTGTTCAGGATTTTAAAATACTAATTTTAAGGGTGATGTAATAAAAGAGATTCAGTTATTAAAGTGAATATTTGAACATTAATGAATATTTGATGCCTCCAATATCATAGGCATTTTTTTAATACTTCGATATTTTAAAGATACAGGAGCAAGAGAGAAAAGCATACAGAGAAAGACAGAAGAAACACAGAGAATGGATTATAAAAATAACACAAAATCTGGAAAACATGGAATCCAGGATCAAAGAGGAGATGAGAATTCATCCCTGAATATCAGGTATAGTGCCAAGTTCAACGAATTGTATCTATTTCTTCTATAAGAAGAAAAAGTTTAAGGTAATCACTTCTATAGGAAAAAGTTTAAGATAATCACTAAAATCCAAAATTTGGTGCAATATATAATTGTACAGATTTTAGAAGCTCAGTGACCCGCAAAAGGGGCAAATTTGAAGAATTAAATATAGGGACATCAGAGACAAACTCTTGAAAAAAAAAAAAGGTAAATAGAAAATCTTGAAATCAATCAGAAAAAAATATATGACATTATACCAGGGGACTAATCTTCCAATGACTGCACCTGTTAATCAAAAACTATGTAGCCTAGTGCAGCCTTCTTGGGATTTTCTCTCTCTCCCTCTCTGCCTCTTCCTCACTTATGCACACACGCTCCCTCTCATGCTCTCTCTCAAAATAAAAATAAATAAACTTAAAAAAATCTGCATAGCCTAGAAGACTGAAGAACTATCTTTAGCACTGAAAGAAAAATGACAAAAAACCTCATTGCAGAATTCTATATCCAGTAAAAGATCCTTCAGTAATGAAAATGAAATAAATATATTTTCCCATAAAGTTAATCTAAGATTATTTTTGTTAACCATACCTAAACTTATAGGGAAGGATATTTTTCACTGTAAATGGAAATAATTACAAGGTAAACTCAGATTTTTAAAAATGAATGAACAGCATATCAAAGATAAATTGCCAGGTACATATGAAAAGAGTAGAATTTCTCATATTAGTTTTCTTTAAAACTAATAGCTACTAAATCAAAAATTATAACATTATCTTTATTATATTATACAGGTTTATAATACTGTAGATTTAATACATATGCTAACTCTAATACAAAACGACCTTGAAGAGTAGAAATATATCTGTGTAACTGAAATTTTCTGTTTTCTGTGCAGCAGTACGTTACCTCTCAGTTGACCATAAAATTTAGAGATGCATGCCATGCCATCTAGAGCATGACAAAAACATGGAAGAATACATAACTAAAAACAGTGGATATATTAAAACAGAATTCTAAGAAATTCAGAAAATTTAAAAAGATACGTAAGGAGAAACAGAAGAAGAAAAGCTAGAGAGGATAAATAGAAAACAAATAATGCAAAGATAGGCCTGTATCTAACGATAGCAATAGCGGAATTAAATGTTAAGGGACTAAATAATCCCATTAGGTTTTTGTTGAAGTCAGTTAGATTCAATGGACTTTTTTTTCCCTATTATTTTTTTTCTTTCTTTCAATAAATCACAATGTAAATAATAAATGTATTTTATTTCATATGAATGGAAAAATAATACAGTAATTTATTTACTCTGTTTTATTTCTTAAACAGTTGTTTATAGAGAATTATGTGGTAGGCACTACGGCAAAATGACAGCAGTGACAACCACAGCTCCTTTAAAGCTAATCAGTGTTTTTGGCAAAATGGTAGCACTTTTCTCCCCAAATTCAAAATCAGTTGCGGGGTACTCAAACAGCTCAGGTGATTTACATTTTTGTTAGTCAAAATATAGTAAATAAATAATGCATGTTTTTTACAAAATACTATATGGATGGTAACAGAGGTTGGTATAGAATCACAAGAATCTGAGACTAACTTTCCTGCAGTTAGCATGAAATAGTTGCAAAGATAAGCCTGTTGCAGACGTACAGCAATTCCATCCATTCAACTAATTTGGAGAAAACCTCTTATTTTAATTTCTTCTCAAATTTTGTTCTTTTATTTAACACTTGGGTCTTCGATATTACTAATGTAAACACTTAACTCTAATCTGTACTGATTTTTTTATAATTTGCTTCTCCTCTCTAAATGCTTAGTCAACATCATCATTGTTGGAAATAAACTAGCCCTTAGAATTCTTATTCAAACTTTGAATCAGTAATTATCATCTTTAGGTAAAATACATGGTCTTTCAGATTCCTTTGTTTGATGCTTTTGGAATCCTTTATGGTGTAAAATATAAGCATATTTTAAAGAAAATTTTAATTTGATGTTTTCAGTGTTACCTTCTTAAAAATGAAAGGGGAGGAAAACAAGTGAAAAAATAGTTTATAGAGATTTTACTTTGTATGGCAGTTACATATATTGCCTCAATATTTACCCTAATACTTGACATAATGTATTAGAGAAATACAAATTATATTTTTAAAAGACTGATCATCCTACTAACCAGAAGGTAGGACTTCTTTTACTTTATTGTGAGTACAGCCCTATAAAATACCATATCAATGATATAAGAGATGCTAAGAACTACAACGGTTATGATGATCTGTCTTTATATACATATATATAATATTATTTATTTATTTTTGAGAGAGAGAAGGAAAGAGGGAGAGAGAGAGATGGGTGTAGGGCAGAGACAGGGAGACAAAGAATCCCAAGTAGCCTCTGAATTGTCAGCACAGAGCCTAATGTGGAGTTGGATCTCATAAATGGTGAGATAATGACCTGAGCTGAAATCAAGAGTGAGATGCTTAGCCTACTAAGCCACCAAGGTGCCTCTCCCCCTATATTTTTAATACCTCAGTAATCTATATGGTGACTTCCTTGATTTATGTTGCCATTGTTTTGTTATGTAGGTAGAGTGGGAGCATCAATTATCAAAGTGTTTATTAAGAAATCAGTGCATTCATTTATTTTGATCTAACAGTGTCTGAAATGTGAGTTTATGGTCTGCTGATGGTGCTCCAAAGCACTTTTCAGATTGTTCAGCTCTAGTTTTCTCCTCTTATCATCATAATGTTGCAGCTTCAGATGTTCTTCAAGGATCCTTTCAGCGAAGATCTCAATTCATTGCTATTCCTCCAACTTAGTATAAAAAAAGTCAGCAGACAGACTATATACTTTACTCTGGTTTCCAGCACACTTTTTAACAAAATTTCATTGACACTTACATGTAATAGCAACAAAGTTATTAGAAAAGATTGTACATTGAGACAATGAACTCAAACTGAATTTCTTCTTATTTCTACTAAGTTGGGCTGTGATTGGCCCAACAAAGAGAGAGAGAGAGAGAGAGAGAGAGAGTGGGCTCATCTGATGTGGGACTTGAGTTCACCAACCGTGAGATTATAAACTGAGCAGAAGTCAGGTGCTTAACAACTGAGTCACCGAGGCACACTCTCATATCATTTTTAAAAAGGATGACTTAATTTTATTTTATGACAATTAGAGACATTTACAGGAAATAACCTAAGTTATGCTGTGTAGATGAAATAAGCTAGAGTTAGTTTTGCTTGACTGGTTTAAATAGTTTTTGTCTACTCAGGGATTCTCAAGTCTGATGTACATTTTTTTATTTGATTTTAACCCTATCAACAGTAGAGTAGATTAAAACAATAATTGAGGTTTATCCATACAATTAAGCATGATTCTGAAATATAAAAGAGCATCATAGATGAATCTCAACAACATAATATTACTTGATTAAAGCCAGACAGAAAAGAGAACATATTGAGATTACTATGTCTATGAAGTGTTCAAAATAAGATGGTAATTAGTAAAGAGTCAATGATAGATTAGGGCCAAGTCATTTTACATAGAGTGAGTAGAGATAGGTTCACAGGTGTTTAATTTTATAAAAATTATTTGAGCTGTGTACCTAATATGTTCTTAATGTTCTACAAACATTATATAAATAAACTATATAAACATTATTATAAATAAAAAGAACCTTTGAATACATGATATTAAATAAGATACAAATCTTAAAAAAGGAAAGTGAGACATTCTGTTGTATAGAAAAGGCATACAATTTTAGTTAATAGTAAAAAAATATTGCTAAGAAGTAAAATCAGCAGAAAGTGGTCAGTTTAGCTGACTTACTATAATTATGTTATAATGAGGAAATGTGCGAATTAAACACATAGACAATAAAAAGACCACATGCATAATTTAATACATTATACATTTAGGGAAGAATAGGGAGAAACATACATTTTTATTTTCTCATTCATCACTTCAAGTACAAATACTTGTTTAATAGCCTCCTATATTATTGCAAGCAATCTATATGCTAGAGATACAACAACTATTGAAAATGGTTTTATTCTATTGCTCAGACCCTGGCTATACCTTAGTCATATCTTACGGATATCGCTTCTGCCCCACTGCCTATTTTCTTAATCTGCATCCTCTGGGATATCGTGATGTTGGGTAAGGAAACATTTTTATAATACTCATACTTTTGGGTTTCTTCTCCGATTGAAGGCTTGTTTTTTCCTCTGATGAAAAACGTTTTCTCCTCCCCTATATGGGCACTACTTCTCAATACTCCCTTGAGAGAAAAAGTATTTCTAACATTTCTAAAATGCCCTTGCAATAAACTAAGAATATTTGGATCTAGGTGCAGAATCTCTAATGAAATCACACCTCAGGCAAGCATGAGGGCCTTTCACAGCATCCATCCATATCCCCATCAGTGTACATTTATTTTCTAAATCCATAGACCCTGGATATCCACCTATTTCTTCAGTATTCCAAGCTATTGACTCCCCACTCAGTCCTCTATAAGTAAGTGGTCGCACCTCTAGAAGTGGTCGAATCCTTCAAAGTAAAGATAAGAGTGGGGAGAATCTTCTGAGTTAAAGGCTACCTAGATTACTCTGATTTCCAAAAACAGTATTGACAGAGGGATCATTCATGTTTTCCCAACTCTACATTTCTAACATTTAAAGGGTCACTTATGAAGAATGATGCATGAGAACCCGAAGTAAGAAAACCTGGCCACACAAATACATGATGGATTATGTAACATTACATTGACTAAAACTTTCCCATGCAGGAGAAGCAAGAAAGAAAATTTCCCAGAGCCCCCATGTTCTGTCAACCCTTTTAAGAATGTAGGTCTTATTCTTCACCTATGAATGGCAGTTTTTTATGTGGAAAACTCCACCCAAACTTTCCTTCACTCCTTCTCTAAAGGTGCAACTAAGTATGCCTTATGTAGTCATTGCTCAAGTACAGTTCTTTTCTATTTGCATGAAGTTTTTCTCTTTGTAATTTTATTACCCTAAATGAGGATTGATGTACCGTTACCGAGACAATGAGGAGTGAAATGTGACAGTCTTGACCCAGACTCTAATTATCAGATATAAACAACACTGAGATCTTGCTACCCCACTCTTCTATAGTTAAAATAATTCATACCTCCTCATGCCTTTGCCTCTATATTCTCTTCACAATCCCCTCCCCTCACACAGCCCCTAATCTCTACTCCCTGCCTTATCTTTTTCTGTCTTGTTGATCTGCACCGATGTCTACAAATCTTTCTACTTCTACTAAGCAAACGTGATCCCTTTCCATCCCCCTATTGCCTGTATTCATCACAAATAGTTCTCTTTCACCTATAGTAATTTTCTATCATATTCTATGTCTTTGTCCTTACCTAATGATTATTATTTTATTATTTTTAATATTTCTGGTTTTATTTAAATTTTAGTTAGTGGGGTATGTGGGTGGCTCAGTTGGTTAAGCATCCAGCTCTTGATCTTAGCTCAGGTTGTGATCTCATAAGCCTATGAGTTTGAGCCTGTCATCGGGCTCTGCATTGTCATTCAGGAGCCTGCTTTGGATTCTCTTTCTCTCTCTCTCTCTGTCCCTTCCCGGCTCATGCGTTCTCTCCCTCTCTCTTTCTCTCTCAGAATAAATACACTTAAAAATAAAAAAAAAATAGATATTAGTTAACATACATGGTAATATTAGTTGCATGAGTAGAATTTAGTGATTCATCAGTTATATATAACACCCAGTGCTCATCACAAGTTGCCTCCTTAGTAGCTATCACCCATCATATTCTATTCCTAAATTATACTCATTTAATATGAAATTTGTATCTTGAAATATGAAACATGAAAGAAACAAATGTGAGTTTTACCCTCAAATATGTTTTTAAAATGAGTGATTATATTCAGTCATTCAGTGGTTTGAGAACATTTTCAAATTGAATAAAACAAATTTTAATTTGAATAAAGCAAAGTCAGTCAAACTAGATACAGAGTTCTGGCTCACATTAGCTTTTGGTTTATGCCTGTCTGTAATTGTGATTCATTGTGTGCAGTTGGATATCATCCAGTTTGGGATGCCCAAATGCACTGGTATTCTCGGGCGCTACTGTTTTCTTCCATGAAAGCAATTTTCTATATCCCTACTATAATTAAGCACAAAGCATTTCATGTGAATTAGAGGAAATTTTCATTTCATTCAAGGTCAGATGAAGTTAGAGACTACCATTCTAGAAAACAAAGAATTAAGTGGGACTTTCTAACTGTTGAGATAGTGAAATGGCCAGTATCTTTTCTAGAAAATACTGTGGCTAAACGTACTGATAGGACTGTTTCACAGTAGCCAGGAAAGTATGACCATGGCTAAATATTTCAACATAAGGATGAAGATTCAAAAAATATATAAACAATATACAGTTTTTCTTCTCGCCTATGGATTTAATAATGCTGTTTTTATTAAACTGTGTAAAAATAATGGTTTCATAAAAACAGATTTTGATAACTCTACCTTATAATCAGACCATGTGTCTTCATTCAGCCTGTGAATTGCCAAAAAAATTCAAGCCAGCTTCTTAAAAAGACCCTAAAACAAACAAACAAACAAACAAAAACAGGGAAGGTAAATAGCTTACATTTAAAAAATTAAACATATTTTTATCTTAGAGTGGACTTGAGTATTATATTCAGATTAACTGTGAAGGAAAAAAAATGGAGAATAATGGAATAAACAGGCCAGTTGACAGGGGTTTCTCTTACTACGTGTTTTATGTTCTCTGGATGGTCCTTATAATGTTGCTTAATAATTTTTATTTTAAAAAAGTTGAAATGTATTAACAACTAAATAAATATTTCCAGAAATATAATGCCTTGTATTTTTTTTTTCTGCCAGCCAGATGAAAAATCTAATGGACAGTTTTCTCTGGTATTAATATAGAAATATTTTCCTTAACATTAGAGTTATTTAGAAATTGCCATTATCATAAAATTTAAGGAATATTCAATAATCAAATCTTAGGCAGATAAAGAAGTTAAGTATTATTATCCAATTACATAAATTCTCAACTTGGTATCGAACTATTTAGTAGTTTGTTTAAGGACTTAGAAAGAGGAAAAGTAAATTGCAGAGGCAGAATTTATATTCCAAAAATTACCAACATCAACTTTTACCTTTCTTTCCTGTATTCAACAAAATTTAGGATTACTTTTGAAATGTTTTCAGTCTCCTTCATTTAGTAGCAATATCTTCTGTGAATTCTGAATGGTTTTCATACCTGAATCCTACTGTATCCCACTCCGTCTTCCTAGTTTTGTAGCTTAAGAGGTCTGTGCACATAATGATAAATCACTAAATTAAAAATGAAACGTTATTTGCTCTTTGGCAAAGAGCTGCTTATTCAGCAGTGGAGCACAGTACAATATATTTGGCACAGTAGGCCTCCTTCTCCATGGTTCCACTTTCCATGGTTTCAGCCACCCACATTCAACATGGTCTGAAGTCAGAGTATCATCATTCACCTCACTTCTTCATCCCATCCCACAGACAGTTCACCATTTCACATCATCACAGTAAGGATAAGTACAGTACATTAAGATACTTTGAGAGAGAGGGAGAGACCACATTGACAACTTTTATTACAGTACATTATTAAAATTAATCTTGGGGCTCCCGGGTGACTTAGTCGGTTAAGCGTCCAACTTTCGCTCAGGTCATGATCTCGCGGTTCGTGGGTTTGAGCCCCGCGTCGGGCCCTGTGCTGACTGCCAGCTCAGAGCCTGGAGCCTGTTTCAGAGTCTGTGACTCTCTCTCTCTCTGACCCTCCCCTGCTCACGCTGTCTCTGTCTCTCTCTCCTAGAAATAAATAAAACATTAAAAAAATAAAATTAAATTAAATTAATCTATTTTATCATTAGTTATTGTTAGTCTCTTATTGTGCCTAATTTATAGATTGCACTTTATCAAATGTATGTGTAGGAAAATCTTAGTATATTTAGGGCTTGGTAATGTCTGCAGTTTCAGGCATTCACAGGGAGTCTTCGATATCCCATGGACAAGGGAAGAGTTCTGTAATTTGCTTTTAACATGCGTTTCAGAATTGAAAGCAAAAGTGAATACCTTTCTCTTTCTGAGGAGTGGCCATATAAAAAGGATTAATGAGAGTAGAAATACTGAACTCAAGCCAGCTTCAAACTTACCTATTTTTAGATATCTTCTTTAATTCAAACTTGTGGTGATCAGAAAATAAACTATGTATGATTCAATACTTTAGAGTGTATTTACACTTGTTTTATGTGCAGTATATGCTGTATTTTGTTTTATACTTAATGTGCCCCTAAAATATGTATCCTCAACAATTATTTTCTCATTTTATTATAAAAAATGTATGTTGCAGTTGAAGAGTAGTGTTTCATAATATCAATTACTATTATCATTAAGTTAAGATGTTTGATTATATCCAAATCTTTTGTATTATTAATCATATATACACATACATATATGCATCTTCTGTATATATATTGAAATATGCACATACGAATGTGTGTGTATATATGTGAACCTATGGGCTCTATCAATTACTAATGATGAAATTTCTGACTGTAATTGTAGATTTATATTTTTATACTTTTAGATATGTTAAAATAAGTTTTCAGTACTTTTGGAGTTTTTTTTATTAAATACATACACATACCTATTGAGTATTATTTTGTCTTACTGAAAAATTAAACTTTTTTATTATGATGAAACATTCTCCTTTATGTCTTATATTATATCTTACCTTTAATTATACTATTCTAATATTCACTTAACCACTCCAGATTTATTATGATTAGCATTTGTGTAATACATCCTTTCTAGTCATTTCTCTTTTAAGCCACTTTTATATTTGTATTTCATCTGCTGGAAACATTACATATTTATATCTAATCAAGATGTAAGCTTTTAATTTAAAAGTTTAGTTTGATTACATTTAATGTACTTATCAATACAGCTAGGTTTTGGTGTGCTATCTTCCTGCTAACTTTTAAATGTTTCATCCTTCTTGCTTATTTTTTCTCCCTACGTTTAGATTCCCTGAATAGTTCTAGCATTTCCTTCTATGTCTTTTATTGTTTTTTTAGCTGTATCTGTTTTATTGTTATAATTGCCATTTTTGCTGTTTTATTTGCTAGTCTTTGCTCTTGGGATTACAGCACAAATCCTTAATTTATTACTGCCTCTTTTCTCATAATTTTTTAATGTTTATTTATTTTGAGAGAGAGAGAGAGTATGAACGGGGAAGGGCAGAGAGAGAGAAGAAGAGAGAGGATCCCAAGCAGGCTCCACTCTGTCAACACAGAGCCCAACACAGGGCTCAAACTCAGGAACCCTGAGATCATAACCTGAGCCAAGCTTAAGAGCAAGTTGCTTAACCGAGCCAGCCAGCCGCCCCATTACTGTCTGCCTTAAATAAACATACCTCCTTTGAAGGATTAAGTAATCAATCCCAATTATTCTGTGGTCTATATTTTTCCAATATTGACTTCAGATCTGTGTATAGCTACTAGCTCATATTAGGTGAATGTATTCAGTAACCTAAAACTCAGTTGAAAAAAAAATCTCTCCTGAAGAAATTAATTATGCTGTTATTATCAGATTTTTCTATATTCTAGGAAAAGCTAAGTGAGGCTATTGACTTTCCTCAACTCTGTGCTTTCTGCAGCACAATGAGAACAATGATCTATGTCCATAAAATCTTTATGAAAATGACATTTCTTCAGATTTTAATCTCTTGAACTCCGGTTGTTACTATAGCATTCAACTAGTAGTACATGACTGTATCCAGTAGATGGTTTAATTTTCTACTTTTATCAGACAGGGAAAGAAAAGAATAAAGTAAACAGATTTTGTTAGATATTGTTCAGTATTAAGAGATGCTGTTACATCTTCCTGATTTGTAGGTATGTTTCAGAGGAATCCTGTTTTGAGCTAAATCATCTATGGCTCCAAAGGAAGTCTATTTCCCCTTCAGTCTCCAAAGGAAGGATACCTGTCTTTAATTTCTTCAATCCACAAGTACTTCCTAAAGGAAAAGAAGAATTTTCTATTTTTACCTATTTTGTGTTCTCTGGTATATAATGTGACATAGAAATGTGATTCTTTCCTTGCTACACAAAGCATCTTATGTCAATAAAGCCAAACTAGCCACCACTGTCTATGCAGATGTTTTATAGTGCTTTCATTTGCCAAAGTAGTTCTTGCTCTTTTCTACTTAACACTTGATCTTAAAACAAATTCCATTTGGTAGAGACTTCTTGCAGTAGAGATATCTCTTTCTAATAGGAATTTCTTTCTCCTTAACAATCAGATTTAGGACTATCACTGCATTGAGAGTAAATGTTTGTCAAAGACAATCCACCAGTGTCAGAGTAAAAGGAACTAATTAAATGACAAGAATTAGCAAATGTGCCTCTCCTTATCCTCCAGTTACTTAAAGTTATCTAGCCTTCATCCATGGCTGTAACAGGGTCATATTATTTTATAGAAAAAGAGTACTGAAGTGATGGCTGACCCATGTCTCAAACAAAATCCTCTTTATTTTCAATTGCCAGTAGCATGAAATAGAAAAAAAAAATGGAGTGGATACATAAGCTATTTTAATGGCTCAGATAATGTAGAAGCCCACTTATTACAATTAATGTAGATGTATTCTCTCTTGCAAATGTATCACTAAATACAGAGCCACGCTGAGTTAATTTCTAGCTCTCCCTTTATGTTTTTAAATTAGAAAAAGACAGGTGATATTGGTGGAAGAAAAGAAAGAGGACAAAAGATAAAAACATTAACCCTTTTCAGAGCTCCCTGTTTTTTTTCCTTTTTCCCCAAAAATATATTAGTTTGAAAAAGTTGACAATCCATCATTTTTATACAAGTTTATCCTTTCTCTTGCAGAATCACAGAAATACAAAAATAGCTCAAAGTGGAAATTAAATCTCCCAACAATACAAAAATTTGAGTATTTGGAAAACACTTAATTCGGGTAGTAGCAAGAGTAGGAGGGAAAAAGAAAGAAAGAAAGAAAACCTGCCCAGAGAGTCTGAGCAAAGCCCTTCATGTGGAGAATATGACCGACCTATAATAGTGATAGAAATTGTCGATTGGGGGTAGAGGAAAATGGGTCACAGTTTCTATGTGAGACCAGAGTAGAAGTTGGATTAAAAGAGAATTAGCGAGTTCTCTTCAGAAATATGCCTATATATACCCTCAAAACAATCTCACTCAAACTCTATATGTACTTCAGGCCTTTATTTATAAAAACTACTAATTTTGAGAATAGACTATTTTTTACTCCTTACTAATTCTTTTTTATCTTGAAAAATCTTGTAACATACTGGAAATATATCCAGATATCAAGAATTTGCTGATAATTTGTGCCATTAATACTTATGTGGCAAAAACCCAGATTCCTTTCACTAATAGTACTGAAAACTAATGTAACCTAATGCCTAATGGAAGAAGAGGGTGACACCTTAATCACAAATGATCTTACTATAATGTAGACACACACACACATGTGCACACACATTCAGGAAAATGTGCAAAAGTGTCTTTGAGTTCAAGGTCTTAATTAGCTTCCAAACACTGCAGTTTCCACAAGAGAATGAGGTTTAAGGAAATTATGTCACCCTCTTTACCCTGCTCATTGCCTCACCCCCACTCCTCCTTTGCTATTTGGCCTTTAACCTCAAGGAGTTTTGCCTTTATAATGCTTCCATTCCTCTTTAATTCTCAATTTTCCTCCCCTTTGAGATAATCTCTTCTCAACAATTTAATATGAGGGGAGCCTGGGTGGCTCAGTCAGTTAAGCATCCGTCTTTGGCTCAGATCATGATCTCACAATTCGTGAATGTGGGCCCCATGTCAGCTGTGCTGACAGCTAAGAGCCTGGACCCTGTTCAGGTTCTGTGTCTCCCTCTCTCTCTGTTCTTTTCCACTCATGCTTTGCCTCATTCTCAAAAATAAACACACATTTTTAAAAATTTTTAAAAAATAATTAAATACGGTTTATCATTCATTTGATTCAATCTTCAATCGTTTCAATTCCATTTGTTTTGTTATGCCACAATTGAACTATTTATTTTTTTCTCTAGTTCTCACACTCAGAAAACCTCAAAGCTTTCCTCTGTTTTCTTTTTTTTTATCTTGATATTGATATACTGGACTCCAATGAAATTGGATGCGAAAACCACCATATCTGTGCATGAATCTGTACAACCATAATCTCTCTTTGTGATGAACCTAGTGGAATGGAGTGAGTATCAAAATTGCCATCAGTCAGTTCCTCATTGGGAAGAGGAAAAAAATATAATAAAGTTTCCACAGAGTGGCGCCATCTTACATATTGATGGGAAATACATTATCAGTGTAGAAATATCACTCAGAGGCAAGAAAATTTCAAGTCTTTCTAGGTAACTATTTGACTCAGGCAATTTTTTCATTTTAAAAATATTTAGCTTAATAAAAATGTTTCTTGTACGTATGAGGTAAAAATCAGTTTTTTTAAAAACTGGAGATATAAAGTTTAAAATACATAATTCCTCTTTTGAAGGAATGGAAAATCTCTGACTACTGTAGTTAAGATTAAGTTCAAATAGGAGAGAGAGAGGTAGAGAGAGAGAAAGCTGTGTCCAATTTTAACATTCTTTTATGCCTTTCATTTTATGTTTATTCCACACAAAGATTCATTACTTGATTTTAAATCTTTAACTTATTGGTGCAGTAAATAAATAATGGTATTTATTACAATATATCCAAATTATAAATTAAATAAAGGTAAATATCACATGAACCAGAACACTCAAATCAAATAAAGGGTAAATATTACATGAACAAGAACATTTAAATCAGGATTATAGGCACATCACAGCCCTATTGGTACTGTTTCACAGGAATTCAAACTAGAGTCAGAAAGATGCTAGTTGACTCTAAATTTAAAATGTGACAAGAACAGTGTGGTTCAAAAGCTGGACAGATGATTATAGAGACAATATTCATGATGTTTGAAAATCTGGGACTTGGAGCAGATTACAGTGAATTCAAGTCTTGACTCTGACACTGTGTCACTTTGAGAAGATCATTTAACTGCTCGGTGATTCGTTTTATTTCCCTGAACAATGGTGATTATAATAGAACCTACCTACAGGGTTATTACACAGGTTAAAGCTGCTTAGACTAATTCCTCTTTCTCAGTAAGTGCCAGGCCACTAATACTATCAAGTTATAATATCCTGACACTTTCTTTTCTACAAAGAAATGTTGTCACTCCAGACACCATCATTATTGAGTATATGGGCCAGGAAATTTCTTCCTTAATAGTGTTGGAGACGTAGTGCTAACTTGGGGCTTCACAGATTCATTTTACTAGCTTCACTTCCTTGCCACCTCATTCACTTCACAGTCTTCAAAGAAGCAAAAACACAATAATTAGGTTTCAGTTAAGTAAGTTGCCATCCCATTTCAGTTCTACTTTTCTGAGATTTTACCCAGGAGACTGTAATGATGTTTTAAGTATTTCAAAATTGTCAGTTTCAGATTTACATAAAACAATTGCATTTACTCTCAAAGTATGCAATTAATGCCCATTAAATTTGGATTTAAACCTGAATTGGGAAACCCTACTCTCATTGACTACAAGTTTTTCAATCCTTCTTTCATTTCCTAGAATGAACTATATTACCTTAACAATAAACCTATGAGTGATTTTAGTTTTAAAATTTTGATTTTGCTTTTACCACTGATGGTAAAGTATTATAATGATATATTTGAAGGGTTTATAAAATAAGTCCAAAATATTCACAGGTTGGTAACTGGCACATTACTTTTTTAATGGTCGGATCAATACAACAAATACTGTCCACTAATACTGGATGGATCCTGCATTGCAGAATTTGTGTTGATGGCATCATTATAGCTGTTAACTATCAATGATTGTATTTATTCAAAATATGTCCATGGGAGAAATTTTATTATTGATTTGATACAATTCAATTTTTTTTTAAAAGCATCAATATTTTGTATTTGGGATATAGTTCCTGCAAATGCATTTTCTACTCATAGTTACTATGAATGACTTATTCTTTGGGGCTTACTTGGTAATATATGTGAACAATAAAATAAGATGTTCTTGATTTTTTTCCCATGCTACAAAAAAACAGGTAAATATAAAATGAAGCAATCTAGACCTGTAATAAATCGTCAAATGATAAGTAGAAATAAAATACAATTGACTTTGGAATAATGCATGGGTTAGGTTAGGGGCACCAACCTGAAAATCTGCATATAACTTTCTGACTTCCCTAAAACTTAACTACTTCTGTTGACTAGAAGGCCTAATGATAGCATGAATAGTTAACACATATTTTGTATGTTATACGTATAACATACTGTATTCTTACTATAAAAGTAAGCCAGATGAAAAAATGTTAAGAGAATCATAAGCCTCTTTGAGGGTTAGTTGTACTTTACATGACAATTCCATGCCTCTTGTGCAAATCTCCAGTGGAGCCCCAAAGACACTGAGTTTCTACCACATCAGAAATATGTAATTAATCTAATTCTCATAAGACTCTTAGGGACACTGAGAGAGGCTACGGGGGTGATGGAAAGAATTGGCACAAATACAGATGCCTATTGACTCGTGTAATTATTCATTATAAACTAACTTCGTTTCAAATAAATTTCACAATCACAACCTCTTTGTTCATTTACTTAAGTAGTTCATTAGTATTTGTGTCCTTTGTAAATTTACCTTCTTGAGAATGTATATTACTTTGTCAGTGAAAAACGTCATAACCACATTCTTGAGAAGAACTTAAAGCAGTGTGTTTGTTGGATGATGATATTAGTATTTCTATTTAAATTGTTTTTACTTTATCTAAATAAAGCCATAACAAAAAATAACTTTACCATTTGTAATATAAAATGTGTAATATTAATATAAAATTTACACTTTAGAATTTAGTCTGTGTAAGAAAAAATAATATGGACAATAGTTCATAGTATTAACAGTTAGCTTTAATGATCTCATTTCTCAGTTTTAGTTACTAGTTATCCTTACTTTTTAAAAATAGTTTGGGAGTGCCTGCGTGTCTCAGTCAGTTAAGTGTCTGGCTCTTGATTTTGGCTCAGGTCATGATCTCATGGTTGGAGAGTTCAAGTGCAGTGTCTGGCTCTGCCCTGAAAGCATGGAGCTTACTTGGGATTCTCTGTCTCCCTCTCTCTGTGCCCTACGCTCTCACCCTCTCTTTCAAAATAAATAAACTAAGAAAAAAAGAAGAAATGATTTGGAAATTAAGGAATGTAAAGGAGTAAATGGAGTAAATTTTGTTATAGCAGATGAAAGAAAAATATATGGTGTAGATATATGAAAATTCCCAATAAACTTAGAAATGGCCTAGTAACTCCATAATCTCCTAGATAAAGTGTAATGCTAGGTATCAGAGAAGATTTATCAGCCTCTCCAAAATCATCACTGTGTTTTAACTCCCATCTCCTCATCCTAATGCTGTATAAATACTGTGTTTTGCCTCTTAGGCAAATTGCTAGTGCTCTATATTTAAGTCTTATTTTTCTCTTGTGGTGACTTCAAGATGTGGGTATTTTAGAATGCCACACATGGAAACCTTGAGGTTTCATAAACAGAAGATACTTTCTTCTGTTAGGATTTATTTTAGAAGTAATGTGTGCATTACATTATTCTTTGGATACCTTACCTATGGTTTATAAATCATATATATATATTGTGTGTGTGTGTGTGTGTGTGTGTGTGTGTGTGTGTGTATCCAGAAAATTTTCTGGACAGATATCAAAGAAAGAAAGAAAAGTATCATAGAACCTAAATATATGTAGTAAGAACTTTAATAGAAGAAATAGGAGACAGGGTCAGAAACTTATATGGCTGAATATTGTTTGTTTTGTTATAATTGAAGTATAATTGACATACAATATCCTATTAGTTTCAGATGTACATCATAGTGATTCAGTACTTTATACATTACAAAATAATCTTCACAATAAGAATAGTTACCATATATTACCATACGATTATCACAATATTAATGACTACATTCTGTAAGCTGTACATTACATTCCCATCACTAACTTATTATAGAACTGGAAGTTTGTGCCAATAATTTTAAAATTATTTCTTAATACTTATTCATTTTTGAAAGAGAGAGAGATAGACATTGAGCCAGGGGAGAGGCCAACAGAAAGGAAGACACAGAATCGGAAGCAGGCTCCACGCTCTGAGCTGTCAGCACACAGACCAACACAGGGCTTGAACCCAAAAACTATGAGTTCATGACCGCAGCCAAAGTCAGCGCTTAAATGACTGAGCCACCCAGGTGCCTCAGGAAGTTTGTATCTGTTTAATCTCCTTCACCTATTTTGCCTGTCCCTCAATCCATACTGCTTCTGGTAACCAACAGTTTGTTTCCTATGCCTATAGGTCTGTTTCTGTTTCTGTTTTGTTTTGTTTGTTAATTTGTTTTGTTTATTAGATTCCACATATCTGTGAAATCATTTGGTGTTTATCTTTCTCTGTCTGACTTACATACTACCGTCTAAGTCCATCCATGTTGTCGCAGACGGCAAGATTTTACTCCTTATTTTATGGACGAGTGATATTTTAATATGTATATTAAACTTCTTTTTATCCATTATTTTATAGATCAACAATTTGGTTACTTTAATATCTTGACTATTGTAAATAACGCTGCAGTGAACGTGGGGGTACATATATCTCTTTGGATTGTTGTTTTTGTTTTTTTCAGATAGAAAGCTGGAAATGGAATTGCTGGATCATACAATAGTTCTATCTTTAACTTGCTGAGGAAATCCCATACTTTTTTTAATGGTGGCTGCATTAATTTACCGTCTCATTAACAGTGTATGAGGTTTACCTTTTTTCCATATTTTTACCAACTCTTATTATTTTTTGACTTTTTGATAATAGCCAATCTGACAGGCATGGCATGACAACTCACTGTAGTTTTGATTTGCAATTCCTTAGTGGTTGGTGATATTTAACATCTTTTCATGTGCCTGTTGGCCATCTGTATGTCTTCTTTGGAAAATTACCTATTCAAGTCCTCTGCCCATTTTTTAATTGGTTTATTATTTTGTTTTATTTTGATATTAAGTTGTATACCTTCTTTATGTATTTTAGATGTCAACTCCTTATCAGATGTATGATTTGCAAATATTTTGTCCAATCCAGTAGGTATAGTTTTCATTTTGTTTGATTTTGTTCTGTGCAAAAGCTTTTTACTTTGATGTAGTTCCATATGGTCATCTTAGTTTTTGTTGCCCTTGCCTGAGAAGACTGGTCCAAAAAAAATATTATCAAACAGCTTACTACCTATGTTTTCTTCTAGGAGTTTTATGATTGAGGTCTTACATTTAAATCTTTAATCCATTTTTAAATGCAATTTTGTATATGGTATACAGTAATGATTCAGTTTCATTCTTTTGTACATAGCTGTCCAGTTTTCCCAGCACTATTTATTAAACAGACTATCTTTCCCCTCCTCACATACCCTTGCCTTTTTTGGCATAGATTAATTAACCATATATGTTCAGGATATTTTTCTGGGCTTTCTTGTCTATTCCTTTGACCTATATGTTTCTTTTGTGGCGGTACCATCCTATTTTGATTGCTGTATATTGTAGTATAGTTTGGAATCGGGGACTGTGATACCTCCTGCCTTGTTCTTTCTCAAGATTGTTTAGTTTTCTGGTCTTTTGTGGTTCTATACAAATTTTAGGATTATTTGTTTTAGTTTCATGAAGAATGCCTCTGGAATTTTCCTAGAGATTTCATTGAATCTGTAGATTGCTTTGGGTAGTATGGAAATTTTAATAGCCTTAACTCTTCTGATCCATAAGCAGATAATTTATTTATCTGTCTTTTTGATCACAGTTGTGAAAAACTAATTGTAGTCTTTCATTTAAATAGTAAATTATCTTGTTATAGATATATCGTCACCAATAAGAAGTAGTTGTCTATTTCCAGATTTTTCTGTAAGGTACATAAAAGAATGGATTCAAGAGTTTCTATTTGGTAGCAGGGGACTTTAATACTCCGCTTACAGCAATGGATAGGTCAACCAGACAGAAAATCACTAAAGAAATAATGGACTTGAAAGACACATTGGACCAGATGGATCTGACGGATATATTTAGAACTTTACATCCTGAGGCCAGGGAATTTACTTTCTTCTCAAGTGCGCATGGCACATTCTCCAAGATAGATCACATACTGGGACATAAAGCAGCCCTCAATAAATATAAAAGAATAGAGATCATACCATGCACACTGTCAGATCACAATGCTTTGAAACTTGAAATCAATTACAGGAAGAAGTCTGGAAAACCGCCAAAAACATGGAGGTTAAAGAACACCCTTCTAAAGAATGAATGGGCCAATCAGGCAATTAGAGAGGAAATTAAAAAATATATGGAAACAAATGAAAATGAAAACACAACAATTCAAAATCTATGGGATGCGGCCAAGGCAGTCCTAAGAGGAAAGTACATTGCTCTCCAGGCCTATTTCAAGAGATTAGAAAAAGCACAAGTCCAAAATCTAACAGCTCACCTAAAGGAGCTAGAGGCAGAGCAACAAGAACGCCCTAAACCCAGTAGAAGAAGAGAAATAGTAAAAATTAGAGCAGAAATAAACAACATAGAGACCAAAGAAACAATTGAACAGATCAATGAAACCAAGAGTTGGTTTTTTGAAAAAGTAAACAAAATTGACAAACCTCTAGCCAGGCTTATCAAAAAGAAAAGAGAGAGCACCCAAATAGACAAAATTATGAATGAAAATGGACTTATTACAACCAACCCCTCAGAAATACAAGCAATTATCAGGGAATACTATGAAAAATTATATGCCAACAAATTGGACAACTTAGAAGAAATGGACAAATTCCTAAACACACACTCACTACCAAAATTCACACGGGAAGAAATAGAAAACCTGAACAGACCCATAACGAGTGAAGAAATCGAATCAGTGATCAAAAATCTCCCAACAAATAAGAGCCCTGGACCTGATGGTTTCCCTGGGGAATTCTACCAGACATTTAAAACAGAATTAATCCCAATTCTTCTCAAGCTATTCCAAAAAATAGAAGTCGAAGGAAAACTCCCGGACTCATTTTATGAAGCCAGCATCACTCTGATTCCCAAGCCAGACAGAGATCCAACAAAAAAAGAGAACTATAGGCCAATATCCTTGATGAATACGGATGCAAAAATTCTCAACAAGATCCTTGCAAATCGAATCCAGCAGCATATCAAAAGAATCATCCACCAAGATCAAGTGGGATTCATTCCTGGGTTACAGGGCTGGTTCAACATTCGCAAATCAATCAATGTGATCCATCATATCAATAAAAGAAAAGATAAAAACCATATGATCCTGTCAATAGATGCAGAAAAAGCATTTGACAAAATACAGCATCCCTTCTTAATAAAGACTCTCGAGAAAGTTGGGATAGAAGGAACCTACTTAAACATCATCAAAGCCATCTATGAGAAGCCTTCAGCTAACATCATCCTCAACGGGGAAAAACTGAGAGCTTTCCCCCTGAGATCAGGAACACGACAGGGATGTCCACTCTCACCACTGTTGTTTAACATAGTGCTGGAAGTCCTAGCATCAGCCATCAGACAACAAAAGGAAATCAAAGGCATCAGAATTGGCAAAGAGGAAGTCAAACTTTCACTCTTCGCAGATGACATGATACTCTACATAGAAAACCCGACAGACTCCACCAGAAGCCTACTAGAACTGATCCAAGAATTCAGCCAAGTTGCAGGGTACAAAATCAACGTACAGAAATCGGTTGCATTTTTATACACCAACAATGAAGCAACAGAAAGAGAAATCAAGAAACTGATCCCATTCACAATTGCACAAAAAACCATAAAATACCTCGGAATAAACCTAACCAAGGATACAAGAGATCTGTATGATGAAAACTATAGAAAACTTATGAAGGAAATTGAAGAAGACACAAAGAAATGGAAAAACATTCCATGCTCATGGATAGGAAGAATAAATATAGTTAAGATGTCATTACTACCTAAAGCACTCTACACATTCAATGCAATTCCAATCAAAATTGCACCAGCATACTTCTCAAAACTAGAACAAACTATCCAAAAATTTGTATGGAACCACAAAAGACCCCGAATAGCCAAAGTAATACTGAAAAATAAAACCAAAACGGGAGGTATCACCATCCCAGACTTTAGCCTCTACTACAAAGCTGTCATCATCAAGACAGTATGGTATTGGCACAAAAACAGACACATAGACCAATGGAACAGAATTGAGAACTCAGAAGTGGACCCAAAAGTATACAGCCAACTGATCTTTGACAAAGCAGGAAAGAATATCCAATGGAAAAAAGACAGCCTTTTTAACAGATGGTGTTGGGAGAACTGGACAGCAACATGCAGAAGAATGAAACTAGATCATTTTCTCACACCATGCACAAAAATCAACTCAAAATGGATAAAGGACCTGAACGTGAGACAGGAAACTATCAACACCCTAGAGGAGAAAGCAGGAAACAACCTCCTTGACCTCCACCGCAGCAACTTCTTACTTGACACATCCCCAAAAGCAAGGGAATCAAGAGCAAAAATAAACTGTTGGGACCTCATCAAGATTAAAAGCTTCTGCACAGCCAAGGAAACAACCCAGAAAATTAATAGGCAACCAACGGAATGGGAAAAGATAGTTGCAAATGACATATCAGATAAAGGGTTAATATCCAGAATCTATAAGGAACTCACCAAACTACACGCCCGAAAAACAAACAACCCAGTGAAGAAATGGGCAGAAGACATGAACAGACACTTCTCCAAAGAGGACATCCAGATGGCCAACAGACACATGAAACGATGCTCAGCATCCCTCCTCATCAGGGAAATACAAATCAAAACCACACTGAGATACCACCTCACGCCAGTCAGAGTGGCTAAAATGAGCAAATCAGAGAACTCTAGATGCTGGCGAGGATGTGGAGAAACGGGCACCCTCCTACACTGTTGGTGGGAATGTAAACTGGTACAGCCCCTCTGGAAAACAGTGTGGAGGTTCCTCAGGAAACTAACAATAGAACTCCCCTATGACCCAGCAATAGCACTGCTAGGAATTTACCCAAGGGATACAGAAATGCTGAGGCATAGGAGCACATGTACCCCAATGTTCATAGCAGCACTCTCCACAATAGCTAAAACATGGAAAGAGCCTAAGTGTCCATCAACAGATGAATGGATCAAGAAGATGTGGTTTATCTATACCATGGAATACTACATGGCAATGAGAAACAATGAAATCTGGCCATGTGTAGCAACATGGATGGACCTTGAGGGTGTTATGCTGAGCGAAATAAGTCAGGCAGAGAAGGACAAATACCATATGTTTGCATGTATAGGAGGATTAGGAGGAACTTAATGGAGGATCATGGGGGAGAAGAAGGGAGGAAATGGTGGGGGAAAGGGAGAGAGGCAAACCATGAGAGACCCTTGAATGATGAGAACAAACTGAGGACTGATGGGTGTGGGGGGAGAGGGGGGAGATGGGCATGGAGGAGGCACTTGTAGGGATGAGCACTGGGTGTTATATGGAAAACAACTTGAGAATAAACTATTTGTAAGATAAATAAATAAATAAACGAAATAAAATAAATAAATAAGACATGACATCCTGCTCATGGTGGGATGTGTTGATACATTATGTTCTTTTACATTATGCCTATTTCTTTATTGGAAATACAGCAGGTACTCTTAGGTATATTTGGCCTAATATTCTGCAACTATTTATTAAAAACAACTGTAATAATTTGAATTTTATTGTGCAAATTTAGATATCAATATCTATATGCTATTAACCTTGGCTTTTCTGTGAGAAATAATAATCAGGTATATTTTAGCAAACGTATGTTTGGTCCTAAATATAATTTAAACATACTTTCAAAAATTACATGTTAATTGATATTCTTTAATACATTTGTATCATCTTTGAGAGGATTCAACTGACATTTTGAAAATGAAGAGGCAGGTTGATGGAGGAGACAAGATTTCCATGGACTAATATGAGACTCTGAAAGCTATCCACTAGATTGAGGATAGAGTAAGATCAGATGGCTAAGACATTTTTGTGATTGATGGAAAGAACAGTAATCAGAGACACATTTAATAATTTATTTTTCTTATCTCTGATGCAGAAAATGTTCTGATCTATCTAATGACAAGTTCAATTAGAGTCAACATCTCTTTGACCTTTAGATATATTCCTGGAGTGAAAAAATAGTCAAGCCTGCAGTATATGTGGCAAGCATTATATCTTGGTGTGAAAAGACCTTGTATGAGGACGTGTTTTCTCTATTATTTGCAAAATATGTAAAGAATGGTAGAAAAGATGCAAGAGCCATTTTATTGATTAATTAGGATGTTAACTATAAATAAGAAATGCATGCAAATTAAAACTCAGTGTACACATTAAAAAGTCAAGAAATAGGGACTCCTGGGTGACTCAGTTGGTTGAGCATCCAACTTCCATTCAGGTCATGATCTCTCAGTTTGTGGGTTCAAGTCCCATGTCAAGCTCTGGGCTGACAGCTCGGAGCCTGGTGCCTGCTTCAGATACTGGGTCTCCCGCTCCCTGTACCCATCCACCACCCATGCTTTGTCTGTCTCTCTCTCAAAAATAAATAAACATTAAATTTTTTTAAAAATTAAATAAAAATGAAAAGTCAAAAAGTAAATGTTAGAGTTCTATTGTAATAAAGCTGACAACATTCCACAAAAAACACTTCAATACTGACAAGAAAATAACTAAATCCAAAGGACAATTGGGCAAGGTACATGAAGAGGAATTTTACTGTAAAGCAAACCCAAGTAGCCAACACGAACATGGAATCATATTCAAATATATTGATACTAGGGGTGGAAATTAGAGCAACAATGATATAATTACTTAATAGAAATAACACAATATGCTTCTGTATAATACCTATTTTGGGGCAGGAGTGAAAGAAGAAGTGTTGCTGGGTGAAGTGAGAAGAGTTAGTAGCTGTTTTAGAAAGCAATGTGGGAAATACAATTAATAATAAAACAACTCTTCATTTCCATTCCAGACAATGTAATTTATAGCAAGTTGTTTTTTTTAAACCAGAATACATACATAGGATAATTTATTGAAACCTTTTTTTCATAAAGTGAAAAATAGGGTCAATATGGGAAAAGTTGATAAAATGTGCTACTTCTATTCCTTGGACTATTACAATCATTAAGCATTTGATTTATTACTAATCATTATTATTAATAGGACACTTGGGAGTATTCCATGATGTATTGCTGGATGAGAAAATCAAGCTTTAGAAAAGTGTGTTTTACATGCTATTTTTGGAAAACCTAAGTGAATATCTAAGAAATGTGTTGTTGTGTGTACCTTTGAACACAACAACACTTGGTATACAAACACAGCAAATGATATAAAGAACATAGCTAAGGTTGCAATATCATTCTGTTTCCTGTTAATATCATGAGGCAGGAGATAGAGAAAGTTGAATCTATTTTAGACTATGGTGTGCCCTCCTTTTTAAAATTTTATATGCCATACAATTTTCATTTTATGTTTTCCTGTATGGCATTACTAGAGTTCAGAAATAGCATTGGCTCTTCGGGAAACTTGTCTCTGAATATATTCTTGGAGTGGTTAATAGAGGAAAGTGCTGGGGTCTCAAACCTTTTTAAGTCAGAACTTGAAGGGGAAATGAAATTAACCTTGAACCTCTTTACTTAGATTTTCAGAGTACACTTTTAAGTGTTTAAGCTTAGATTATGTTTTCTGGCTTACTCTTTGGAAAAATGTTATGTCAACACAAAAGCTAGTTGTATCATTTTAAACTAAGTGACTAGTCAGATAATAGTTGCTGATTAATTGTTAGATTGAACTTATTATGTTGACTCCATAGTTGACTTTGACAATTGGTTCAACTGATAGAAATAATATAACTGATTTAGATTGAAAATATTAGAGAAAAAAAGATGGCATTAAATGGCACCAAGGCTAAAGTGAAGTGAGAATACAGAGAGGAATATCCTGGACCTGATAAAAGTAATAAAATTATTTCAAGACAGGATGTATTAAAAATAAGCATTGACTGTGAAAAATTGATGGATAATATTAAATACCAATTTTTCTATGATTAGACATTCCTAAATGATCACATTTGTCTCTTAGCTATGGAAAGGAAATAATAGTTTGGCTTTCATTTATCTGTTTGATACTTAGCAGATATTACTGTAATTATAAATTTATAGTCCTATTTTTACATGAATATAACCTAAGCAATAGAATATTTTATGGAATAGAATGTTAGGCTTTTATTTTTACCCCCAAATTATGGACAGAAACATAACTATAAACCTCTGTGGTAAAAGACAAAGTGAAACAGATGCCACTACATATGTTATAGAAAGTATTCTGTTTTACTTGAGGTTAGGATTTATTTTCTCATTTCATGAAATAGTAAGACTACAAAACATCATGAATATGTGATTGCAAAAGAGACAAGCATTCATTTTATTATTATAATAATATTTTAAAATGTCACCATCTATTTAAATGGATTTCCATCTGCACAATATCAGACTGTGTAAAAGAATGGGGTATTTTGCTGTTGTAATTTGTTTTTACCAGTCTTATTCAACCTGTAAATATAGTTCTCAAATCTGCATCAGCTATGTTTAATAGTTGATAATAATAATTCTTAGATTAAACCAGTACAAAAACACAGCTGAAGAAGTCAACATACAAATGACAAGGCTTTAGTCTTTGTGTCCATCAAGACTATATATTTGCAATCACCAAATCCCAATGTGGCAAATCAACAGCATTTCTTGAACCATGTAATTAACAGAAACTACGTTTCCAACTGTGCTAGATAATCAACTTTGCTTTTACAAATCTTATTCCTTATAAAGCAGCGAATATTTGATTATTGCCAAAATAAATCTTATTAATCTTTAAACTAATTTGAGTACATATATCCATTTACCTTGCTGAAAATTTAATAGTAAGATTATAGCATGTGAAAAGTTATTAGAATATGACTTCAGAAATTATGTTCTAGTGTATTTGTAGCTACCCATAATGTCAGCCATAGTGAGGGAATTCAATGAATATATATTAGTTATTTGAATAATAGAATATCAGTTCTAATATGAAAATTGATAAATGAGATGAGATGAGATCTTAGTTCTCTAAACATTGGTCTTTAAAATCCACTATTTTTGAGACTCTATGCCTTTAATTTCACTTATTTCTTTAGGAAACATCTGATTACCCAGTAGTGAAAAAGTATTTGAAAAAATTATTATAAAAATACATCATTTTAGAATTGCTTTTAGTATATATTGAGTTTCACTTGCAGTCATTGTATCTTGTGTTTCTTATCTCAAGAATTAAATCAACAATATTTCCATTTCAGTACTTCTCTGTAATATTCTTAGAAAGAAAATAAAACAAAGAAAATAACCATAGAATAGAAAGAAAAAAAAGTATCAATTTCATTTTTATTTTTTATTGAAGTCCCACTTTTTCTGTGACTGGAAAAAAATAACTGGAGAAATTATTCTTTCTTCATAAATATTTTGTGTCTATATGCTTAAAAATAGAATAATTGGAAATTCTCATTTAGCTCGTACCTATTGATGCTTCCCAGACATTTACTTCTTATCCAGCCTCTCTCTCTTAATATATTAAAGAGATAGTATTTATTCTAGTGTGAAGGGACACTTGAATGAGATAAAAACCGTATTGTATAAATGGTGTCTTGTGAAAGAGACACAGTGTCTACATATATAACTATGGTTATTTGTTGGATAGAGATGATTATTGGAATTAACCTTTTTATCAATACATCAGAAAAAAAGTCTTTTATAAAGTTTCAGAGTCTGTGTCTCCCTCTACCTCTGACCCTCCCCACTCACGCTGTCTCTCTCTCTCTCTCTCCTAGCAATAAAAAAAAAAAAAAGAAAAAAGGGTTTTAGTGCGCTGTAGACACATAAAATAAGATGCATGTCAGAAAACCAGAAAGGCAGCATGTGTGAAAGATCATAGCTGCAATAGAAGAGATTGATGGGCTAAATCACAGAAAAATGACAGGGAAGAGAACACCAGTATAGAGTGTTTGGATTCTCAATACATGCCGGAATGCAAAGACACAGATACATTCTATTAAAATCCTGTCTATAATCTTAATATTGTTATGATGGAAATTTACATATGCTAATTATAAAATCATGTTTTATTTTATTACACTTAAATTTTTTTAAGATTATTTGTTTTTGAGACAGAAACAGAGCATGAGTGGGGCAGGGGCAGACAGAGAGGGATACACAGAATCTGAAACAGGCTCCAGGCCCCGAGCTGTCAACACAGAGCCCGACACAGGGCTTGAACCCACGAACCATGAGATCATGACCTGTGCCAAAGTTGTACGCTTAATCAACTGAGCCACCGGGGTACCGCTTTTCATATATTTCAAAACCGTATATTACAATGCCAGCAATGTAATATAAATCACAGTATTTGATTTTAGATATTTATTCTCCATTTGGATCTAAAACCTTGATTTATCATTTCCTAGAAAGACACATAACTAAGTTGATATTTGTCTAGGAAGACAAATAACTCACATGCCCTTTTCCCCCTAAGAAATGTACAATCAGAAAATGTGATGATACAATGAAATCTAATGTAGATATACTAATGCAAATAATACAATGGCAGTTTAATACATTAAATAGAACATTAGACTGGCAGTCCAGAAACATGTTCTTCTATCAGAAAGAGCATTAAATATGTGACCTTGTAGAAAGCTTGTGACAAGATACGTATTCATAGAACAAAATGACAATCGTTTATGTTTTAGCTATCCATATGAGCACTCTTTCTTTTCACCTATAGCATTTAATATATTTTTCAAAATTCTGGGATTTTCACTAAAACAAAAGGGTAGGTCAATTTTTTTCTATTATAAAATTTCTATTTTTATGCTGGCTTAAGAACATAAATGTATTCAATGAGTTAGAAACAATTAATCACACAAAGATTAGTTAGAACAGTGGTTTTTGACAGTTTTTACTTAACTTTGATAGATCACAAAAGAAGAATTAGCCCTTACAATTTGTTTTACTTCTGTCTGTATAAAGATCATGAATGTTCAGGTACACTTAAAGTCAAGAGATTCTGTAACTGTTAAAATTAGTGGCAGAAACTTGAAGAACTCAGGCATGAAAAAAAGCAAGAAATAGAGAAAATACTCTTCAATTCTTCATACATTATTTTGAGAGCACTGTACCATGGAGGCATTAAAAGTTTGTAATTTATTTACTTTGCCATGTTTGAATGTTTAACATTTTAATGTCTTCAAAAGTAGCTGTATTGTATACATAAGATATCACCATTTAACTCCCTATGGGGGTGGGGAATTTTCAGATGGTTCCATACGTGTCACCTGTATGACAATATCTCATTTTCTTTTTAACAAACAAAAAACTCATTGAAATATTATTATAATAATACAGCAGACATAAAGGGAACACCAGTGTTTAGAAGACTTGAATAGGGAAAATTATTATTTTTTCCTCCCTCCCTCCCTTTCTCCTTTCCCCCTTTCCTTTGTTTCTTCCTCCCTCTCTCCTTCCTTCTGCCTTCCCTTTGTTTCCTTTCCCTTCTCTTCCCTTCCCTGCCTTCTTTCCTTCTTTCCCTGCTTCTCTCCTTACTTTCTTCCCTCCCTCCCTCCCTCCCTCCCTCCCTCCCTCCCTTCCTTCCTTCTTCATCTTCTCTGACAGCTAAAGACAAAGAAGACTAAGACTAAAATAAGTTGGACAAATTTTCTCATACCTGCTATTGGGTTTTCTATTTAATAATGGTGGGATTGGAGATAAATGGAATATTTTAAGCATCCTTTGAACATTATGGAAAGCAGGATTTAAACAGAAAGTTAATGTAGTCATGCTAGGGAGGCAATTTGTTTTTAATTGCCAGATATTTTGTTACTGACTAAAGGAGTGCTAAGCAAGGTGTGAATTCAAATAAAATCAAAATATGCATATGTTGTGAGGAATTTACTTCAGTTTTCAGAATCTCTGTTATGCTATTATATTACCTAAGTATACAAATATACACAGTCACCAACTCTAAATGAAAGGGTTACTGTAAGAACACCAGTATTACAATGATTATATATGTATACGTCACACATGCACACACATGCATAAGGTACATACATATATACATTTAGTTGTCTTATCTTCTTAGGCTTCTCTGGGCTGTAAAAGGTTTTTAGACTTTCTCATTTTTGATGACTTTGACAGTTTTCATGAATGCTGTGTAATGTCCATCAGTTGTGAATTGAGTGATGTTTTCCTCATAATTTTGCTGTGGTTATCTTTTGAAAGTCAAGGATACTACAGAGAAGTGTCATTTTTATCATATAATATCAACAGTACATAGTATCAACATGACATAACTACATTTTAAACTTGATCACTTTATTGAAATAGCGTTGCCGGGAATCTCTACTATAAAGCTACTCTTTCATTCTGCTTCCGATACTATAGTCTTTGGAAGTAAGTCATTTGGTTGCCACTATACTTAGGCAGTGGGAGTTGTGTTCAATCTCTCTGAGAGAGGAGAATCTATAAATTTTTTGGAAATTTGCACAGGATATTTGTCTTTTTTTTTTTAACTATTTTTTAAAAAATATTTATTTTGAGAGAGAGAGAGCATGCATGCAGGGGAGGGACAGAGAGAGACAGAGAGAGGGAGAATTCCAAGCGGGCTCTGTGAAGTCAGCACAAGGCCTGATGCAGGGCTCTATCTCACAAACTGTAAGATCATCACCTGAGCCAAAATCAAGAGTTGAACACTTAACTGACTGAGCCACCCAGGTGTCCCACTTCTGTTTCACTTATTTACTTATTTAGTCATGTCTTTATATCTATATGGATTTATAGATATTTTATACTTTGGGTTGTAATTCAGTGCTTAATTATTTAGTTTCTTGGTCACATTGTTCCAGACTTGGGCATTGGAGACTTTTTCAGTTGACCCCAATGTCTTTTTGACATACCCTCGATGATATGTGGGTGTGTGTGTATGTGTGTGTTTTGAGCACTCTATTAACTTTTGCTACTATAAGATACTTCAAGCTCATGCTGTAGATTTGCTTCCTCTGTTTTAGATTCAGCTCTTTCTTCAAAGAAGAGGGTATTCAAAACCAAGATCTGGGAGCTACATGTGCTCTTTGATAATAATTGTCATTGTTTGTATACCCTTTCAACTAACAGAAAGGAAGTACATCTCTGTATATTGACCTGTGTATATATACATATCTATAAATATGAAATCACCTATATCTACATTAAACTGAATATGAGTTCATACTGATATTTCTATATCTAATCCATTACCACACGGATTATTCCCCCTCTCCTTGCTGAACTGTAACCTCCAACTACAAATGTGAGAAATTGACTCTCACCATCCATAATCCATTTAGTTAGTACTAAGCTGTATCATAACTGTTAACCATACCTCTGTGGGAACCTTATCAACTAAAATACATAATTTGTGGACTCTCTTGCCTTTAATCTTATAGATTCCACTCATTTTGAAAATTACTTAGGCCAACATCTTTCTCCCTCTCTTCCTTCAGTGAGGTTATTTCATTCATTTATAATACAGTTAGATTCTTTTGTTTGTCTGTATTCTAACCCAGGATCCTTTGGTCTCCTAAAACGATGTTTTAAATTTTTATACAAGGTTTACTCTTTGTGTTATGAAGTCTAATGGGTTTTGACAAATGCGTAGTGTAACATATACACCAATATAAAATTATATAAAATAATTTTACCACCATAAAAATCCACTGTTTTTTTTACCGACTCAACCTCTTTTCCCCCAACATTATCACCTAGATACCACCAACCAGTTTACCTTATTTGTTTTCCAGAATGCTGTATAATTGGAATCATGCAGTATGTAACCTTTTCATATAACTACTGTCACTTAGCATGTGCAGGCATATATGCATGTCTTTGCATGCCTTTATAGTTTGCTCCTTTTAATTACTGAATAAAATCAATTCTATAGATGTACCATAGTTTGTTTACCCATTAACCTATTCAAGAACATCTTGGTTGATCACGGTCTTGAATGACTATGAATAAAGCTGCTATAAATATTAATATTCAGATTTTTGTGTAGAAATAAGTTTTCCAATCACTTGGATATATAATATAGGAGCCTGACTATTCAGCTGTATACTTAGTCTTGTTTGAAACTACCATAGAAACAAAATGGCTGTACCATTTTGTATTTCCACTAGCAACAAAAGAATGAGAGTTTCTATTGCTCTACATCCTTAGAAACAAACAGAATTGTCAATACTCTTTTTTTTTAGTAATTTTAGCCATTCTAATAAATGTGTAGTATCTCATGAAAGAAAGTATTCAGAAATTCAACTAATATATATCCCACTTTCTTTTTCCAATACTCAAAGAATAAATCTCTTAGTATTTTTTAAGCTTATTTATTTATTTTGAGAGAAAGAGGGAGAGTGGGGAAGGGCAAGAGAGAGAGAATTGCAAGCAGACTCCACTCTGTCAGCACAGAGTGTGATGTGTCTAAAACTCACAAACCATAAAATCATGACCTAAGTTGAAATCAAGAGTTGGATGTTTAACCAACTGAGCCACCCAGGAATTTCTCAAAGAATAAATTTCTTAACCGATCATAAATTTCCCCAAATTTTCTATATATTTGCTTAAGATACTGCTTAAATGAAGTTATATCTTCTTTTCCAATTCTATTTTATATATTCTTGTTTTTGATGATGAGACATGACACTTTTCATAAGTTTTCAAGAAACCAACGTAGAACTTTATTGGGTGAATCTTTGCAAAATCTAGTCAAATTAAAATACATATTATAATAATGACTATTTCTTAGTACAGACTTGTACTCAAAAACTGATTTCTTGGGGCGCCTTGGTGGCTTAGTTGGTTAAGCATCTGACTTTCGCTTAGGTCATGATCTCACGGTTCGTGGGTTCGAGCCCCACGTCGGGCTCTGTGCTGACTGCCAGCTCAGAGCCTGGAGCCTGTTTCAGTCTGTGACTCCTTCTCTCTTTGGCCCTCCCCTGCTCATGCTGTCTCTCTTTCTGTCTCCTAGAAATAAATAAAAAAAAATTTTAAAAAAACCTCATTTCTCTGTGGAGGAGTGAATGAATGTTTTCTATTCAGAAAAGAACAATTATTTAAAGGACTATTGAATGGTCTAGATTTTTCTGAAGAAAATAAACTCAACATTTTAATTCAAATAATGTTTATTATACTAGGGAGTCAATAGATTCTGCTGACCCTTAGTACTTTAAATCACATTATCTTGATACTTATTCCATTTACTGAATTTGATATTTATATTCAGTTGCACAGTGCAAGAGTTGTTGTGTTTTGTTTTATTCTACATGGAAAGGAGTAAAGTGTTAATTCTCAGTTCATCATGCTACAAAGTAAAGTATTATATGTAATCTAAAAAACAATAGTATAAAGAAATCTTAAATATAACTTTTTATAATGTTTAAAATTGTATTGTGGAGTAAAAACTATAGAATTTTGTGTGATGGTAAAAACAAATTCATAAAGTGAAAAGATACTATGATTTCAGGTAAAAGGTAACCTTAAAATTAGAACTTGAAAGCAATATTTTATAACTTATAAATATAAATAATTTAATGTAACTTACATTGATAAGATTTAAAAAGATTTTTTTAAAAAGTTAGCCAAGGCACCTAGGGAGGAAGCCTACCCTGCAAGAAATAAATCTAACTTTAAAATGTTTAAAGATTGGGGGTACAAGATTAAAGGTTGGCTTTATTTCTCATTTACATGAAATACTACTACATAAAGTTATCTGGACTAGTATTATAGAAATTACAGTAAAATATTATAGAAATTACAGTAGCAGGCTCTTTGAAAAGTATAAAAGACATGCCAAGAAATGCCAAGAATTTCTGGATCCACCAAAAACTACGTAGACACAAGGAGGGATTCTTCTCCAGATCCCAGAGGAAGTATGACCTTTCCAACACCTTGATTTTAGACTTTTGACTTCAAAAACAATGAGCATTTTATTTCAATTACAATTTAATAATAAATTAAAAATAAAATAATATAAATATAATACAAAATGAATAAAACTAATTGTTGGAAACAAATTTATGGGTTTTTTTTAAATAAGGAAAAGTAGAAAAGAAATAAGCTGTGTCTTCAGGTTTTGGGCCATTTATTATAATGATGTCTTTTATTGAGGGGACAGCCAACATTAAGAATTTTATTGAAAAAGTCAACTGAATTTATCTGGAGTATAAATGTTACAGATTGAATAGAATATCCTTTGTGTTATGGCTGGATGTTTTATTTCTTTTTTTTTTTAATTTTTTTAATATATTTATTTATTTCTAGGAGAGAGAGAGAGAGAGAGCGTGAGCAGGGGAGAGTCAGAGAGAGAGAGGGAGTCACATTCTGAAACAGGCTCCAGGCTCCGAGCTGGCAGTCAGCACAGAGCCCGACGCGGGGCTCGAACCCACGAACCGTGAGATCATGACCTAAGCGAAAGTCGGACGCTTAACCGACTAAGCCACCCAGGCTCCCCGTTTTATTAATTTCTAAAGACATGGATAGATGATGGTGATGGGGATGATGATTTATTGAGTAGGTAATATGTCAAGACCTCTGTTGAGTTCTTGACTCATATTATGCCATTTAATATTCTCATCTCCATTTTATATAGAGAGAATATTAATAGTAGTTAAGTAGTCTTCCCAAGATCTTGTAAGAAGCAGAAACACCATGTGAAACTTCTTTAATTCAGAACTCTGTTCAATGACATGTTTCCAATGACTGTACTGTCCCACCAGCCTGGAAGGAATGTGACCTTCATGGTAATTAGAGCCTCATGTGCATCATACAATGACTTAGTAGAGAAAGAAAAAGGAACTATGTTTTTATAACATCACTAAAATGTATTCAAACAGAGAGGGAAGCAAACCCATCAGAGACTCTTAAATACAGAGAACTGAGGGTTGATTGGGGAGAGGTGGAGAGGGGAAAATGGATGATGGACATTGAGGAAGGCACTTGTTGGAATGAACACTGTGTGTTGTATGTAAGCGATGAATCACAGGACTCTACCCCCAAAACCAAGAGCACACTGTATACACTATATGTTAGACGACTTGACAATAAATTACATTTCCAAAAGTAATTTAAAAATGATTTTAAAGAATGATAGCCAGAAAATAAAAAAAATAATAAAGTTATGTTGATAACTGTGCAAATCCTTTGAAATACTAAAGATTTAATTGTATATTTTAAATGGGTTATGTTTTAAATGGGTTATGTATGTTTCAAAGGTATGTGAATTATATCTCAAATCATCTATTAAGAAACACAAAGCATTGCTAATATGAATTCACAAGACTGAAAAATTATAATGACTGCCAACAGCAACTCTCAGAGAAATGCAAACAACAATGAAATCTTTGATTTATTTTGGTCTGTAGTATAGAACCTCTTTACCCACTTTGGAAAACCTTTGAATATATGCATATTTTGTGGCTCAGCAATTCCACAGAATATATTCAGTCAAGAAGTTGCTATCAGCAAGGTTTATTATATCCAATAAAGAGAAACAACCCAAGATTAGAATAGATGGAAAATTTGAGACATATTCATAGTGACTGAAGATTATATAACAAAATAAATGAACAACACCTTCATGAAATAATACAGATGAATCTCACAAACATATAATTGGATGAGAAAGGCATTTGACAAAGTGCTGCATGCAATGTAATTTTACTTATAGGATATTGAGCAACAAACAATATCCAGCTGTATTGTTTAGGAATGTTTACATATATGTGTTTTAAAGCATCAAGATAGTTTTTACCCATGGGAGAGAGCTGAAACTTTGTGAAAAGGAAACCAAACATTTGGAACTTCTGGGATGCTGTCTGTTTTTTTTCTTGATCTGGGAGGGGATTATATGGGTGTTTGATTTATATACTTTTAATTATAATCCATATTTAATGTGCTCCCCTTCAGTATGAATGAATAAATATGACCTTTCTTACACTTAGTAAGACAAAAACAAATAAAAAAGTCATTTCCGGCATAATAAAAATATATTTCCTGGTATAAAACCTGACAAAAATCCATTGATGTAGAATGGAGAATAGGATTCGATGTGGTAATAACATGAGGTAAATGAGAGAGAGAATAGTTTGAAGTGGCTTGTGACAACAACAAATTAGAGCCACAGATGCATTGTGAAGCCTTTTAAACTTGATCTGAGCAATTTTGAGCCATTGGAGGCTTTTAAACTGAATAGAGAGAGACATTCAGATGAAATTTGTGTTTTTATTCACTGTGACTATAAAATAGTCTGACGAACAAAAGCATTAAGACTGGAGGCAAGAAGACATATTAAGATACTCTTGCGAAATTTCAGTTCCTGACCAAGATAGTAAGCCAAAGAGGGAAGAGGTATTTATACATATAATCTAGAGGGAGTAGTAAATACTTGAGTGCAGAAAGACAGTGAAGAACTATGCTCGTATCAAGATTTCCAACTTGGTGTACTAGGACTTCAGTACCATTGTCAATGGCCGTGAGAAAGGACACAGCAAAGGGAACATAGGTTTCCCTTACTAGAAGAGGAAAATCCTCCAGCTCATTTATATGTGTACAACCAAACATTCTAGTATTATTCAAAAAGGGGAGAATGGAAATTGTTAGTGATTAACAGTCTTTTCTACAAATATGCATTTTGGAATAACTTTGGAAGAATATCAGAAAATTACTTGCAGTGGTTATCTGTGAAGAGGAACAAGTTAAAACTGTACATTTTACACTCACTGGAAAGTTTTCATAATATATCTTGTTATACAATTTGATTTGTGCCCCCTATGTATTACCTATTTACAATAAATTGGGTAATTAAAAACTGTTCTCTAAAGGTTAATAAATTAGAGTAAAAATTTATGTTCCAGGCAGTCTCAGCTTTGGTAAGAAGCAAGGAGGGTCTTGTGTCCATGTTTGGGTTAGAACATCACAGAAGGAGCCCATGTCATAGCTCAGTGAGCTAATAGTTCCATCATTTCTATTTTTTAAAACATTTTTAATGTTTATTTTATTTTTTTTGAGACAGAGCCTTAGTGGGGGAGGGGCAGAGAGAGAGGGAATCACAGAATCCGAAGCAGGCTACAGGCTCTGAGCTGTCAGCACAGAGCCCAACGCAGGGCTCAAACTCGTGGACCCCGAGATCATGACCTGAACTGAAGTCGGCTGCCCAGCTGTCTGAGCCACCCAGGCATCCCTACTTCCATCATTTTTAATGACCTAATGACAAGAAGGTATAGCACAAGTTGCATTAGTTTTCTATCTTTGTATAACAAACAGCAGTTGGAAATAACCCAAATTTATATCACATTTCCCTGTGTTCAAATTTTGGCATGCTTTATCTGGGGCCTCTGTTCAGAATCTCATGATACTGAAATCAAGATGTTCCCTGGCTATGTAATTGTGGGCAGGCTCTCAGCTGGAAAGATCCATTCATAAGCTCACTGGGTTGTTGGAAGAATTCAGTTCCTTGCAGTTGTGGGATTGCAGCACTCATTTTGTTGCTAGCTTCCCACTCCTAGGAGCTGCTTTCAGGTCCTAGTGACATGGCCTTGTCCATCTCAGCAATGGAGAACATGAATTGCATCAAAACTTACTCATGATTTGAATGTTTCTCATGTCCCTTCTGCAAAACCTGAAGAAAATTCTGTTTTTTTAAAATTATTTTTTAATGTTTATTTTTGTTTTTGAGAGAGAGAAAAGGGCAGAGAGAGGGAGACACAGAATCTGAAACAGGCTCCAGGCTCTGAGCCGTCAGCATAGAGCCTGACACAGAGCTTGAACTCAGGAATGGTGAGATCATGACCTGAGCCAAAGTCAGAGGCTTAGCCACCCAGGCACCCCGAAAATTCTGTGCTCTTAAAGAGCCCTTGTGAATAGGATAGGTGCACTCTGAAAGTCTTTCTTTATTAAAGTCAACTGTACAATATAGTGTAAGCTAAACAAAGGAGTAATATCATATATTGAAGTTCCAGCCATATTCAAAGGGAAGGGGATTATCTCCTTCATATTTTAGGAATAATTTTGCCAGATGAAGTTATTAGTTGACAGTTTTCTTTCTGCACGTTGCCTGCTTATTGACCTACATGGCTTTGATGAGAAGTTTGCTGTCAGTCTTATTGTGGGTCCCTTGTGTGTGATAAATCACTTGCCTCTTGCTGCTTTCCAGATTCTCTCTTTGTCATTCTATAATGTGATTATGATGTGTCTCTTTGTGGATATATGAGCTTAACCTAACTAAAAGCTCCTTCAGCTTCTTGCATGTGTACATTAATGTTTTTCATCATATTTGAGGAGATTTCAGCTACTGTCTCTTCAAATATTCTTTCTTCCTGTGTTAGCAGGCTTGATGGTATTTCATAGGACCCATAGGATCTGTTCATTTTTTTTCTTATGCTAGGTAATCCTGATTGATCTGTTTTCAAGTTCAATTGTTCTTCTGCCCTAATCTGTTTAAATCCACTATTGAACTCCTCTAGTTATTTTTTTTTCAAATTTTAGTTTTTATACTTTTCAAATCTAGAATTTCTACTTGGCTCCTTTTTTATAATTTTTATCTTTTTATTGGCATTCTCTATTTGGTGAGACAAAATTAATTATTCATAATTCGTAACATTTTGGTGAGACATGCATTCTGTTACTTCTTAGATAAGGTTTTCATAAGCTATTTGGATATATTTTAAATGGCTGATTTAGGGGATGTTTGGGTGGCTCAGTCAGTTAAGCATCTGACTCTTCAGCTCAGGTCATTATTTCATGGTTCCTGAGATGGAGGCCCACATTGGCTCTGAGCTGACAGTGGCAGAGCCTGTTAGGGATTCTCTCTCCCCCTCTCTCTCTCTCTACCCCTCCCCTGCTCACACCTGCTCTTTATCTCTCAAAATAAATGAAAAACATAAATACAATACATGTAATACAAATACAAATAAATACAAATAATAAATAAATAATAAATACAAAACGTGTAAAAACATGTAAATCAACATAGTTGATTTAAAGTATTTGAAAACTGGGGCTCCTAGGTGGCTCAGTCGCTTACACGTCCAACTTCGGCTCAGGTCATGATCTCATGGTTTGAGTTCAAGTCCTCAAGCTCTCTGCTGTCAGCACAGAATCTGCTTTGGATCCTCTTTCCCCTTCTCTCTCTACCTCACCCCTGCCTGCACTCACTCTTTCTCAAAAATAAACATTAAGACATTTTTTTTAAAAGTAAAAAATAAAGTATCTGAAAACTAAGCCCAGCATCTGTGATTCCTCAGGATCAGCTTAGTTTCTTTTTATTTTTTTTCTGGTTATCTGAGCCTTGTTTCTTTCATGGGTTGCAATTCTTTTGAAAAATGGTCATTTTGAAAATTATAATGTGGTGAGAGCAGATAATCATACTTTTGTAGTTATTTTATCTGTTTTAATGATTTTTCTGAACTAAATTTGTAAAAGTTTGAGTGTGACTAAAAAATCTTACTTCCATTTGCTTAGTGGCCTTCTAATGATTGGGCAAGCCAAATGCTTTTTACTTGGAACTGAAGAAATATCTCCCAGCCTCTGCAGAGTGGCTTTGTGTGTGGGGGCATGCCTTCAACACACAGCCAGGCCATTTTCAACTCTGCTTTATCCTTCAATTATTGCTTTCAGATAGCCTTAATGTCAGCAAAAGATGAGGGAGTAGGGCTTCCTCAAGACTATCTTAAACATGCACATAATCCTAGACATGTACCTGGCCTTATTCATTCCCAGCAATGTGTCAGAGCTTTTCCAAGCCCTTATTCCCTGAAACATTTCATTCTTCTGCCTCCCCACTCCCCCCAAGCATCTTGTTTATTCTGTTGTTAGCCTGAAATTTGATCCATTGCCTCAAATGAAACTGACTAAAACGTTTGTCTATATGTGTTTCTTCAAACTTGCCCTAAGTAGTGACTTTCACGCCACGATTGTTCAATTTAGTCAAAATAAAGGGAATCCTTTTGAGCCAGTCTTTCAAGGAAGCACCGGACAAAATAAATAGTTACAGTTCTTTGAAAATGAGATCCATTATGTCCCTCTGGTGCTGTTACTGGAAATGTAGGCAGAATTTCCAAGGTCACCACTGAGCTGAAGAGCAAGGAATGGGCTATGCTAAGTTAAAATGCCACAAAACACTGTTTTCCCCCCAAGATTCAACTGTTTTTTTCTTGAATAATTGTTCATATAGTTACTGTACACTATTGATTAGTTTCTAGAGTTCCAAAAGTTTGATGCCTATAGTTTTTTACTAGCTTTTCTTTCATTGCTTTCTTTTTTTTTCATTTTTTTTAACATTTATTCATTTTTGAGAGAGAAATAGATTGTGAGTGGGGGAGGGTCAGAAAGAGAGGGGGACACCAAATCTGAACTAGGCTCCAGGCTCTGAGCTAGCTATCAGCACAGAGCCTGACACGGGTCTCAAACCCACAAGCAGTAAGATCATGACCTGAGCCAAAGTCGGATGCCCAACTGACTGAGCCACCCAGGTGCGCCCATTGCTTTCATAAAGAGGTAGATGTTTGGAATTTTTTACTTCACCATTTTTAGTGATGTCTTTTTAATATAAATACCATTTCAACTTTATAGATGATAAATCTAAATCAGGTTATATTGATGCAGCCTGCCAAATTAAAAAAAAACTGGACATTCCTATTTCTTACCTGCAACCCACACCCTCATTAGATAGAACTTCCAGGTTTGCTTTATTATACCTAAGTATTTTTTTTTAATTTTAGACCTCTAAATAATAGTACTTAAATTTTATAATGAGACAGTGTTCAGTATGAATGCATTCTTCATTTTTAGTTTTCATAGCTATAAATACTGGAAACCCTTGCTGAAATAAAAATGAAAGATATTTTCTTATAACAATACCACTTGTTTCTTTGAACATATTTCAAGCCCTAAGCAAAAATGATATAGTGAATGATGTTTATTAAAAATTAGCTATCGGGGCACTTGGGTGGCTCAGTCAGTTAAGCGTCTGACTTCGGCTCAGGTCATGATCTCCCAGTTTGCGAATTTGAGCCCCGCATCAGGCTCTGTGCTGACAGCTTGGAGCCTGGAGCCTGCTTTGGATTCTGTGTCTCCCCCTCTCTCTGACCCTCCCCTGCTAGCTCTCTCTCTCTCTCTCTTCGTGTATCAAGAATAAATAAATATTTTTTTAAAAGTAACAAAATGTAGCTATCATTTTACAGTTGGATTTTATCATCCTCTAGCATTTTTAAAAGCAAAAAAAGAAAAAGAAAAAATCTGGAAAAAAAGAAATGAAAATAGATGTGTTATTCCTATCAATTAATACTGTAATTTTTTAAACACGACACATGCCCTTGTTTTGCCATTCACCAAGTACAATGCATATCAGGGATATTAAGAATAGTTGAGAATTCTGTTTTGTAAAATAGGAGATGTAAAATAGGAGGAGAGGTGAGGCATGAGCCAACCATAAAGTCTTGAACACTTATCTATTATTTGGAGTATTGATTTTAAGATATCATGTGTAATATATAAAATATGCAGAAATTGAGGATTGGAAATTGATTTACTTTAAATTTTGCTGCCCATGGGTCACTTGGAAAACCTTCATATACACTCACATTAACCATGACTGCTGCTTCTTTGTCATCTGCAAACTGCCCACGAGTAGTTAAGACAAATGCTGGATACATTTTAGAAGTAAAAACAAAGAGTTAACCCTGTTGATCGAGGGAGACTAAGTAAAAGCTACACCATAAGAATGGTGTCTTAGTGTTAAGGTTTCATTTCCAAACAAAGAAGAATTGTACTTGAGCAGCTGCTCTGTTAGAATCAGTTTCTATACTACTGTTTCTCAACTAGCCATACTAACTCTTGGTTGCTATCAGAAACGTTAATACCTTCCTTTTTCAAACTCAAAATTCAACTTGGAAGCGTGATGCCAGACTTTAACATCTAATTTGGTGATGTCATTATTTTATCATTGAGAAATATACTGTTTTATTGACTTATATTTTAATTTTAAACTTCTGAAAATATTCGCATGCTCTTGGCAGGGCATTAATGGTCAAGGAAGAGAATTTATCACATTCTCTGTAGTAATCAGGAGATTGAAAAATGTGACAATATGATCTTTATAGAAAGATAAAATTGGAATTCCAGTACATGAAGAGAATATTTGTAACGGAGAAGATTTTTATTCAGATAACATCTTTGATATCTTCTTTTGAATAAAAGAGAGTTATGATTATTCACGAGAAAGGATTTCAAGGTTAAAGTTGCAATTGACTGTGGCAGAAATTGTGTCCCCCACAAAGGTATGTTGAGTTTCTAAACCCTGGTTCCTGTGAATATGACCCTATTTGGAAACAAGGACATTACAGAGTGAATAAAGTTAATGTGCTCTCATGCTGAATTAGCGTGGGCCCTAATTCCAATGGCTACTGTCCTTATAAGGAAAGGGAGAGTTATAGACAGAGAGATACACAAAACAGAAGGCCATGTGAGGACAGGAGCAGAGATGGGATTTATACTGGCACAAACCAAGGAAGGCCAAGAATTACTAGCACCCACCAAAAAACTAGAAGAGGCAAGGAAGGAATTTATCCAGTGTTTTGGATTGAGCATTGTCTTTCTGACAGTTTGATTTCTGACTTCTGGCCTCCAGAACTGTGAGAGAATAAATTTCTGTTTTGTAAGTCACCAAATTGGTGGTAATTCCCCTGTCAGCTCCAGAAAGTTACACATTGACTATTCATTAAATCTGTATCCTTCTATTCTTGAGCATGCTGTCGGACTAAATTTCGCAGACAGTCTTGTTTTAGCCACATGACTGAGTTATAACCAATGAAACATGACAGAAATAATAAATGTCACTAGCTGATCAAGCAAACTTTTATATAGTCAATTTTTTCAGTTCTGTGCTGTTCCACTTTGATAGGCTTCCAGGAGATTTTTGTAAGATACTTATTGGAGATGGGCGATCCTTTATCAGTTTAGGTCCCTCAGGGTTCTAATGAACTACATTAAACTTAGCAGCTGTTTTGTTATGATGCTGAAAATTTGGTGTTTTTATGCTAACTAATTCACTGGAGATTAGTTTACAGGTTGTTTTACAGAAAAGGAAGATATCAGTCCAAAAGATTTTCAGTGTTAGATACCATTGAAATCTGTTTTGTAGATTATGCCTTCACACTGCTCTGTAGTATTCCATTTGATATATTTAAAAGTGACTTTGGCCTCTACAGAACTGTACATAAAATATAACTTAAGAGGTAATATATCTTTATTTCGAAAGGCAAAACAAATATTTATTTTTTTAGAAAAGAGAAATTATTGAGATAAAAATCATTTGAGAGAAAGCAGTAAATATTAAAGATGATAAACAACTATCTCTGGTTAATAAGTAACATGCAGATGATAGGCTTCCTTGAAGAAAAAAAATTAAAGAGAATGCAACTCCCCAAAACTTTGAAAATACTATTGAAATAGTATACCATTCCTGAGAATATTGGTTCATAAATGCTAATATTTCAGTCGTTTAAAGAAAAAAAAATGTCTTTTGGGCATCTAGAAAGAACATATGATTATAAAATAAAGAATAATATAATCAAATGCATTTTTAACAATTTTTCATGTTAATATGAAGGTGTAAGGCAAAAATTATATATTCAGCAAAACTTTCAAGTAAAAAAGTACAAACTGACTGAGAGTTCTTCCTGAGGTACTTACCAGGAAATAGAATTCAGATAACCAAAAGATACTTAAGAGACTTTGACACAGAATCTGTAACTTCTGACTAAATGATCATTAAAAAGGAGGAAGAAATAGCAATTACATAATGATCTAATTTTATCATCTCCTATATCCTTCATAATCAGCAATGCTGGTATGTAAGAGAGACATAGATGTAGTAGGAATGTGTTTTAATAAAACTCATTAAAGACTGTTGTCTTTAATTTGGATTGGTTTTACACATATGAACTTGTGAAAGTTGTCTTAAAAGGGCCTGGGGGCAATTACTCATCCAGTAGCAAAGAGCATCTAAACACCCAGACTGTAGTGTTGAAATGCTTTTTTCTGACTGGAAGATACCAGAAATCGTAGAGATAGCTGATTCTGGGTATAGCTTCCAGGGAAGCAAATAGACGAGATGATGCTGGAACATTGTGCTAGATCATATCACAGGAGATGTTTCCTGGGACATATTGAAGGGACACAGGAGATGATAACAAGAGGCTTTCATTAGTCCCTTTAGTCACATTATATGTGACATTTGAGCTTTAATTATGACAATAGATTGAGTAATGAAAGTGTAATTTAGAGGAAGTATCTCTTTACAACAGAATAGCAGTTAGTAAATAAAAGGCAAGCATAAAACTGGAATACAAACACAGTATGTAGATTAAGCAGACACAAACTAAATATATCAGTACAGATACTAAGCATCAATGGCTCTTACCATCACAAATTAGAAACAATCAGATATTATTTACCTCTTGCAGTTCTACCATATGCCATCTTGAGTCAAAGTTTGAGTCTTGCAAAGGAAATAAAACTGAAGACTGATCCAGTCTCTGATTCAGGGGCCAACTTACAGAAAGTATAGAAGACAAGGAAGCAGGCTTAACTGCATCAGTATATGCAATCAGTAAAACCCAGAGTTTGGAGAATACTACAGTTCAAATGGACCAAATTCATTCAGTGTATTTTTTTACATAAAATAAAACATCAAAAAGCTGGATAAATAATCAATTTTGTACCTAAGGTCTTTGTCTTCTGAAATATCTGAAACACGAATTAAATACAATTACCTATGTAAGGATAGAAGTGCAGACAATTGTCATTCTCCAAGAATTACTTGAATTACATTTTGTTGAAAAATAAAAGAGCTGTTATAGTATATATTAACAATAACTAAAGCAACAACAAAACATCTTTCTTCCAAAAATGTTTTAGAGTTGTAGCCAGTTATTGTAACTATATGCATATGATCCAGAAAATGCTTAGAGATTCAAACTGATCAATTAAATTAGTGAAAGTCACTTAGTGTTAAATTCACTCTGTCAGCATGTGGTAGATCCGCTGAATTAAACCAAATTTTCCACCCAAACAGGTTAATTAGTGCTCATTAGCAAACTCATTCATTTTGCTGTTCTTTGCCAGGCTGTATGACTCTTATGAATATTAGACAGATGTTATCTTCTAGCACTGCTGGAAACTCCCTACAGAAGAGTCTCATCTCATTCCCTTTTCAAAGGCCTTTTGTTTCTAACAAATGTATCTCCTGCCACCTTTGGGATGATTCCCTGGCTACAATTTTTAAACTATTTAAAACAATAAAGATGTTATAATAATTATAGCAAGTAATTGTGGATTAATTTGCATTTTATAAACCACTTTCTTTTCCATTATCACCTTTGTTATTCTCAATTATCCTTTTAAATGATTTATTGTTAAGTTTGGGAAGCATTACAATTCATCCAAGGTCATACAATTAGTAAATGATGATGGTGTATTGTAATATGTCCTACTTTGGACAAATATTTATCGGGATTGCACATATAGATGATTCGGTATCTGTCTTCCTAGCTACTTATATATGTATATGTAGATACATAAATATATGTTTCTAGATATCAAAAAAATAGCTTCTTTCTGAGTAAGGGCACATAGGATATTTTAAAAATATTTTAATGTAATCTTCTAATCATTTACCATTGTTACATATTATTCCTTTAGTTTCTATGTTCTCTTTGCACAGAAGTTTAATTATACCATAGAATCATCTTTCCCATTCCTCAAAATACCCATACCCACTTATGTGTTTGTATAATATCTTCTTCATGTGAAAGAACTGACAAAGTATGTGGATCCATTTTGGTACCAGATGTTCTCGCATTTCATCAGGATACAGGTATCCATGACAACTGATGCTTAATGAGGGCAGGGATTTTAACTGTTTTGGTCACTATTGTATCATTTCTGATAAGAAGAGTACCTGACACCATGTACAGATTCAGCAAATATTTCAACTTAATTAAGCAGTTACCAGAATTTACAAATACATATTTTGTTCTGCCTTGAAAGCAGAACCGTTCGTTATTTTTTAAACTCTAGTTAAGAGTTGAAAATGAACAACCCATGGCTATTTTAAATATTTTGAGTGAATAAATGTCCATCTGTTTAAAGATAAAATTCTAGACTTAGAGTACTAAGCCTAGATAAAGAGTGACTAAGCCTAAGGTTTTTAAATAATTGCCAGTTTTTTAAATGGTTGCTGGCCCCAAAAAAACAGTGGGATATAACAGACCCCCATTAGTAAAAATGCCCTAAAAAGTTGAGTTCTGTTTGTGTGTAAGAGAAGAATCATGCCCACAGGAAGGGCATAAAAGCTCTAGAAATGGAATGCATCTGTACCTAAACAGTTCCCACATTCCCATGATATCTGGTATTACTCCCAACAACATGTCTTTGCTTAATCCTCTGACTCTGAAAATGATTGGCCATCAATACCAATTGATGATCTAGAAATAGGTTTAAAGAAACAATGTGGTCATATCTTTAATGCTGACATGAGGTCCGCCTCTTGGGTCCAACAAATGATGTTGCAACTCTAGGCCTTGATCCTATTTGAGGGCGTTAAATATAACTATTTTCTAAACTCTGTGTGTGTGTGTGTGTGTGTGTGTGTGTGTGTGTGTGTGTGCATGTGCTTGATGGTATTTCGTATGTGTATTTGTAATGATACCTTCATAGAATATGTGAAAAATACCAGTTATGCATTCTTATTTCAAGTACCATTAACTCTAGTCCTCCAAAATTTCCCCTAAGATCTGTTATTATCAGCCCCAACTATATTTATTTTGAATAAAAGTATTATAAAGGCATAGGAGATGACTTTCATTTGCTCTTCTAGATTCATTCTCCACCTAATTCCTTCTTTTCTATGCCTCAGTAGGTGGTCTCCATGATTAGTTATACCAATGTGCTCCTGTCCCCTCTGCCTTACAGTTGGATCTAAGTATTTATTTCCCTATTTCCCCTTGTGAGTTTGACTTGAACTTCCTGTGTTCCTTGGGCAGAGGTCACTGCTTCTCTCAAAATATGTTACCCTGTTTTATACTCTTGTTCTAAATTCTAGTATCTCCACCTTCACTTTGTTTATTCGAATTTGCAGGCAGTGATAACTGTAATTTGCTAACTTTGAGTTCATGCATTAATCCTTGCATTTACCCTCACCTGACCCACATCTTTGTAAATTAGTGCTTCGTAATGATTCTTATTTTGTAGGACTATCCTTATTGAATTTGATATAAAAATGGTATTACAAATAACCTAGGAAACATGTATTTGTGTCAAGTTGTTCAAATATTGAAGACAAATATGTATTCAAGCCACAGTACTGGAGCAAACAGGATTAATCTGTAGTAGAGGGGGGTCTCAGAATTGCTGAAATTCTCATCAGTGGTAACTTGGGATGAATTATAGGTAGAAGGCATAACATTTAAAGAGCAAGTCATTGTGGTACTTAGTTGCTATGGTAACCGCAGTGATTATACAGATAGCAGATTCACCTGATTTCTTTGCATAGTTCTGAGGAAAACAGAGCAAAAATTTAGCAGTTATCAATATACAATTAATATGCATAGGAACCAGAGATATTACCAAAATCTTTGAAGAGGTCCCTTGGATCCTGTATTATAATGACCTTTAATTTCCTGTTTTTCCTAAATTTCCTTTGCCACCACTCCTATCCAGGAATCTGATCTCTGCATGGCAATATTTCAGTGGTTACATGCAAGGCATTATCTTTAAAAACTGAGGTCAATTATTCTTAGGTGCACCCACATTACCTTTTATTCCATTCATTGTTTTCAACTCCTTAATGAAAATCAAACCTAAAAAATTCCTGCTTAAGTAGCACAAGTCCTGATCCAGGAGAAAATCACCTTGACATTGAAAACATTATAAGATTTCTAGGATCTGTATTGGTATAAGACTGGGAGCAATTGTAGAAGTGATTCTAGTGTAATACACCAAAAGAAACATAACAAAGACTTGAGTTGGTCAAATATATTGGAGCATTTAAGCTTTAAAATGCTGATTTGATTAACAGGAAGTAATAGTCTACTAGATGGGCTATTCAAAGGCAGACTCAATGATGACACTAATTAATAACATGAAAACGCTGTAATTTCCTTGTGATATTGAAGTGAATGCAGTCTAAAGAGTCAGGAATATGCGAATATGGGGATGTTGAAATGGATCAATTAAGAGCACATATTTCAGCTGCCTCTAAGAATACCTCCCTGATGGGCCTTCTATTACCAAATATTAAGACCACTGTTTTTGAGGGGTACTCCCTTATCCTTGAAAAGGCCTCTGAATATCAGAGTTGACTAAGGGTGATACTACACTAGATGCAGGCATCCTGATGTCATGGTGATAATAGAACCTAGAGACACAGGGGCCAGTTGACAACAGTAGAGCATCAGGGACAGCATGAATGCAATTACCACAATTAAACTACACTGGCATAAAGTTAATTAGGTGTTGTAAGCTCAAGGATTTGTGACAATAGTTAAATGATCTCAGGGCACTTAGAAATTAAGTAGAAATTCAGCTTCTAAAAGTACTGCTTGACATATGTAGCAAGAATGGTCCTAGGTCTGTTGAGGTCTGCTGAGCAGAAAACTAACCTGTCTACAGTAAGGGTTATTCTAGTAACCTTTTAGGAGTTGTTATATACAGGCTCTGAATGTGAGCTGACCTTTGGCCACCTCAAAAGCTACTATAGTTTTTCATTCAGGGCAAAGATTTGTGGCAGTCATATGGTAAATGGATTCTTGGCCTGAGTCCAAGTAGTTTCAGTGGGACTATGGCTTCCTCCTCAAATTATTTCCTCAGTTCTCAAATGAATAGTCAAAATTTATATGTTTACTACATGGCAGAATTTCCATTTTGGTTTCCTAAACCACAGAGTGAAAGACATTACAGTAAAAAATGTTCAAGTTGAAACCATTATATTTGAGTCTTTCTTTCAGCCACAAATATAAACCAAAAACAATGCCATATTTGTAGAGAGAATTCCAGAGTCAGTATGCCAACTGAAGTCTTTTGAGATACATGGGTGCTGATTTCTACATCTTTTAACTCATTTACTTGATGGATGCAAACTTCATGGTTAAAATAAATGTTACATTTCTTGACTATAATTGGCCATCATTTTACTTGATATGGAATTATCCCAAGTGGGATTCCTGCTAACTACCAGGTGGCAAATCAATTACATTGGACTCCAAACACAATACAAATGAAAGGTCTCTCTTCTCACACGTACTGATCCACATTCAGAGTATGGATTTGCCATTGTTGTTCTCAGAGGCTCTTCTAACACCGCCACACATGAAACTTTACAACTTTTTATCCATCAGCATACTTCACACACATCATATCTTTCCAAAGAAGTCTAGCAATGGTCTCATGGCATGGGGCTCTTTTGTCATATTTTGTGTTCCCTTACCCATAAAGAGTGGGCTTGATAGAATGATTGACTGATGCTGAAGAACTAATTACGGTGCGAGTTGGAGACATGTGGCTGGGAAATAAGCTATAAAATAAGAGAAAATGAAATAATAGTATACAGATATTAACTCACAAGCTTAAAAATTCTAATTTTAAACTCATTGTTCACATGATCAGCAATTGGTCTCAACTGGGTAATTCTGACCTCAGCTGAGATCACTCATGTGTCTCAAGAAATCAGCTTCGATGTTGACTTCTCAGCAAGTAAGCTCTGCTTCTGTAGGATTGACTGGCTTTTGGCTGAGTATCTTGTGTCTCCACAAAGTTTCTCATCCTCCAGTAGGCTAGTTCAAATGACAACAAAATTCCTGAAAGAAGGGAAGACACACACAAAGTATTTTGAAGGCTGGATTCAACCCTCATATATTAATTCTCATGCATGTATTGTGAAAAGGAATCCAAAGTCTAGCCCATATTTAAAGGATAAAAAAAGACTCATTGTATTGCTGAGAGAAGCTGCAATATTACAATGCAAAGATGTGTGCATTTGGAGTAAAGTGGAGGATTGGGAATGTTTTTGCACTTTAACATGGAGCAAGATGTTTGTGACCAAATGAGATTAATTTGGCTGCCCCTTATTATTCTCTTGTCTGGTATTAGTCAAAGAAAAACTAGAGAAATCCAATAAATACAAGAACACAAGGAATTGTATGCTATATGAATAAAGGTATGGATCACATGATCAGGTAGAGTAGATGTTATAAAGTGTAAGTAGATGCTAAGGGGGCATTTAAATGTGCAGTGGAAAAAGGCAGACATGATTTGTAATTAGGTCAGCATCAGAGGTAAGAAAAATATGGGAACTATATGATTTTACTCCACAGTCTTATATAAAAACCACTGTATGTAACTACATTTAATTTTCAGATAGGGTCTTAGCTGAACTAATATCTACACAATATAGTTGTGTTTTGAACTTGGTACTTCCTCTGAGTTGGGGAAAAAGACTTTCAATATAAAAAAAAAAAATCCAAGAATATATCCTGAAATTTTACATAATGGACTGTACTGAATATCTTCCTATTGTCCTATAAATCCATTTCACCTGCTTTTTGCTCTAGGGTTTTAAGAAGAATGGGCTAAGGTAATAGGTATTCAGTGCTTTCTAGTTTTTCATTTATTTTAGACACAAGGAACCCTGACAGTAGATCAGAGGATGGAGAAGAGTGAACTCATTTTTATAGCATCCTGAAAAACAAATCTCTTCTAAGTCCATCATTAAATGTCCACCACTGTTCAGCACTGTGCAGGATATACATGTTCTGTTGGCTTTAAATATTACAACCAAACTAGGATAATAGAATTCTCACACAAGATAAAATAACAATGATGTTTCTCAATAAGTGTTTTCCTATAATTTCCAAAATACTTGTATTATTATGGATATTTCATTTAAAAATCCTCAGAATACATATTTTTAATATGAATAAAATTAAATATTTCAAGAAGAGACAGCATGCAAAATGTCACTCTGGTCATGTCCACTGCCATGCTTGCTATTCCCTTGGATTTCAGTGATATGCTACACAGATTTTTTTTGTTAATATCTATTTATTTTTGAAAGAGAGAGAACGAGCGAGCACAGGAGGGGCAGAGAGACACACACACAGAATCCAAAGGAGGCTCCAGCACAGAGCCTGACTCAGGGATTGAACTCATAAACCGTGGGATCATGACCTGAGCCAAAGTCAGACACTTAATTCACTGAGCCACTCAGGCGCCCCCAGATATATTTTTAATGTCAAGAGATCAGTAGAGTTTTAACTTTCTCCCTGCTAGCTTCATATTCTTTGAGAGATGGTTTCAGGAATGCCATCTCTCTTAGCCCTGGCCGTGAGCTCTGTGTTGCCTCAATTTTATAATTCTTTCTGTTGACCCACAAGGGTAGTGTTGTAGATTATGTGTGGAGTTCTTTCTTGTTAAGCAAAAGAGCAGACACAGAATTGAATGTAAGAGAGGCTAACATTCAAGAGGGGACAGGAGTCCCGAACAGGGGTTTCGTCTCCATACTTATTGAGCGCTCCATTTCTTACACATGTGGTGAAAGTGAAGAAAACAAGATCTTACACACATGGTGAACATGAAGAAAACAATCAGAAAGTAATCATTAACTTGTGTGTAAAAAGCAAAGGGTCTAGGGGGCAGGCAGAGTCTGTGATTTAGTATATTGTCACCAGATGGAAAGTAATTCCCTGCAGGTGATGTAACAAGTTACTCCTGATCCCATTATACTATCTTCCTAACTAACCTTGGGCACTTTGGCCCTGTGGTGGCGGCTTTCCACCCTTAACACATTTATGTAAATATAAGGAATTCTTGAACCTACTTCCCCAAAGGGAAGATTTCCTGGTCTCATCCCACCTCCACAAACAGAAGAGTCCTACATACTCTGCACAAGGCTCCAACCGAGAGGCTCATAGTCAGCACTCAGAGGAAGGTAGGATGGCTGGTAAAGAGATTTATTCATTAGTGGCTGTGTTTTCAGGAGGGAAGTAATAAAGAGATCCTGGAGGGTTTGTTGTGAGCAGTTAGAGCTTCAGAAGTTTGGTAAGGGGAAGCAAAGGTAAATCATTTCCTTTCTGTTGCTTACCTTTAATTTCATTTATTCTGTTTATTCTGTTTTTTTAAGAGTAAAATTTAGATATCTGATTTTAAACTGTTTTCAATAAGTGATAGGACTTTTTATAATTAATACATTTCCCACCCTAGAATGCTTTATGTGCAGTATAACTTCTGATGTGCTATATTTTCATTATGATTTATTTAAAAATATTTCGTGTGACTTTTTGACAAACAGATTTTTTAGAAAGGGTTTAATTTCCAAATATGTAGGATTATCCTTGGGACCTTTTTAATTTTTTTTTTTTTACTGTTTTATTTATTTCTGAGAGAGAGCGTGAGAAGGGGAGGGTCAGAGAGGGAGGGAGACACAGAATCCAAAACAGTCTCCAGGCTCTGAGCTGGCAGTCAGCACAGAGCCCAACATGGGGCTCAAACCCACGAACCCGTGAGATCATGACCTGAGCTGAAGTCGGACATTTAATCGACTGAGGCACCCAGGTGCCCCTTAGGTACCTTTTTAAAAAATGTTTATTTTTGAGAGAGAGAGAGTACAAGGGATAGGGTAGGGGCAGAAAGAGAAGACACAGAATCCAAAGCAGGCTACAGGCTCTGAGCTGTCAGCACAGAGCCCGCAATGGAGCTGGAACCCACAAACTGTGAGATCATGACCTGAGCCAAAGTTGGATGCTTAACTGAGACACCCAGGTGCCTCCTAGGTATCTTATTATAATATGCTTTTATGTAATGTAGTCACAGTTAGAGCATATATGTATATATGTATAATCCCTTAGAATGAATTGAATCTGCTTATGATCTAGTATATTGTCTTCTTTGGTGAATTTTCCATATGCAATTGAATTGTATTAAGCAGCTGTTTGGTTATACTGTTTTTAAACTTTCATTACAACTTCTTGTTCAACCCATCATTTATTTACTGTATCCAAAAGTATGGTGTTAGTTTTTCAGTGCTGTCATAAGTCACCATAGACTGGGTGGCTTAAAACAACAGGAAAGATTATCTCACAGTTCTGGAAACTAGAAGTCCAAAACCCAGATGTCAGCAGGACTAGTTCACCCTGGAGTTTCTATGAGAGAATCTGTTCCATGCTTCCTCCTAACTTCTGGTGGTTGCTGGAAATCTTTGGTGTTCCTTAACTTGAGGATGCATCTCTTTAATCTCTGTCTTTGCCGTTCTTTGTCTGTTTCTTCACATTGTCCAACCTTCTGCATGTTTGTGTCCAAATTTCCCTCTTTGTATAAGAAGACTAGTCATTGGATTAGGGTTTTTCCTAATCCAGAATAACCTCATTTTAACTTAATTAGCCCATACTCACAGGTATTTTGGCATTAGGACTTCAACATCTTTTGAGAGGGTGGAGCACAAATTAACTCATAACATATAGTTAGGATTTGTACTGTCTTCAAAAGAAATTCTAATTTATTTATTTTTAAAAACTTATTTATATATTTTGAAAAAGAGAGTAAGAGCATGTGAGCAGGGGAGGGGTAGAGAGAGAGAGAGTGAGAGAGAATCTCAAGCCAGCTCCATGCTATCAGCCTAGAGTGTGATGCAAGGCTCAATGCCATGAATGTGAGATTGTGACCTGAGCTAACTTCAAGAGTCAGACACTCAAACAACTGAGCCACAGAGGAGCCCCAAAACGAATTCTAATTTATTGGGCAGAGTCACAAATAAACATTTTTCCAAAGAAAACATCCACAGGGCCAACAGACACATGGAAAGCTGCTCAACATCATTCATCATTAGGGAAATACAAATCAAAACTACATTGAGATACCACCTCACACTGGTCAGAATGGCTAAAATTAACAACACAGGGAACAATAAATGTTGGCAAGGCTGTGGAGAAAGGGGAACTCTCTTGCACTGTTGGTGGGAATATAAACTAGTGCAGCCACTCTGAAAAAAAGCATGAGGTTCCTCAGAAAGTTAAAAATACAACTACCCTATAACCCTGGTATTGCACTACTAAGTATTCACACATAGGATATAAAAATACTGATTTGAAGGAACACCTACAGCCCAATGTTTATAGCAGTGCTATCAAAAGTAGCCAAATTATGGAAAGAGCCCAAATGTCCATCGACTGATGAAAGGATAAAGAAAATGTGATGTATATACACAATGGAATATTACTCAGCCATCAAAAAATGAAACCCTGTCATTTGCAACAACATGGATGCAGCTAGAGTATATTATGCTAAAAAAAAGAAGTCAAAGAAAGACAAATACTATATAATTTCACACATGTGTGGAATTTAAGAAACGAAACAAATGAACATGGGGAAGGGGGAAAAAAAGAGAGGGAAGCAACCCATAAGAAACTCTTAACTATAGAGAACAAACAGGTTTGCAGGGGAGGAGGTGGGAGGGCATTGGTCTACATGGGTAATTGGTATTAAGGATTGCACTTGTGTTGAGCACTGGCTGTTATATGTAAGTGATGAATTACTAAATTCTACTTCTGAAACCAGTATTACACTATAAGTTAGCTGAAGTCTAAATAAACATTTAAAAAAGAAAAAAAAATTAAAAATAATTCTAGGAGTGCCTGGGTGGCTCAGTCGGTTAAGTGACCGACTTTGGCTCAGGTCATGATCTCACAGTTTGTGGGTTCGAGCCCCACATCGGGCTCTGTGTTGACAGCTAACTCAGAGCCTGGAGCCTGTTTCAGTCTGTGTCTCCCTCTCTCTCTGACCCTCCCCTGCTCACACTGTCTATATCTCTCTCTCAAAAATAAATAAAACATTTAAAAATTAAATAATATTAATTCTAATTTAATCACAGTGCTTTAAAAATATATGCATGATACCAAAATTTGCAATTCTCTGTGAGTTGCTATAAAGTCTATAACATTGTCTTTTTGAAACATTTTATTCAAGAGAAAATAAAATATAAGATTCTTTTCCAATTGTTAATTGAATGTTACATATAAGATTAATAAATTTATTATGTTGAAATTTTATTTATTACTACAATTTTGTCTGTTTTATCTATCAAAAATTGAGAAAAATATATATTTTTTAAATTTTTTTAAGTTTATATACTTAGAGAAGGAGCAAGCAGGAGAGGGGCAGAGAGAGAGAGACAGAGAGAGAGACAGAGAGAGAGAAACCCAAGCAGGCACTGCACTGTCAGCACAGAGCCCGATGTGGGGCTTGAACTCCCCAACCATGAGATCATTATGAGCCAAAACCAAGAGTTGGACAGTTCACTGACTAAATCACCCAGGTGCTCCAAGAAAAGTATATTTAAAGTGCTCAATATGATGAAAATTGGCCAATTTCTAAGTGGTATTATCGCTCCTTCTACCATAATTTGTCTTTGCATAGGTATGTACACATACATATAAATATTACACACATTCACATACATGGATGTATATACTGTATTGCACTTTAGTGTATATTAATAGAATCATCATCATCATTTTCATCATTTTGTAGAAACAGGATTTAGTTTATATTTATGTACATGTCTAAAGATTATTTGTTTACAAGTATTTTTTCTCATTCTGGCTCTTCTCAGAGAATACTTTCAGCATTCCCTTTTTTTTTTTTTTTTTTGAGGTACATCATATAGAATTATACTAGTGAATTGTATTTTGCTTAAGTCAACATATATTGATTGTGCTTTTCGTTTATTGTATATCCTTCCTAATATGCTATCCTAATATGCTTCCTGATATGCTTTCTAATCACTGAAAAGACTGTGTTGACATTCACAAATATGTGTGGATTTCTTCTTTCAGCTATAACAGATTTTGGTTAATTTACTTTAAAGCTTTGTTATTTAGTGTATACATATTTAGGATCATAATGTACTGATGAATTGATACTTTTATCAAAATATGAAGTCTCTCTTTATCCTTAATAATTTTCTTTGTCTGAACTCTGTATTATCTGATCACATATAGCCCACCTGCCTTACTTTGTTTGTTAAAACAATATCCAAATGATGTATCATTTCAATCCTTTTCCTTTCAGTATATCATTGTATTTGAAATGAGTTTTTGGTAGATGAAATATAGTTGGATCTGTATTTAACCCCCACACTCATTGTAATTATTAATAGGCTAGGACTTAAATCTATCATTTTATTAGTTGCTTTCTGTTTTGTTTTTTTTCTCTAGTTCTTAGTTCTGTTTCCCTTTTATTGCCTCCATATGAATTACCTGAGGTTTTTTTGGTAGAGCTCCATCTTGATTTATTTATATCATTTTCTTAGTGTCTCTTTTGGCTATTATGACAGACAGATAAAACATCACAATCAACTGATAGTAACATTTTACTTCTGGGGCCCCTTGGTGGCTTAGTCAGTTAAGTGTCCCACTCTGGTTTCAGCTCAGGTCATGATCTCATGGCTCATGAGATCAAGCCCTATGTCGGGCTCTACACCAGCAGTGCAGAGCCTGCTTCAGATTCTCCCTTTCTCTTTGCCCCTCCTCTGCTCATGCTTTCTCTCTCTCTCTCTCTCTTTCTCTCTCTCTCTCTCTCTCTCTCTGTGTGTGTGTGTGTGTGTGTGTGTGTGTGTGTGTGTGTCTCTCAAACAAAACTAAACAGAACAAAACGAAAACATTTTACTACTTAGGATGAAGTGTCGAAACTTTATTTACATTCAGTCACCTTTATTATTCTCCTTTTTTTTTTTTTTTCTTGCACATAGGCTATGCTAATCTTCTCTGTGTCATTCTGGTTGTAGTATATGTGCTAACAAAGTGAACACTATTATTCTCACTTTTAAAATACAATTGCCTTGGAGCACCTGGGTGGCTCAGTTGGTTAAGCATCTGACTCTTGGTTTCGGCTCAGGTCATGGTCTCATGATATGAGATGGAGCCCTTCACTGGGCTCTGTGCTGACAGCATGGGTCCTGGCTGGGATTCTCTTTCTCTACCTCTCTCTCTGTCCCTCCCCTGCTTGCTCTCTCGCTCGCTGTCTCCCTACCTCTCATAAATAAATAAACTTAATTTTTTTTAAAAAACTAAAATAAGATATAATTGCCTTAAGTATTTCCTCTCTCTAGATCTGAGGATCTGAGGTATTCTTATTTTTTAATGAGTAGTCTTACCATTAAGGTTTGCTGAGAGCTGGGTGTATATGCATTTTCAGCAGAAATCTGGTTCCGTTTGACTCCACCTCAGCACTGACTCAAACTGCCTGGTTTCAAATGGGTAGAGTGGAATTTCTTTGGCCTCTCTAACACTTTCTCCCCAAAATGAGGCACCAATTATTTGACTCCCATGGCTGTAGGATAAGCTTGCCACTGGATCTAGTTGAAGGCAGTGGAGGGGGGAAGGCGGGGTAACTCACACTGCCATGTTGCTGTAGTGAGGGCAGGCAAGCTCCGCTTGTAGCGGGGCACAACACAAATGGCAGAAGTGAGATGCTGGCTAGCCCCAGCCCACTCTGCCTTGATGTAAAATATAAAATAATAATTCTTTGAAAAAACATTCAGAGACAGTGGTTGGGAACTATAGCTAGTCTAACAACTTTGACTTGACACCCAGAGAGTGGTGGATAAAAGGAAAATTGACAGTTGTTCTTCATCAAACTTCAGAACTGTTACCTGTAAAAGATCCTGTGAAGAGAATGAAAGCACAGGCTATGTACTAAGAGAAAACATTTGCAATCCATATACCCAGCAAAAGATTTCTGTCTAAAATATGTAACAGTATCTCAAAACTCAGTTAAAAAATCCAATTAGAGGGGCGCCTTGGTGGCTCAGTCGGTTAAGGGTCCGACTTCGGCTCAGGCCGTGATCTCATGGTTCATGGGTTCAAGCCCTGCGTTGGGCTTTGTGCTGACAGCTCAGACCCTGGATCCTGCTTCAGATTCTGTGTCTCCCTCTCTCTCTATCCATTCCCCACTTGTGCTCCATCTCTCTCTGTCTCAAAAATAAATTACTTAAAAAATCCAATTAGAAAATGATCAAAATACATGAATTACATTTCACCAAAAAGGATATACAAATGGCAAATAAGTGTGTGAAAAAAGGTATTCATTATGGAAATGAAAGTTAAAACCACAGTGAATTGTCACCGTATACCTATCTGTTGGAGGCCGCGCCGGCTCCGACAGGTCCAGGGGTCCCTGAAGGATGGACGGTGTCGGTGAAAGAGAATGAGAGAGCCCCGAGATTCTTTCTGATCACCAGGCAGGCATCTCTGTCCTGTCGGTTTTGGTATCTTTATTTTAAGGTTCAGCAACAAGATGAAGTCATAGAAAGGAATTTCTTACAATGGGAGACCTTTTGTGATATCAATTAACAGAATGTTCATAGTGAAAAACAGCATAACATACAAGTTAAATTGTATATAGATAAGCTAGGAGTTATTCTGTCTGGCCCTCAAGAAGATAAATGTTTCTGAATTGGTTTATTTGTGGAAACTAACATGGGGGTCCTAAATTGTCAGTCTTTGCACCTGGGTTTATGTTTTAGCTACTCTTATCTATTCTCATCCCAGTTGCCAGTGTAAGGGAGGGTGTTTGTGGAATGTAGGCCTTGAGGAAGGGACTGCTATGCTTTACCAATTAGCAAAGATACATGTAGTAACTTATGTTCTGCCCTGAAATAGGCTCTTTGTCTCAGGGCCAGGCTCAATTGTAACTCTTGTGTTCTTAACCCCTTAAGTCTTGGATCTGCAAGGCCCATAGGAAGAGCCTTTTGACAATCGCCCATAGAGCTTTCATCTAAAGTCTCTTTTGTAGAGGCAGGAATATGCTTTTCCTTATGAGGTATCTGTATTCAGAATATGGGTCTGATACGGAATATTGTGAGGCCTGGTCAATACCAGCAGGCTCATTTCCAGCATGAGCCAGTAGTAGCAGAAGGAGATACTAGTCTTCATTTCTCATGGCAGAAGCTGTGCAAACATTGCCATTTCCTTGCTGTGACTGCCATCCAGAGAGGCCGGTGTGGCTCCTCGCACCTATCAGAATGGATAAATTAAGAAACAGGAATAACACCAAATGCTGGTAAGGATGTAGGGAAACTAGCTGGATCACTCCTACGTTGCTTGTGAGAATGGAGAATGTAATATGAAGGCATAACAGTCAGTAACTTCACCAAATAAGAAAACAGAATTAGAAACATTCATATGATTATGTATCAAAGATCTTTCTCTTCAATGGTCTAGTAAATGAAGATGAAACAATGAATGAAACAGAGCAGTGAATGAAGTAGCCAAAATAAAAGGATAGTGTAATGTTATAAGACAAAAATAGAAAGTATCTTAAGAAGGAGCAGTCAACTTTAAAGTGGTCAGTGTTAGTGAGAAATACAATTGAGAAATCATGTGATGTGAATTGGTGAGGCTATCTTGTAAATTATTTATGTTAACAAAGAAGATTTTTGTTTCATGGATGAGGGTAGATGCAAGAATCATCAGAAGATGATAAAACTCAGAAAGCTGATTAACCAACCTTTTTTAAATGTATACCTGTTAAAGGTAAATTGTATAGTTAAGGATTGTAGTTAGAATAGAAAAGGCAGTAAAGGAATTTTTTCTTGTTATATTTGATTAATCACTTTTTGTTTCTCTTCTGTTTTAAATGGCTAGAGAGTCCTAATAAAATGTGTAGATGCTTTTGGGAAAGATCAGGGAGAGGAACTCAAGGACACAGAAAATGGAATATTTCTTTCATTTGAACATGAGGGAAAAGGAAAACATAAGGGAAGGGGAAAAGATTGGCTTTATAGATTTAGTCATGGGAAGCAAAATGATTCTTTCTCTCAATGGTTTATATTTTCTAAAAATAGATGGTGAGCTTATGTACAGAGTGAACATGAGGGAAAACAAAGAATCCATGTCTGTGCAGAGAGTGCAGGATCTCAGAAACACTAACTAACATGACTAGCGCTGTGCTGGCATTTTGAGTAGTTGAGAACAACCTTGAATTTATAGAGGCACTTACAGTTGTCAAGACCAGTGAAGTGTGTGAGATTTTACTCTACTTTCTCACTGACAAGGTAGCCTATTGCATTTTCCTAGATGACTGTAGAAAACCTGAGGAACCTGAGTTGTAGACAATAGACAGATTATTAATCATGGTACAACAGTGGTCAGAATATCTGTACTTGCGCCTGTTCTTATATGTTCCAATTCCACGGGGTGATGCCGAGGGGACCGCCTGATGCCTCCACATGCAGTGGGTTGAATTAAAGGGGAGGAACCATGTGTTCTGGGGAGATGATTCTTTTATAAAACATAATTGGCCTGACCTTTTCCCAGAGGGTGACTATCTTTGTTATACTAGACAACATACAAAACAGCTTGGTTCCTAGACACTGTTTCTTATTTTCCAACACTGTCTGCTCCTTAACTATCCTTGTAAAAATAGTTTGGAATAAAGAAGTCACTGTCTGCACTCGCAGCTGTGTAGACACATGACAGACATATGCTTGCAACTCAGCCAAATGAACTTTCAGTGCTTTTAGCTTATTCACTGCCCTATGTGGTCACAGCTCATTTAAATTTACATATAGAAATATGGATTCCTCTGTACAAATTGTAAAATTATAGGGGCACCTGGGTGGCTCAGTCAGTTAAGCATCCAACTTCAGCTCAGGTCATGAACTCACAATCTGAGTTTGAGCCCCGTGTCGGGCTCTAGGCTGACAGCTCAGAGCCTGAAACCTGCTTCAGATTCTGTGTCTCCCTCTCTCAGCACCTCCCCTGCTCATGCTCTGTCTCTCAAAAATAAATAAACGTTAAAAAAATTAAAACAGATTGTAAAATTATAGTTAAAAGTTTGGGTGTGTATATGGTATTTTTAAAATGTTTTCCCAATTGTTGCAATCATTTATTTCCTCCTACTTTTTCTGTGTTTTCTCATTCTATTGTCTTTGCTTGTGAACTTTTTGTCTTGGTTGTGTGGACTGTGTTGAACAATGCAATTTGAGCACATTTGACCATTGCCAAAATGAGTGTTTTTAAAAGATTTTTTTTCTGAGCATTCTTGCGTAGTCCTTTTCTGTAACTGCATGTCCCACATGATAAATTCCTTTCAGCATGGACTATGAAATGAAAATGAAAAGAGACATAAAGATTAACCTGGGTAAGCAAACTGAGGTCAAACTCAATCCAGTGGGAGCAAATTGATCCCCATGAGGCTGAGCTACCCCTTTCCAGACCCAAGCTCAGGACAGCCTGTCAGAGTCAGAGCACTTCCACTACACTCATGAGTCTTAAGAGATAAAACAACACAAAGCAAAACTGTTTTAAAGCACTTAGATAAGACTGTTGTACACTATCAATTATTGAAGGTTAATACAGGGCTCATAAACTCATTCGGAAAAAGTGGATAGAAACAAGCTACACTTCAGAATTTTAGTAAGCAATTTCAAATGTGTATTAGATGTGATTCTGTAATTATTGGGAAAATATTGACAGGAATTATGAAATCTAGGATTTAGTCTCTGCCTTCCTATTATCACACCATGAACTTGAGAAAGCCAGCTAATTTCTAAATTCAAGTTTTTCACATATAATTTAAGAGAGTTGGAAAACTAATCTTCATGTCATCCCATTGTAAAATTCTATGATTGACTTTACATTTCTCCTTATTGAAAAATAGCATATTAAATACAGACTTGATCAAGGACTCTGAAAGTTGGAGTATTTTACCTAATGACAAGATAACAAGGTAGTCTGTCACAGTTTTGTGGCTGGTGGCAGAATTCAAGAGATTTAGAATAGAAATGAAGAACAGTTCACGTCTCCTGCATCTCTTGGTTGAGTTGAAGGGAGTAAACCTAAGCTTAGAATACCTGATTTTTTATTTATTTATTTATTTATTTTTATAATCAGCAGTAAGTACTTCTCTGGAGAGATACCTTATTTTGATCTTCAAAGGCTTTCACTTTACAAATATCATTGGAAAATTTTTGCCGAAAAAGGCAGCCAGCAATTCTGCTCACAGGACATGCAAAAATGCAAGAGACTCCTAGAGAACTGTCTTTAAAAACGCTTTTTTAAAAAAATCTTGGTATAATAGTATTAGTAAGTAAGTATATAAAATAACTTTTAATCAGTACAAAATACGTGGAATAACTTTCAATGTAAATCAGTGTCAGAATTTGTATTGTATAAAATATTATATACTATACTATTGGAAATTTACTTATTTCAATTTTGCCCATTTTTGTTTAGTGAGTGCCTAGTATGCCCTCAGCGTTACAAGGACACAAAATGAGTATAATATATATCCAAATTCTGTTGAGAGGTTAAAACTTGACAAATATGTTCGAATTGGTGCCAAGGAAACAAAGTGTTAAAAGAAAAAAAGACACAGTGGTTTTGGGTACTTAGAAAGGGTTTCATACAAAGCGGGGAATTAGGATAAACAATAATGTGACTGGGGTCTTCATAGCTGTTCTCAGAGCAGCACCTGAAACTGTTCCAGGCACTAACATGATATAGGTCAGGAAATCAGTTTAGCATTAGTGAGGGAATATTAGTGAGTGTTAGTAATTAAGTTCCACAGTAACCCTTTGAAGTAGGCATTTTAAAGAATTATTATGATTACAGTTTTTAATTGAGAAAATTGAAGATCAACATGCAAAATGACTTCTTAAGGATGATACAGCTGACAAAGTAGAAGCAGAACTTTAACTTTTATTTACTGATTTCTAATCTCTTATTCACAATCACTTCTGGTAATGAATAGGAAAATTTTTTGAAGTTTTTAATATTTACAAAATTAAAATTGTATATTTTACGGGTGCCTGGGTGGCTCAGTTGGTTAAGCATCTGACTCTTGGTTTCAGTTCAGGTCATGATCTCACAGTCCGTGAGTTTGAGCCCTGTGTTGGGGCTCAATAATACATATTCTCAATAATAAATTTGTGTTCAATATTATATGTAATATATTTTGTGAGTAAATTTTCGACCTGATGCGCTTATAGTACAAATTTATGTAGTTTAATACTTTTACACAATTCCAGAAGTTTTAAAAAGAATTTGAGTGATAAACTTTATCAGAAGAGTCTTAAAAGTGGTAATATTCAGTTAAGAGTACTTATATAGCTCATTTTAATAAAAATGTTCATTTAATAAAATGCTCACAAAAATTATATCATAAAAAAAGAGTTGGCAGGAGAATTGAGAATTGCTTCAGTGGAAATTCTCACACTAAGGAAAACATGTTTCATTATAGTTGGGAGTATTTTTATGCTTTCATAATTTAACTCTTTAATGGAAAGTAGGCACATGTACCTCAACTGTAGTCAGAGTGGTCATTCTTGTAAACTCTGTGTTTTACATTCTTGTAAAACTCTGTAGTGTTTTAGGCATCTGTGTGTATGCAAATGCAGTGTAGTTTATGAAATCAATCCTTTTAAAAACAATACAATAAAATAATTAAAACATTTTTGTAATAGTTAGAAAATAAACGTTTATAAATAAAACCAAGACACCCATGGATTGCTAGAAGTCAGCAGAGTAGTTATGTTTGCTCTAGTTGTTTTATGTGAAGTAAAACAATGAAACAGATTTGCTTCCCAAAGGATTCCCAGTTCAGGTTGTACACTAAAACACATCTAACTTTTCCAGATTGATATAGGTTGGTGAGCTTTTGCTTAAATATTAAATATGTAGTTATTCTTTTGTACTATCTGTTGTAGACAAATTCAGAATTTGATGTGAATAAAAGGAACCATGTGACTGAGAACATGAAAGCTTTAATCTGACCTTAATATTTTAGTAAAGTTAATAACTATTATTTTTCATATTAATTATTATTGGGATGATAGGGTCACTGGGTAAAAGGGATTGATTGTTGTCACATGATCCCTAAAGTTAAGGTGGACATGGTTACTGTAGTGGATAAGTCATTCAAAGGAGTGGGGAAAAAACCCTCTGACTTGGAGATGTTTGGTATGGGCTAGCTGATCATGGTGTCTAAATAACTGAAATAGAATGCTAGTCTGTTGAAGTTTTATTTGATCTGTATAAACAGGAAATCTCTAGGTCCACTGAGAAGGGGGTCTCACTTGAATCCTCAGAATAGGGAGTCATAGCCCTCAGTTTCTGGCTTAATTCATAGACCTGAAGCCTCTTGGTTGAAGGAGAGACTATGTATCCTTAAGAAAAGAACCTTCTACACTGACAGCAATTTATAATATCTTCCTGTCAGGACTTCAAAAATGTACTTGCAGGCATTTCCCAAGGTGGACCTTACTCGACACATTGGGGAAGGGAAAATAATCAGTCTATTTCTGAAATACAGTGGTCACCTGGGCTGTGGAATGAAGGCTTTGCACAGGGCCAGGAGTAGAGCAAGGCAAATACGCAGTGTTGGGAACAATATCTAAGGAGAAGCGGGTGTCATTCTGAGAATGAGTGTCTTTTTAAATTTTGTGCACTAAGTTTCTTGCTTGCCTAGCTCTAATCCCACCAGGGAGGGCTAACTGAAAGCCAGGAGACCCACTTCTACTCAGAAAAGAGGTAAAGCAAAGTACTATCACTTTCATGGAAGGAATACAGAGATCAGTGCCACTATCAAGAATTTGTCAGAGGCAGGAGTGGTGATTCTCATCACATTCTGATTGAACTCCCTTATCTGAAGACAACTGCACCTTAGAAATGACAGTGGGTTATTGTCAAATTTATCAGGTGGTGACTCCAATTGAAGTTACTGTTCCAGTTATGTTTCATTGCTGAGGCAAATCAGTGTATCTCATGTCACTTGGTTTTTCACCTAGAACATACCTTTTCTCTATGCCTTTTTTAAAAGACCACCAAAGTTATGTCAAGCGAAATAAGTCAGGCAGAGAAGGACATATATCATATGTTTGCACGTATAGTTGGATTAGGAGGAACTTAACAGAGGACCATGGGGTTCGAGAAGGGGGAAAAAGTTGAGGAGAGGGAGGGAGGCAAACCATGAGAGACTCTTGAATGCTGAGAACAAACTGAGAGCTGATGAGGGTGGGAGAGAGGGGAAGTGGGGTGATGTGCATGGAGGAGGGCACTTGTGGGGATGAGCACTGAGTGNTAAAAAAAAAAAAAAAAAAAAAAAAGACCACCAAAAGCAGTTCACTTTAGCTGGCAAGTCCAGCATTATACCTTCACTGTCCTCCTTAGAAATGTATCAGTTCTCTAGTTGTAGGTTATAATCGAGTTCATAGGAACTTTGAATGTCTTTCTTTCCACATAATGTCACCGTGATCCATTAGGTCGATGATACTAACCTGATTGGAGCTGGTGAGCATGAAAGAGATGCTACTCTGTGTATATTGTTATAACAATTATGCACCAGAGGAGGGAAATAAATACCAGAAAAAATTGATTACATATTTAATTTTTCTATCTCATAAAATTTACATTTCTTCTAGTGACATTTTTGTTAAAGTATGTTTCACTAATATTTTCCAATTCTTTTAAACTTTTAAATGTAGTGATAGTACTACATAGTATAATCTTATGATCTTTAATATCTGTAGAATTACTTTTATATTGTTCTTCTGTGTTTAGTTCGTCTGTTTAGCTCAATTTCCATCTTGAGTCTATCCAATGTTCATAGTATTCTAGGTGTAGACCTGTATACATTTTAGCCATCTGACTGCTGTGAGATGATGGTATCTCATTGTAGTTTTGTAAATCACTCTGGTAATATCATTCCCTATATTTTGATTACATGATACTGTTGAAAAGTTAAATGTCAGTCTTCTTATTGCTCCTTTGTAGGTAATAAGTCTTTTTCTATTGCACTTTCCAGCATTTTATCTTGGCTTTAGTTTTTAGTAGTTATATTACAGTGTCTGAGTGAGATTTTTCTTTTATTTATCCTATTCACGGTGGGGTCATAGCACTTAAGATAGCTCATCAGTTTTGGAAACTCAGTTTGGAAACTTATTTTCTCAAAAGCTCTATGTGCCTTACTCTTTTTATTTCCTCTTTTGGGACTCCAGTTGACTCCACATTTTATATATTTTAAGAATTTTTTCCTAATTTATTTTTATATTTTGCTTTTCCTTAGTCTATTGATCCATTTTCCAGTCAACAGTCTCTTTGGTGATATAAAATATTTTGTTAATTTATTATAATCATGTTATTTTTAATTTCTAGGATTTGCAGGATTCTCATTTTATTTATATCTAACTCTCTGTTCTCTGGTGACATTTTCTTCTATTTTCCTGAAAATATTTATATCATTGCTATGTTAGTCCATAATCTGGAAACTCCTAGATCTGGGTTTTATATGACTCTGGTTATATTGCCTAATTGGGAGGTACTGATCCCTAGAAATTTTCCATGGATTATGATATGCTTTCCATGAGGAATTACAGAAGTTCTAGATATCTTCCCTAAGGCAAGACTGACCCTATTCTCTAACAGACATGTAATAGTAGTTGGATATCCTCAATTCAATCTGAGATTGAGCACTTTGTGTGTGTGGTTTTTTTTTGTTTGTTTGTTTGTTTTTTTAATGATGGTTGTTTTTCTGATTAGTCTCTACTGATACAATGTAATCCTCCAAAAGACTCAATAGACAATTTGTGGTGTTTACCCTTTTTATTTACACGTTTTTATATTCCAGTTCTCTTTCTCTAGCAATGTAAGACTTCCAAAACCCCGCTGCATTTCCTTATAGGCTTCTTAGCTACAATTTCTGGGAAGATTATAAGGAGAGAAATGATTGCACATAAAAGAGGCAAAGAGTGAACAGTTTACTTCCCTGTATCACTTTTATTTATTTATTTATTTGTTTATTTATTTATTTATTTTGGTCTCTACAATTTAGGCCATGAAATCCTTGCTGCCTTTGCTGGCTTACAATCCATTTTTTACCCTTTATTATCTCATGAGTCCTCTGGTCTACCTTTCATTGCCAAACCTCTAATCATTTTCCAGTCTGTCAATCATTAGGTTCCTTAATCCATGAAAGGTGTTTTGTACTTATCTTTCTTACATAAATACAAAATCAGAAGCATAAGTCTCTCATCTGATGAAAATCATTGTTCCTTCCTTTCTTCCTTGTTGATATCATGAAACTGTATCTCTGAATCCTCGTCATTCTGTGATAAAAATAGTGTTGAGTTTAAGCAATAAAACTGTCACCATTGGGACACCTGGGTGGTTCAGTGGATTGAGTGTCTGACCTTGGCTCAGGTCACGATCTTACTGCTCATGAGTTTGAGTCCTGTATCAGCTCTGAGCTGATAGCACAGAGCCTAGAGCCTGCTTCAGGTTCTGTGTCTCCCTCTCTCTCTGCCCCTCATCTGCTCACATACTCTCTCTCCCTTTCTCTCTCAGAACAAATAAACTGTAAAAAATAAAAATAAAAAACTATTACCATAATTATGAGTTAATGTTATGAGTTGGGAATAATTTGCTTAAAAACTAAGTGGGAAAGGTTGGATTTTTTTGCAAAGTCCATGCTTAATTGCCCCTTTAACAAGAGTGTAGGAAAGCATCTCAATTATGTGATATATTTGTTGAGTACTCACTTAAAGCTAAAATTGGACTAGGCTGAAGTTCTCATTATTTACAATATCTTTGGAATGTGATTCTCCTAATGTGTTTTGTAAAATATATTTTTAGCTTTTAAGACACAGATATAGCTAAAATTATTTATTTTGACAATTTTAAAGCAAAATGATCACAGATATCATATTAGTGTTTGGTTGTACAATTTATATTTCAAGTTGGAAATTTAATTGAAAAGTACAAACACAAATACAATACATTTTTATTGTATAGGTGTGAGTAAATCTTACCATTATTAGCTCAGTGAGGTAACCTGACAGATGTTTCAGTTTCCTTGTCAGTATTTTGTTGTTTCGACATATTTTTATTTTATTCTTGGAACCCAAATATCAGCTTTTAAAATGTACAGGAAGAAGCAGACAGAAATGCTGAACTTTGTACTGAAGATGCTTTTGATATCCAAGTCATTTCCTGGGTCCAGGAAACAGTGCTATCTATAATTAAAGAAATGATGTCTATCACTCTCTCTGACCTAAAACTATTTCAGTGTGGAAAAAAAAAAAAACATTCAGAAAGATACATTTTTTAAAAATGATCTGAAATGTGCTATGAGACTGAACAGTAGCACATTGGTGAAATCTTTCACAGATACCTTCAGTGCATCAAAAGAGGCTATTTTGACGCCCCACCTTCATTTCATCCTCAAAAACAAAACCAAAATAAAATGAAAAAATGGAATATCTCATTCATTTAACCTGTATTCTCCTTCCCAACTTGTACAAGGTAGCACATAATCATTTCATTGTATCTTGTGTAGAATACATGTCTACATACTAGTCAAGGGAACTATAAGGGGAATCATAGTGGAAAAGAAAGAAAAACTAATGAGCAAAGAGCCAACACAACACACCCAAATAAAACCCTCTCTGTATTAGGGCCTTGTTTTCCTTTTTCTGCTTCATAAGTTATCTGTAAAAAAAGGAAAGAGAAATATTTTATATATTTACATTATTACTCATACTCTATTTCCCACCAACATTCATTATTCAACATACTTGTTTGGAAACTATTCTATATAATACAACAGTGCTGTATATTTTCATCCATTATAGTAGCTACTGATAATTACTGTTTTCTTCTTCTTCCTCCTTCCTCCCTCCTCCCTCCTCCCTCCTCCCTCCTTCTTCTTCGTAGTACACTGTTATTATTGCTCATAGATTTGCCCATGCTGCAAAAAGACTGTATGCTTCTTGAAAGTCAAAGCTTTGTTCCATCTTAGTTTCCTCAGCATATGACACAGTATTGTTACATGGTAAGAATTCAATACATTTTCTTGAAGAGTTGATGACCAAGTTTTATTGAAAATCTAGTCAAGCAGTTTGCCTCTAAATTATACAAACATACAAGAAGAGATGGTGAAGAAGTGTCCTTCTATTAATTAATGCATACATGTTGTATTGTTCTGGTACCAGATATTAATCATATCAAACACTAGATAAGAATGATAAGTTGAAATTGTCTTACTTCAAATGTTTTATAACCACTTTATTTAAATATATAAAAGTGTTTTTTTTTCTTTTGGCTTTAAAAACAGGTTATTTTTCCACATAAAGGGTATTTTGGTCATAATTTCCTAGAATAGCACACAAACAACCCCCAAAAAACTCTTTTTAAACAAGTTGAAATGTTACTGTTTGATAATATTTTTATTACTGACTTTGAGCTTAATTAAGTTATGTTTATATAATGTGATCTATATGATACATGTTCATAAATTGAAACATGCTTTATGGCTCAATATAAGGTGAATGTGTATTTTAATTTTTTTAATTTTTAATGGATAGGTGCACATTGATATTTGTGTTTTAGAATACTGCTTATTTAAATTTGTCGTTAATTTTTTCTACAAAATTATTTTTGCTTTGATTAGTGACCTAATAATCAGGGTGTCATTGGCAAGAGATGGTAACCCCAGAGTCCATGACCCTGTAGATTAATGACTGGTTTAAAAAATCCTGTTAATTACAAATAGCAGAGGTAAAATCTTGATTTTAGTGATAAGTACTTTTTTACTTCATATATATAGATTTTTAAAAGCTATTCTATTAACCTTTTCAGGTTTTTGATGGGGGGATATGTAGAACTTTTTCAAAGTAACTAGTTTTCTATATTGGCGAAACTCAGAAATATGGTTATTAAAATTAAAGAAAACTAATATTTTTAGAAAATAATTGGTCAGTCTTGAAAACCAAATTTAATTTATGAGGTTGATTTTTTGGTGAAAAAATGTACATGTACAAGCTTGGAAATCTCTCTCTATATATACTTAATATCTTTATATACTTTTTTTAAAATTTTTTTTATGTTTTATTTATTTCCAGGAGAGAGAGAGAGAGAGTGTGTGAGCAGGGGAGGGTCAGAGAGAGAGGGAGTCACAGACTGAAACAGGCTCCAGGCTCTGAGCTGGCAGTCAGCACAGAGCCCGACGCGGGGCTCGAACCCACGAACCGCGAGATCATGACCTAAGCAAAAGTCGGACGCTTAACCAACTAAGCCACCCAGGCGCCCCTTTATATACTTAATACTCAGTATTATGCTCTAATAGTTACAGGTACACTTCTAGGTGCAATATATATACCAGAGAAATAAGCATAAGGAATCCTCTCCTATAAAGAGCTTAATGACTATGGAGTTTAACAACAAGCAAGGAAATAAATATGTAATATTTTAGATGGATATAGTGCCTTTAATAAAAAAGGATTCTAGAGATGGTAAAAGATGGTGGCCATGAGGGAATCAGTGCTAGATACTATTACCAAGAAACACTTGCCTGAGAAGGTGGTAATAGGAAACGGGCCATGTAAAGTTTTCATGGTTGATGTGCTTGGTTTTGAAAATTGTCCAGCAAACATAGACTAAGCCACTCCTCTATTCCAAGGCCTCAGGAAAACTTTAGGTCCAACTTTCCTGATGGATCTTTATTTTCACACTTTCTTCATTGTTCTGCAAGGTTTAATTTCTGCAATAATTATTTTATCACATATATTGCCTCTGCTTCCCTGTCACAGGTTGTCTGATGCACCCTTGATGACTTAGAAAACAGTGTAACTTTTGTGGAGGTATGAATACATTGTAGCAGCGTTATTTTTTGCAAGTTGAACTAAAAACCCTATTGTAAATGTCATTTTCCCCCAGCCTGTTCTTTTTATCTATAGTTGTGATAATCAAAGTTACCTCCCATGGCAGTGGTCAGAAGGAAATTTCTAAATTAATGTGTAAAATAAAGTCTTAATGTGGTACTCCTAATTCGAGTACTATATGCATGTAAGCTATTAGAAACAATAATTATTTTTCTCTACTATTTTAATACCTAGCATGCAAACTAAGAGTAGATTTTTCAGAAAATGAAAGCTGATCAGATCAAAAAAAATCTTATTAATAGCCAGTGTCACTGCACAAATATTATGAAACAGAGGAAATGAATGCTAGCAGAGTCTCCTGGTAGTTGTAAGTGCTAGAGAAATGGGGAGGAAGAAACTTTGAATACTGAGTAATATATTTGTCTCTGCATCTTTTCAACTTTTAAATAAATGTGAGGATGGAAAGAACACTAAACTAAATTATACATCTAGAGTGCTTTCAGTGCATTTTAGTTTTTCATATATATTGTATTTAATCCATAGAAACCTCCTCCCAATTAAAAAAATGGTAAGATTATCTTCATGCATAGATAAAGAAAGAACATATAGATGATAATAAAACTGAAAAATATAGGATCTAATCTTAAGAAAGCTATCTATCAAGACAAACATGTTAGGAATGCCATGTCAACTTATCTCCACATTTAATAAGGAATCCCCAAGATAAATGGAAGAACTCAATTATTGGAATATATTCTCAAATTTCTGAGAGTATTTTTAGACTTATACTGAATAATCCATTTTGGGGGGCACCTGGGGACTCAGTCAGTTAAGTGTTCCCCTCTTTGTTTCAGCTGAGGTCACGATCTCATAGTTTGTGAGACTGAGCCCCGTGTCAGAGTCTGGGCTGACACCACAGAACCTGCTTGAGAATCTCTGTATCCCTCTCTCTATCCCTCTCCTTATGCTCTCTGTCTCCAAATAAAGAAATAAACATTAAGAAAATTCTTTAGTGATTCATTTTTAATATTAAGTGTAGATTAATTTTTGCTCCATTCATTTCATAAGATGTACTCAAATCAACATTTTTGGATCATGTCTTGAGAAAATGGATTATTAGAATGTTATTTTGAAAACTTAAATGGGTGTGAGGCCTTCTGAAAAAAAAAACTTTTTTTGGGTCACATTTGAGACCCATATGGCTTAAAGATTAACTATCCTTCTGTGTATCTATTAAATATTCAGATACTAGGGATATACCAAAGCAAATTTTTATTTTTTGTGCCAACAAGAATAATGCACAGATCCTTAATGGCTTTAGTTACACAATGGTTTCCTTGTGATAATAATTTCAGAAGTTTATGATTCATTGATTTCATTAAAGGTTAATAGAATAAAGCTTAGGACTCACAGTAAAATAGACATGTTCTGGGGTTTTCAAAGATCATTGCCGCTGGTTAAGAGAAAGGCACAGAGTGTGCTGAGATCAATCTCCACTCCTCTGGCACAAAATCAACAACATGACACAAGCTATTTCAGTGCAAGTGTTCTTTCATGCTAAAGAAGTAAAATGCTGAAGGTTAAGAGCCCTCTTATTCAGCACCTTTATTATGGAAACACGAACTGGATCGAATATGTCTTCTTTCATATTCTAATTCTCTCTAATCTTTCAACAAAAGCAAAACCAAAGTTTATATTATTCCATTGTACTTTCTGTTCTGAAGCAAGGTCTGTGCCAGCAGAGCGGCCCAGTTGGGACTGACGGAGATGATGCACAAGCTGGGAGAATGGGCAGTGCTCAGTATCCTGGTTGCTCCACTCAACTCTCCCACCCACTTTGGCTTTCCCTCCCCTCCCCTCCCCTCCCCTCCCCTCCCCTTCCCTTCCCTTCATTCATGCAGGTCAGGCAGTCATTCCCAAAATACTGCTATCTGTGGAAAGAAGGAAGGGTAAAGGGAAGTAATTTTGTTCTTTGATAAATCGTACTTAACAGAGGGAAATACTCATGCATAAGATCATTATTAGCAAAAGATGGCAGTTTTTCATAATGAGTCACTGCTGACATTCATAAGCAGACACCTTCCTCTGAAAGCTGATAAACATAACCTATGATACTGAGTTGCTATATGTTATTGATCATGATCTATCAATATTTTCTCTCACTAAAAACTTGACGGAGCTTTATAAAACTCTAATCCTCTTTTACTGTGTGTGAAAAATGTCATTACAAACTCAATTTTATAAAAAAGCTGAGTTGGAGTATTAAATTAAATTAGGAATATGGATAAGTTAAGTCTCACCACTAGATATGTCACTTGTTTGATGTAGAGCCATGGTCAATTTGCATAAGTGATTTGCGATTTAATTTCCTCAAATGTAAAACTGTGAGGTAATACTAAACCCAAATTTCTCTGAGGATCAAATAAGAAACAAAATGTTATGGAAAGACCATTTTTATGTGGCGTGTTAGAGAGTTTAATTTCTTTTTGATCACAGTTAGCAAAAGGCAGGGTCAGTTTCTGAAACCCAAGAAACTCAGAACCAGCTTCACTACATTAGATCATACTTGCTACCTAAGAAGTCACAGAACAATCTGTTCATGACATGAAAGGGAAAGAAGTGTGTGTGTGTGTGTGTGTGTGTGTGTGTGTGTGTGAGCGCGCACGTGTGTGTGAGGGCACGCGCAGGCTCATGTGTGTGTGTGCACACGTTCTTTCCAATTAGTGATAAAGGCAGACTTTAGACTTGTTTTCCTCTTATTTATTCCTCTGTTCATATGCTCTGCACCTCTAGCACATCCCCACAGAGCCGCTCTGAGTGTAGGACTGAGCCATAGGAATTGTTGATTATGTAAATGAAACACCCCATCTAAGCAGCTCCATGGAGAGAGAAAACAGCAAAGGAGTAAATCCAGACACGAATTGAGTTAATAAAGCCTGTAGGGAGTTCCGCTTATAGTTTTCTCTCATACAGAGCTGAGAAGTTTTTCATTTGATGTGGAATCTCATGGTTTTGCTGTAAATGAAGTTCATTCAATTTCATACTTGGGTGTGTGTGTGTGTGTGCGCGTGAGCACACATATATATGATTTGTATGTGAGTGTGGCATATGGGCATTGGAGCTTAAATAACTATACTTTTTTATAGTATAATCCTATTTTTAAAAAGGAAGAAGGAGAATTCAGATTGAGTTTCATTAAACATAAGGAATTTATGGGGCGCCTGGGTGGCTCAGTCGGTTAGGCGTCCGACTTCGACTCAGGTCATGATCTCATGGTTGGTAGTTCGAGCCCCGCGTTGGGCTCTGTGCTAACTGCCAGCTCAGAGCCTGGAGTCTGTTTCAGATTCTGTATCTCCCTCTCTCTCTCTGACCCTCCCCTGTTCATGCTGTCTCTCTCTCTCTCTCTCAGAAATAAATAAAACATTAAAAAAATAAAAATTAAAAAATTAAAAAACATAATAAACTTAAGATCTACTCATAGATGTTTGTTATGGTGTGAAAGTCCTTATTGGTTATTGCATATTTCATAATACAGAAACTATAACAATAACTACTTTTATCCTTTACAGTTATTACTAATATAATAGTATATATAAAATAGTAAGATGCCCTAGATTATGTGTGGTAAGACTTGATTTTTCACATTGCATTGATTTTTCATATTGAGAAATCTAATCATTGGGCTACAAGAAAAGCTAACTTTAGAGCAGAGTGTGCATATTATTACTTAATAGCTTTAGATGCACTTTTATAAAAATTATTCCAACTGTAGCCTAAAAAAAGGTATCACAAATGTATGTAAGGCAATTACCTTTTGCCAGGTGTACCATGATGTTACAAAGTATCCAAAAAGTTAGTCAGTTTTACTTCCATATTTAGTATCCTCATATAAAATTGATGGTTAGTGGCACATTGAAACAGAATCACAAAATGCATGTGACTTATTTTCTGTTTTTGTTTCACTTTGTGGCTACTAACCATTAATACTGTCTCGATCCTTTCAGTTTTATTCTCTCTCCTGTTTTCTTTAAAATTAAAATTAAAATTTTGGAGGGCCTGGATTGCTCAGTCAGGAAAGTGTCCAATTCTTGGTTTTGGCTCAGTTCATGATCTTATGGTTCATGGGATCCAGCCCCGTGTTGGGCTCTGTGCTGAGAGCATGGACACTGCTTGGAATTCCTTCTTTCTCTCTCTGCCACTCTCCTGCTCATAGTCTCTCTCTCAAGATAAATAAACTCAAAAAAAAGAAAATTAAAATTATAATTTGTTAGCATTTAGTCTTGCTGATGTCTGTCCCACCTTGCTTCTCCAGACAGTTATCTTACAGAATATTTGGAGACATAATGCATCTTGCAGAGAAGAAATTTCCCACATCTGTCTACCATATTCTATTATATTTAACCTCTATCAATCTACCATGAACAGAAACATTTCTCCTAGAAATTCTGCGGCCAGACAGCAGTTTTTTTCATGCTTCCTTTCCCACATAAAATGATATGAAATAACACAAAACCAAATAGTTTCCTGGATGTTGCATTTCATTTAAATCATAACGTTTGAATCGCGGGACTTAAGCAACATTTTGACATTATTTTAGTATCCACCATATTCTTCTACATTAAAAAGTAAACAAGATGAGTAATAAGTGTTTGAATGAATATGAACAGAACTTGATTTTTTCCCCAAAGGACTTTATTCATGGAACAAGAAACTCAATGAAATTGTTTTACATAGGACTGTTCTCTACTAGGGTATAAGAAGATCTCCTTTAAGTACAAGGATGAAATAACATATGTTTCTGTATAGAAAACTAATTTGCATACATTCTTCTATTTTCTGAAGTGAGATACAAGTATGATCATTTCCTTGAGAAATTAGACAAAATAAGGAATAAACACATACAACTTCTGAGAAAAGTTCCTCAAAAATCATATGTGATTGAATTCTAAAATGAGCATGAAGACAAGTTCTACAAGACAAGCTTTCAACAACAGCTACAATTGAATGTGTAGGAAAGGGAATGGCTTATATATATATTTTTTTTCCTTCTTCTTGTCCTGAAAGAAGAAATGCTCTTTCAGGACAGGCTGATACCACCGTTTATAGTACAAACAGGCAATTATCTGTTTAGGAACCTGATATCCTGGCAATTTTTCACAATAAAACCATCATATTGGCCCTTCACTCTATGTAATAAATATAGTTGTTTACACAAAACATTCCTTTTCTTTAAAATAGAAATTTCTAAAAATTATGTACAATTGATGGTGGATCTACTCATGTTGCCAAATTTTTGCCAGTATCTAGTTTCTTTCTTTGTGTTTTTCTGCTGGTTCATTTACCAGTCAGCTTCTATAGTTGAATTGTTCCAGAATTCACTATCATTAAGTAAATTGCCTTTCTTTACTATTTTTGTGTTTTGGTAATTGTGTTACTTTTAAGACATAAGATCCAAAAAGTTTTTACCTTCATATGTGCAAAATGCCTTTCTAAAATATGGTGCATTTTGTTCTTAGTCTTTGATGGAGTGGGATTAATTAGACACACACACACACACATAAAGTCTATATGCAGTACTATTATGTGCCACCTAGTATAAATTTTAAAGTATTCCATTTTATTTTTGCTTTTTTATTATTGATTCTAATTCAATATTTTTAAAGTTATGAGTTACATCTACATAACAAAGTAGTATTAGAATCATAATTCTAGATATTGTTTAAAAGGGATTCCATGTATTTGATGAGTATGATATAATTATGCATATTTATATTAGATTAAGCATTAATCTAATGAATTAATGAATCATGAGTAAAATGTAAATGAATTTTCTGATAGCGACAATATATTACACAACAAATAAAAATCTACTTCATTTTAACATTCTAATTTTCCATAAAATTAAAGTAAAAAGAGAAAACATATAGGTACTCAGAGTAAAATTCTTTAAAATTTTATACTTAAATAACATATAGCAGCTTTCATGACAATATGTAGATAGTTGACCCTTGACCGATACTGGGGTTAGGGGTGCTGACCCCATGCATAGTTGAAAATCTGTATATAACTTTTGACTTCCCAAAGACAGCCACTAATAGCTGTTGACTGGAAACTTTCCTGGTAACATAAATAGTCCATTAATATATAGTTTGTGGGATTCCTGGATGTCTCAGTTGGTTGAGTCAGCTCAGTTCATGACTTCAGCTCAGTTCATGATCTCACGGCTTGTGAATTCGAGTCCCATGTTGGGCTCTGTGCTCCTGAGAGCTCAGAGCCGGGAGCTGCTTCTGATGGATTCAGTCTCCCTCTCTCACTGCCTCTCCCCCACTTGCACTCTGTCTCTCTCCCTCAAGAATAAATACACATTTTTAAAAAATTTTAAAAATACATACTTTGTAGGTTTTATGTATTATATACTGTCTTCTTAAAGTAAGCTAGAGAAAAGAAAATATTACCAGAAAATCATAAGGAAGAGAAAATACATTGTAGTATGTATTTATGGGGAAAAATCCAAATGTAACTGGGCCCATGCAGTGCAAACCCTTGTTGTTCGAGGATCAACTGTATTTTGTTTGTTGTTTGTACATAGAATTATCAAAGAAGCTATTTTCCTTTATATTCAACCAATATGAAACACCTAATTCTTTCACTTTACATACTAGTATGATTCCTTAGATGTACAGGGATTAAAACAATGAAGTAGTTTTAACATTATAAAACCATATGGTATTTAAGTGCTCACTAAGGTAGGTCTACCTTGCTGGAAGCTCACAAAAGCAAAAATCTGCAGCAAGTTGCATCCAAGAACTAATAAACACTTAGGTATGTTGTCACAATTACAAAGGCAGTAGAGTATTGCTTCTGTTTTCTCTCTCAGTATACCAAGAAATATCTCCATTATTGAATTCATCAGAAGAGTTAGATCAGCATGTCTTGTGCATTTAAAAACTAAAAATATATTATGAGACATAAAATTCTTTAATTTTCCCTAAACTATAAAATAACATATGCTGAATTTTTGCTTACTTTATCAATAAGTATAGACATTTTTCTCAAGTTTTCTTAATCTTCTTTTGATAAATATTAGCAATGTTATTACATACTTTCTCTCCTCCTGCCTGTAAATGAGCTTAAGCTTCACTCATTTTTAAACAAACCAAAAAAAGTCATTCCCTTCAAACCCACACAGGCATGCACTATACTATCCTTTATCTATAAAAATTTCTTTTCATTTTCCTTTAGAAGCAGTTTCCTAAATATTCTATACATGCTGTGTCTTCCTTTTCAGTTCAACATTCTCTACTCAAATCATTTGAATACTCTACCTGTCCCAGGACTCGAAACATTTTCTTTGCTGAAGATCCTCAGTGAACTGCTCTGATCAAGTGAAGATTTATATTACTTGATATACTACTATTATCTTACTCGAATTTGCTATAATATTTAAGACTATCGATTTTTACTTCCTTATAACTGTTCCCACTTCTTACCTCAAAAAACTTTGTCAGCTTTTTCTCCTGTATTAATGATAAATGCTACACAAACTTTGCCAAGGGCTGTATTTCTGCTTTGTGTCCCATAAAATTCTATAGTGTAAATTGTTAATTTCTGCTTACCTTTTTTTTCCTCATAGTTTTTTTCATGTTACTACATATGTGGTAGTAATCCCTTAGCTTATATATCCTTAGGGACTGAAGTTTTATACCTGTACTAAGTGGTCTTAAGTCAACTACTTATTTGTTGCTTCTTTTGTCTCATTGGTTTATCAAACCCTGTAAATTCTGTATTTAATAATCCTTCCACCCATAGATCACACAACTTCCTGTGTTTTCTCATTGCTTTCACCCCTCTGCACCAATTGGCATAGTTCAATTTTTTATTCTTGACTGCTGATACTTTGAATTTTTCCTTCTTTACAACATCATTAATCCAGACCCTTATTGTAATTCTCTTAGATTATTGGAGCAGCCTCCCACATTTCTCTCGTTTCTTCTCTTCTTAAAGGTACTCTCCACAGCTATTTCTAAAATACAGTTTGCCCATGCCATTACCTTGGTTGAATACAACTTTTGCTCATGGGAGCCTATCCAGTAAGCACTGAACTCTTTGTCATATTATGCCAGAAGCTGTATCATTTGGCCTTGCCTGAGTGTCCCCATTCTGCCGCTCACCCCTAGTAATTCTGAATTAGGTACATTTCCATGATATAGCCATGTTTTCCATATCACTTTCTGAGATCTATATCATTGGATTGCAGGTTATATACATCATCAATTAAGGGCCATTAAATATAAATTAGTACCAAAATATTGATAAAGTTACTTAATATTCTCTCTTCTCTCTTTGCTTTCTGTCTCCCTTTTTTCATGTTGTTGCTCTCATACCTAATTATACTTCCACCACAATGTCTTATTTTGCTGAATACTCATTTAGAACATGATGACTCATCTTTCCTTTTGGTAACTTAAGATGAAACTTATCATATAATGGAAATCAATGTTACCTGTATAGATTGGAACAGATTAGAATAATGAAATAAATCTACCATGTGAAAGATTAGGTACCATTTTCTGTCTTTTGCCTTCTAAAAGTACTAAAGTACTAAAAGTGCTGAAAGGATTTAATATTTCTGAGAGGCCAGAGCTTTCTGAGAAATAGGAGACTTTAGTCAAAGGACATGCCTAAAATGTTAATGGATGGTTGGATATTAAGAGACCTTCAGAAGAGGTTTGCCTCACTTTAGGTAATATAGGTATATATTTAGGTTGTATTAGGTATATACTTACATATTAATTAGATGTATATTTCAAAGGAGATAAAAATCCTGGGCAGTAAACTTTCCCCACGGAGACATTTATTTATATAAAGAACCCAGGGTTCTTCCCTTTTCTACCCCAGAAGAATAATTACGTTGAGAAGATTCTTTTTGTCTCCTTTTCTCAGGACAGGAGGGGAAATGTATACATAAGCTCCTGTCATTGTATAATTGTGTTTCATTTTCTATATTACTGACATTAGGACATAGGTTTATATCTGATGTCATTGTATCACTTCAGATGAGGGAATAATTAAGGAAAAGGGAAGCCAATGTATTATTATTATAAAAAAACCCAACTCTGATATTTAGTATAGAAAGCATGTGTTTGTGTTCAAGATAAAAAGCATAACTATAGGGGCGCCTGGGTGGCTTAGTCGGTTAAGCGTCCGACTTTCGCTTAGGTCATGATCTCGCGGTTCGTGGGTTCGAGCCCCGCGTCGGGCTCTGTGCTGACTGCCAGCTCAGAGCCTGGAGCCTATTTCAGAGTCTGTGTCTCCCTCTCTCTCTGACCCTCCCTTGCTCATGCTGTCTCTCTCTCTCTCTCCCCTAGAAATAAAATAAAAATATTAAAAAAAAAGCATAACTATAGATATTAAAAATAATCTCATAATAGAAAGAGGATTAAGACCTATTTAAACTCTATATAATTGAATTTCAACGTTCATATAGCTTTCCAAATCTCATATCCCAGTTCATTTGGATAGGAATGGATGAATAGAATGAGGGAAGAGGTTTTGTCTAATAATATATATAGCACTGAAAAGATAAATGTCAAGAATAGAGCTCTAAAAAAGAGAAATCTGGGCAAAAAGCACACTTAGAAGTGGTGCCCCTCCACTTGTACAATGCTTATGTCAACTAAATCCATTTTATCTTAAAGACTTCAAAATTATGGTGAAGGAAACAGATTTAGCAATTACTGTATGCTTAGTGCTTAGATCAAGTCTTAATTGTCACACTAAAAGTAGAATGAAAGTACAAGGTAGTTATTATATTCTAGATACAAAAAGGACCAGCATATAAAGAAATCAATAAATTCAATTCACCAGACTGTCATAAGTAGTATTGGTATTCACATTTCAAATTTGTATTTGACTTTAAAATAAAGCATTTTATAAATGCAGCCTCTCATCTCTTCAGAACAGTCTCTTCTTCCATCACAGACCAAGATTATCTGTCAACTAAAGAAAAAATATCATATGGGAAATTATATTTTCATAATTTAAAGAATCTGTAAAACATCTGTGTAGAGTCTACCAATGTTTACATCCATCTAAATTATGAAATTAGAGGGAAAAACATTAAAGACAATATAAAAATACTAATTTACAAAGAGTTTAATTTTTGATTTTTTTCTTTCTATATGGAAGTATGAATAATTTATTTGAGATACACCTATTTAGGATGGAGCAGCAAAAATATGAAATAAGTGACATTTCACAAGCAAAATTTCTATATTACAATTAATCAGGCATTAAAATGGTGAAAGTAACAAAAGTTCCTTCCAAGATGCACAAGAATAACAAATTATAGGTAATTCCCTAATGTGACCACCTAGTAAAATAGATTTTACTATTTCATGGATCAAAAATAAGTGGTCGTTCCTATAATGTACATTTATCTATGTTGTCACTTGATTCTTAAATTTAGCACTTCTTACCACTTCTCTGGGCTTTATGCTTTTTTACCTCTCTGGATCCAATCTGTGACCTAGAAGGCAGGAGCCAAAAATACGTCATAAACTTTATGTATTAAAAGCTAAGTTACAGAATTCCTGGAGAACTCATTCATTTAATAAAATCTCTAAATTTCTACAATGATTAATAAAGATGTATGTGCACCCACATCCATACCCCCACCTCCCCTGTCCCAACCCCCCCGACATACACAACAGCACAGAGGGTAATTCTGACCAGACACAGAATTGTTGTTTTCTTTATTCAGTGATATTAGGGCTGAGATTTTATTGAAGTCTTATGAAGACTTTGGTCTCAGAAAGGCCAGGGCATACTATAGGGGTGTGACTTTGATGTAGTTCTTGCCAGTGAAATACAAGCAGATATTGATTAGAAGCTCTTGAGAAAACTTTTACTTCCTGAAAAGACTATGGAACATCACACAAAGTACTTCCACTGTCGCCAAGACCCCCTCTGTGTGTTAAATGTGGAATAAATGCATAATATTTAAAGCTGCTACATCCACATGGCTGTTTTGTGACCATAAGGAGAAAGCCAGGAGACCCACAGAGTCAGAGTTTTCAGATCCCTCACCTCCCGACTTCTAGAATAGTGTTAACAGCTGTCTTAATATCTTCATGTCATGTGAGAAAACTAAAACCTTTGGGATAAAACCTATTAATTTTTCTTTCCTGCTACTTGCACCCCATGCTTTTCTTACATATTTAGTCATTCATTAAGCAATGTTTCTTTCCATTTTAATCAGTTGATTGCATTTCATAAAAGTGATCCTGGAAATAGCAAGACATGAATACCAAGTTCCAGGATCTAATCAAATATAAGTGTTACCCACTACAAATAGTAAGATTTCACATTTAATCAAATGTAGTATTGCTACTAACACAAATCTTATGAAAGAAGATTCATACCTCAATCCTGGCACAAGTTACCAATGCAAATTTTAATACTATTAAAAGGGATATTCTTTGTATTTGCGTCATCTGGGTATACCAAGTATTAAAACAAATTTCTTTTTTCTTGTTACTTCATAGTTAGCTATGTAAAAGCTCACTAAAATAATAAGCAATGCATGAAGTAATTAAATATATAATTTGGAGTTATTTTTGAAAGGTCACAATGATCATGATGTTTCATGAAGAGAGTCAAGTCATATATGCTTTAACAGTAAAATAGCAATGGATTAAAAATACTTTTTTCAAAATATTAAGTATTTAAAATATGTTACTCCTATTTTCTTCTTATTTCTGTCTCTTTTCATATATATAAACCTATATATGCTGCATCATGAAAATTACAACCTTGTGAGATATCACAAAAACTGAAGCAATCTGTAACTCAAAGGACATGGAAAATTCTGAAGTGTCTGCTATGTATTACTTGAGTAACTAAATGTAAAAGAAAGTTAAGGTGAAATTGAAATATTTAATTTTAGTTCTATGCATTTTCCTACTTCTCAACCAATTATCAGTAGTAGTAAGCCATTGATGATCTAAATAGTTAAAACTATGGCATTACTTCTACATTTATTTATATTCAAGTATACAAGCAGGGGTCTCCTGGGTGGGTCAGTCAGTTAAGCATCCAACTTCAGCTCCTATCATGATCTCACAGTTTGTGAGTTAAAGACCCGCATGGGGGGGGGGGGGTCTGTACTGACACCATGGAGAGTGGAACCTGTTTGGCATTCTGTGTTTCCCTCTCTCTCTGCCCCTCCCCCGCTCATACTCTGTCTCTCTCTCAATAAAAAACAAACATTAAAAAACATTTTTAAAGTTTCAAGCAGAAAGAATTTCTAACAGGCATATGAATTGAAATAAAAATTATGAAAATGTTATATATTTCTGTATTAAACTGTATATAGGTGTATATACATATCTTGAAATACATGCATATGTATAATTTTAGTAATAGAAAGCAATGAGTTTTCTTAGATACCAATGCTAAAATAACATAACTAAGGTTTAAGAAACCCACTAGCTTACAGTTATGTTTGTCTATGTAAGGTTCTTTCATTTCCTGTCTATACATCAACATCATTTTTCTTAATGCTGAAAATTATATATAATTTTGTATATTCTCATAGCTTTGTTTCTTTCCATTCCTGTTATTCCATTGAATTTGCTGTCATAGTTTCCTACAACCTAATGAAAATGAGTAATAGGTTAATTTACATGAGCATAGTCAGTCTGAAAAAAGTTTTAATGCTCACTCTGCCCTGAAATGCCTTTTTATTTTGAGATTATATTTATGAGTAAAGCTATAGGCTTTCATATCCAACTAATGTGTGGAAAATTCCAGTAAATCATTTTGCTAAGTAATATTTCATGTATATTTTAACCATTAAGACTAAACTAACTATAGCCAGTGTGTTGAGTAAATGTTATTTAATATTTAATGGTAACTATTAGAAATAACCAATATTTGTGGATAGCGCAGTAGAAGTGTATGTGCCTTCAGTGATATTTAGACTGTTAACTAAACGTAGACAATAAAGAATGGTGGATCTATGTCAAAGCAGATTAAGTGAGTCAAAGTATTAATCAATATTTTCTTTTTCTCTTTCTTTTTTTCCTTCTCTTTCTTTCTTTCTTTCTTTCTTTCTTTCTTTCTTTCTTTCTTTCTTTCTTTCTTTCTCTCTCTCTCTCTCTCTCTCTCTCTTTCTCTCTTTCTTTCTTTCTTTCTTTCTTTTCATTCAAGGACATGCCCTCCAAATGACAGATTCTCAATTATTCTTAAAATCATGGGGACTAATTATAGTTTTTACTTACATCTGCACTTAGGTAGAGATAGTCATAGAGAGGGAAAATCATGGAATGAAAATATCCCAAATTCACAATTATAGCATTTGTTTTTGATTGAATGTGTTGGGTTGCTTTATAAGTTTGGTTAAATAACTAGGCTAATAATCAATTTTATTTCCCAAATAAATTTTACTAAATGTCTATTCCTTTCAAGATATACTATCATTTATTCTTATCTTACTTCATTAATTTTGATGTCATTTTCAACATGTAGCATTACTAAGAGGGTTTATTTCTTGATAACACTTCATGTGTTGAGAAAAAGTTAACAAACCACAATTAGTCAGTTTGTACAGGGAACATACATTGAAAAAGTCTAAGTACCTGAAAAGAGATCTCATATTCATATCATTCGAGTCTTCTATCAGCAAGATTTAGGAGGAAATTTCAGTAACATGCAGTATTGTATGCTCCATTGAAATGACTGTAGTATGTTGCATCAGTTTAAATATTTTGTTTGTAGATGCCAAGGCAAACTATGTATTTGCAAAATGTTATGTGTTTAAGATACTTTTGTTTTGATAGCAATGCATCAAAAAAATGAAAACATCAAATATATAGACATTTGTCATCAAGAATTGTATAAACATTATTAAAAGGTGAAAAGGACTTTTAGATGTAGAAGACAGTGATCTTTTGTTCTCTGTATTATATAGAGCATTAAATCATGATTTCAGAACATGTTGTTGTTTTTATTATGTTTTATTTATTATTTCTAAGCCTAAGGTATGTTACAGGAACCTATTGAATGGACTCAGCATTGCCTTCTGAACCCATTGTGATGCTAGTGGGATCCCAAATCTCAGTGCTGTTGTTCGGGACTCTTGTAAACAACATCTAAGAAACAGCCAATTTTCCTGGGTTTAGTAATCTAGGCAGAGCTCCAAAAACACAGAAAAAAGCTGCAAAGATCATGGCTAGTGGGCAATTGTTATGTACTAATTAATTTTTTTAAGAAATAGGAATAGATCTTGAGAAATTAGTAATACACCAGGGTTAAATATTGCCAGTGGAACTTCCCCAGGCATGGGGTGGGGAGTCCCTTGTATCATCAAGTTACTTTATGAAAAGAATAAAATATCTGAACAATTTTCCTTGACATCACTACAATAAGAACTTAAAAGTGTTCAGAAATGTAATACTATAATTCTGTCAGAATTGATTTGTATAGTCAAACTAGCATAGGACTTAATTCTTGCAAGGAAATTCACCGGTGGTAATAATTGAAAATTTGAGTTTGTGACTTATTTGACACAGGGTTGTGGAAAATTCTGAGAGAATATTCCTATAAATTCATATGTGAGGGCAGATCCTCCTGCAGTTTTTTCTTTAGACATAATGAGAGAAAAAAGTCTGTCCTACTTTCTCCAGCCAGATCACTGTGAACAAAGAAGTAAAGACAATGCTCATAATAAAACTTTTTCTCTAAAGCCTTCATTCAAATGTAGCATGAGAAATGAGGCCGCATTCATGGGAATTTCAAATTGATTTTAAGAACTATTGAGTACTGTATCCATAGGAAAATTCAATTCTCATTTTAGAGTTTAGGGATATATATATATATATATCCCTAAATGTGTCAGTGATGATTCAAACTTCAAAGCCCCAGCTATAATTTGTATAATTTGAATCATTTACATCAAAACAAAGAAACATTTTTTTAAAACCTGAAAAAATATAATCTTTATGTTCATATTTTAGAGAAGCTTCTATAATTCTTATTTTATAACTCTTAACTGAAATTTTTAAGATAAGGAAAATAATTCCATGTGAAAAGCTTAGCTATGCTCTTTCCATTCTTATTAAAATTTGATGTGAAATAGCCATCAAAAGAAAACCGAAGCAGAGATTTTTAAATTCAGATTTCTGAAGGTATCATTAGGTCCCACTGGCCTCCCAATGTAACCCATGTCTTTCATTAGCATTATTAAACACATTACCTAAAATAAGTTAGTAGTAAAGCATAAAATTCTTAGAAATATAGAGAAAGGTCTATTATACTCATAGAAGCATGTAACAAAAACATGATGGCTTGAATTAACATAATCGATATTTGGTGCTTTCAAAAACAGAGAGATGTAACAATAGCATTTGAATAGTGGACAACTAAATGAGAAGTAAAAAAAGAAAAGTCAAGAGTATGCTTTTAATTTTTTTTTAACATTTACTAATTTTTGAGAGAGCACAGCAGGGGAGGGACACAGAGAGAGGGTGACACAGGATCTGAAGCAGGCTCCAGGCTCTGAGCTGGGAGCACAGAGCCCAACGTGGGGCTCAAACTCACGAACTGAAAATCATGACCTGAGCTAAAGTAAGACGCTTAACCAACTAAGCCACCCAGGCACCCAGAGGCACCTTTGTTTTTAAGAGACGAGTATGAGAAATATTTTTGTCCTCACAATAAAAAATGTTCCTTTTATGTCATATCCTTACAAACATGACTTCAGCTATAAATCTATATGTGGTATTCTTGATAGTCTCAATCAAAAGTTGAGGATTTGTTTCTCTCCTACTTTTTTCAACTGGTTGGTCCTCTGGCCCTGCATCAAAATCAGAGCCAACCATATGAAAGTAATATCACAGTCTTCAGTTTTAGAATCTACGCCCCTTCTCATTTAATTCTGATCTTATTTCATTCTTACTATGACACTTTACACATTTTAGAGCTAGTTAGAAGGATAAAAATGAACTGAAAACCATTTTTATAGTACTATATACTATTCTTATGCAAGATCACAAAAAGCAATATGCTAGAAACACATTTAGTAGTTTTAGCTTGAGAACTGTGATAAAATTAGACAGAATAAGAACATATTCTTTGTTACGTTTATAAAAGGATCTTGTAAACTCACTAAAAGAAGGAGGAATTAAAAATTCTCTAACAATTATTGATGACTTTTTTAAACATTTACTGTCTACATCTTTATAATAATTTGAAGTGTTCTATTTCTCTAAGGATAGAAATCTACAAAATTTATTTTCTATAAACGAAACCAAGGTGAAATGAATAAAAAAATAAGTTCAGTATATATTACCTCACCTTATCTGGAATAAAAATATTGGAATTTTTTTTCTTGAGCTACTCATATTTAAGTAGTATGAATAATGGCTTGACCTATTCCATCCCTAAAAGGCCATTCCTCTAGGCATTGTATTACACCACTCATAGCAGTGTGCAAATTTCAAGCAGTCCTGAAGCCTCATCTTGGGATGTTTTCAAGTGGTAAGCGTGCATACAGATGCCTTAGTGAAAATGTTTCCTCTCTGCTGTAAAGTTTAATGTAAAAACCTTGTAAAATCTTTCACCTCCTTCATCTGTCCAATTATTCAAAATATATTCGACACATCCTATGAGTAAATATTTTTTTCAAGATCAATTCTAATAATAATAGAAAACCATCCATTTTAAAGAAACTGCATCAGCCAAATGGAAAATCATAAACACATTTTTTCCTTCTTACATCTTCTTTAATCTTTTCTTGCCAGTTTTGAGTCATTACAGTAATCTAATGTGTAAAAACATTAGTATATACATTAAGATAAAGTCTTCACAAGATTTTGTAATGAACAAAGATTACAAGATTACACTATAAGATTTTGGCTAAGAACATGGATAAAATTACCCCATCTTTAGTCACACTAAATATAATCATAAGAGAGGCTTTGAAATACATCATTATATATTTATGTATATAATGAAATATATACATATTTCTCCTGAAGATAAAGTATTAAATGTGAACTTTTTTTGTTTAGTAAAATATCATTTAAAATTTGCTTGCTGTTAAATTTGATGTCATAGCTATAGATATTGTTACATTTTTTATTATGCTGTGCTAGTTATTAGTCTTCAGTTTTATGTATCAATTATGGTTTCTATGCAGTCATTTCTACTCCTTACTTATGGACATGTTTAAAGAAAAGTTCTCTTGGTCTCCCATTATTGACACAATTTTTAGGTGATGTTACATGAATAGAAAAGTTCTGCCATTAAGTTCCCTACATTCATAGCTTTTAAAGAAATATGAAACCCAAAAGAATGTGCAAGTTATGTACAAACTTATAAAACATATAAATGCAAAAGAATACTTAACTTAGAATAAAAGTTTAAGTCAAGGATTACCCTTTGAGTAAAGAGATTTATGTGCACCATATATTTCAAGCTTCTGCGTTAATTAGCCAGACATGTTTTCTTATAATATCATCCTGCATCAGAGCTCTACAATTATTGCATTTCTTCAGTGTGTCTTTTATATATTTTTCCCATTCTCTCTGTTGCCAGACATATAACAATAACTCCCAGCCATTTTCCTCTTCTAAAGGTTATTTGCAGTCTGTCCAGTTATTGACTGTGTTGTTTCTGATTTGTTGGAAAAACTCAGAGTTTATACTGTGTTTTCCTCTCTCACGCTAAGGAGTTCTCTAATTTTATACAGTATAAATTAACCCTTTATCTTGATGAGCCAAGAATGAAATGTGTTGGTCTGGCTTTTCCTTTCTGGTGTGCCCAGCAGGGCTTGCACACAACCGTCCTTTGACCTTGTAGGTATGCAGTCCCTGATTATAAAAGAAACTCATACAATTTTTATTCCAGAACCAAAACTATAATAGAATGATCTGGGGGTAAAAAAAGGATTTCAAAATATACAAGATCTCTGTACCTTTTGTAAAAGCTAGATATTGCCACTATAAAGTAACTATTATGATTTTTGTTACATTTTCTAACTATTTGCAATAGTGGCAAAGTGCAGGTAGAGGAATAAGCCTTTCTTAAACAATCTGACCAAACTCAAAAGGAACTGCAAACCACATAAATCTAAAAACTGCTAAAATTCTGAAAATAATGAAACTGTGACCAAAATGAATTTTGACATGTATTTTTTTTCTGCTTTTGAAAGATAGATGTCTGCAAATGAATAAGTGACAATTTTTTAAATTTTTAAAAATGTTTATTTACTTTTGAGAGAGACAGAGACAGAGTGTGAGAGGGGTAGGAGCAGAGAGTGAGGGAAACACAGAATCCAAAGCAGGCTCCAGGCTCTGAGCTGTCAGCCCAGAGCACAACATGGGGCTCGAACCCACCAGCCGTGAGATCATGACCTGAGCTGAAGTCGGAGGCTTAACCAACTGAGCCACCCAGGTGCCCCAAGTGACAATTTTTGGTAGACCAATATAGCTGGAGGAGAAAATAGGAACAAAAAATAGTAAAAAAGATATGAACAGCATGCTATCAGACTGCCTTCATGTTACCTGTATGTTGTATGAACATAGGAGAAAGGCTAATTACACAGGAATATATTAGATGCCTATATGTGTATATGTATTCTATGTAACAAACTTCCCCTAAGTTTAGTGACCTAAAAACACCTAACATTTATTATCTCAGAATTTCTGGGTGCTGCTTAATTGGGCATCTCTGCCTCAGGGCCTTCCAAAAGGCTGCAGAGAAGTTATCAGACAGGTAAACTGTCAGATCAAACTCAATTGGTGGAAAACATCCTTTCAAGATGCTGGCTTTTAGCAGGTCTTAGGTTTAGCAGGAGACCTCCCCATATATCAGAGTTTCTCCATTGTGGAAGCCTTTTTCCACAAAGGAATGGTTAAGAGAGAGAAAGTGTAGGAGGGAGAGAGACAGAGACAGAGAAGAAAAGGAATTGTCTTTTTGTAACCTCATCTCAGAAGTGATGCTTTATTGTTTGCCCTGCACTTTAATTATAAAAGAGACCCTAGATACAGTGCATCATCAAAGAGAAAAGTATACAAATTCCTGTGGAACACAAGGCAGAGAAGGGCCATTGAGAATCATTTTAATGACTGACTACCACAGTCCATTTTCTATGAGTACAATATTTCTAAACACAATATAGGAAAAAAGGTTTAATAAACGGTAAGAATTTAAACTTGCTAAGAAGAAAATTCCAAATCTCAAAAAATAATAAAAGAAACATCACCACTGATATAGAAAAACAGGCAAAAGTTATGGTGGAAAAAAAAGAAAGAAATTACAAAAGTACACTATTGAACCGCTAATCCTGAAAACATTGTTCATTTCAGAAGCAATTAAAATTAAAATCTGCTTTCCTTATGTGCTGTTTTTAGTAGAAAGACAAGAGTTCTTTCTTCATGATAGATCTTAAATATTGATTATATATTTGACTAGTCAGCTACACAAAAAGATATCTTAAACCCATTGTTTAAAAACTAAAAAATGTATGCCTAGTGTAGAAAAAAATGGATATATTAGATTGCTTATTTTTCATCTTATTAGTTGTCTGTCAGTTTATCATAAAATTAATTTCTAATAAAATTGGAAAAATGCCTAATATGTTAGCTAAATAGCTTATATTTGTAATTCTGTAAATGGCTTAAAATTTAAACTTAAAAATTGTGATTGAAAATTTCTGAAAACTTCTGAAGACTTACGTACTCCTAGGACTGGAATTTTAACAGATATACAAATGTACAGCTATAGGATAATTATTTATCCTCTACATTAGTTCAGATTGGTCAATTTTGATGTTCCTATTTCTAATTTTTTTTTATTTTTATATAAATATAAATATTTGGAGACCACGCCAAAGCGACTATCACACATGACTATGGCAGCATGTCTACCCCCCCATGAGTTCTTCTTTTGAGAGTAGATTTCCAGTATTCAGAAGTGTATGATTGTAACACTTTCATATCCTCAGAATTACTATTATTATCATGTTGTCTACATCAGTTTAGACTGTTACAACAAATGCCCTGGGTTGAGAGGTGTTATGCAGAAATTTATTCCTCACCGTTCTGAGGCTGGAGGTCTGAGACCATGGTGTCCATGTGGTTAAGTTCCACTGAAAGCCTTCTTACTGATTTGCAGACAACCGCCTTCTCTCTAGATCTTCACATGGCAGAGAGGAGAGAGGAAAGCAAACTCCCTTATCTTTTCTTATAAAGGCACTAATCCCATTCATAAGGGCCCTATCCTCATGGCCTAATTACTTCTCAAAGGCCTTGCCTCCAAATACCATCATATTGGGGATTAGGCTTCAACCTATGAATTTGGAGAAGGCACATTCAGTCCATAACACTTGTCTTAAAGAATATATTAAAGACTGCATATAATCCATTTATACAACTGTCCATTAAGTACCACAGTTGGGCTGGGCACTTGGGCATGCGTTGTGGAATCATAGGTGCCCCGTCTGACAAATGTCCTGTTAGCATCTGGAGTGTTTTCTATGGAAATTTAAGACATTTTAGTATTCTCTTTATTTGTTATGACCTTAATTCCAAACAAACAAAAGAAAAATTATTCCATTTTTAAATATTCAGAATAATTTCTGTGTGCTTACATTCATAGTACATACGTAAAAATAAATATTACTTAATTCAGTCATGAATCAGGGTTTCTTTTTTTATGAGTCTGAATTTCTAAAAGAATCATATTAGTAATAATGAATTAAGATGACTAAGAAAAGCAACATATACACTTTAGAAGCTATTTCTGTATGACAGTATATCACGGAAGGAACATTGGACATACTTTTTATTCATTCTTAGGTTAACAGCTAAAAATATGTCTTAAAATGTTAGAAAAAAAGTGATATCGTTTGTCTGTTAAAATTGACATCATTGCTAAGCAGTGTTTCATTTTCTTCCAGGAATCTGGCAGCAAAAGTATCACTATACATATATATAGTGAAGAAGTTTAATTGTCTAAAAATTAAAGGTCATTTAATTGTGTTACTTTTGAAGCAAATATTTAAATAGAATTTTGTTTACTTCTCTAAAAAATTCACAAAGAAAATATGTAGAGATTTTTATTTTAATTTTTTTTTTTTTTGAGAGAGTGAGTGAGAGAGAGGGGCAGATAGAGACTGTGTGTTTCTTTAGCAGGATCCATGCTCAGCATGGAGCCCAATGCAGGGCTTGATCCCATGACCTTGGGATCATGGCCTGAGCTGAAATCCAGAGTAGGAGCCTCAACCAACTGAGCTACCCAGTTGCCCCTAGATTTTTAGACCTTTAATTTAAGAAACAAGACAGTTCTGCCCATTTCCCTCAATGACTGTACATTTCCCTTCTTTATGTTTTTACTTCTCCTTTATAGATAAAATATCTATAACACTATCCCTAGTTTCTAGCTTCAACTTATAAAATAGTCATCAAGGATAACCATCTATATTTTTCAAAACTATATAATAGAAAAACATAATTTCTAAATTAGACATTTTCACATAATTAAAAAAATAAATAAGCACTTAGAGACAGTGAAAAACCGCTTTCTCAATCTTGGTCAATATTGAGTCAGGATTTAACACCTGCCTGACATTGTACAGGTTTGCAAATCTCATGTTATCTGACTTTATAGATCAAGCCAGGACTTGTTGTAACTTACAAGACTTTAATTAGGTTTAGTTTCATGGCCATGTGCCTATTACTCAAATGTGTTGCCTTTTAAAAATTATACCAGTAAGATACTGGCACAATTTCAAGTTCATTTCCCTGCAGTCATTGGAGAGACATAACCCAGAAACAACCAGAGTGCTTATCTCAAATAAAAGTGCATAATAGCGTTATTTGAATATCCACGTGAAAATAGTGATTTCAGTTTACTTTGCATGGTAAATGTAAATCAGGAAGACTGCACATTCAGCAAATGTCAGAAGAGCTTCAACTTCAGCAAATATTAAAAGAAACAATAAAAATCTATGAATGCTATTGAATGATACAAGCACCAATTAAGAGAGTATTTAGTTACTTGAATGTAAACTAAAGATACTAACATTTCTTTCTTAACATAATGGTAATTATAATTATTGTTGTGGTAAAATATTTAAAACTTGGTAAAAAATAAACCTATATATTTGGAAATTATGATTGAACACATAGATCAAAGCATTTAAGTAGTTCTATCTGAAAATACTCTACAGTGCAAAAAATAAAAAGGCAGTTGGTTAAAAAGATCCGCAAGAGGCAAGTTACATTTTTATTTTGTTTCGTTTCATGTGTTTTATTACATCTTGGCGTCTGTAGGATTTTTAAAGGCAAAGCTGTGTTACCTCACTGTTAAGGTAGAATCAAGCCCCAGGACATCTCTGAAAGGTGATCTTACCTCTTTCTGCACCATACCCATTCATTCTTCCTCTGGGAAATGTCTAATTTGTCATCAGTCTTAGACGATTCTTTGACATTTCAACACCCTCATAGTATTTCCCTACAGAGATTTATGAGGATGATGACTAATATTTATTTACTTGCTGTGTACTAATAAACACCTATTTTGATGGTCTTGTATGTAGTTACTTTAATTCTTGTAACAACCCCTTGACTATTTATTATAATAATTCTCATTTTTACAGAAAGGTAAATCAAGGCACAGTGATGAGACTCATCCAAGCACAGAACTAGTAAGTAGCTGACCCGGGATTTAAAACTAAGCAGACTGTCTCTACAATCTGTGCTCTTACAATTTAAATAGAATGTATTTTTATTTACATATGCCCTTCTATGACCTCGTTAAGTATGGAAGCTTATAATTATTGAGCTCTAATACATGCTGAATCCGAGGGGCATCTGGGTGGCTTAGTTCGTTAAGCATCCAACTTTTGATTTCGGCACAGGTCATTATCTCACAGTCGTGAGTTCGAGCCCCACATTGGGCTGTGCGCTGACAGCACAGAGCCTGCCTGGGATTCTATCTCTCTCTCTCTCTCTCTCTCTCTCTCTCTTCTTCCCTCCCTTTCTCCTGAAAATAAATAAACATTAAAAAAATTGAATCTGATATAGAAATGCAAAGTAAAGGGAAAATTCTTAATTTTATTATTACCATCATCTTTCTTAAACACGAAAACTGTAAGAAAACAGTTAACCCTGTAGAAGTCAGTATTGTTGTTTCTTGATATTTGGGTACCATCAGATCACTTAAACTCAAAGAGCAGTAGGTTATGTAGGTTTCACCTTTAATATAAACATGAAATAGATAATTTTAAAAAGCGGCATTTGCATATGTAAAGTAGGTTTCCTATTCTAAGAGATTCTCAGCCTTCACCATCTCAAGGTCAATGCTATGTTTACTATATACATATAATTTTTTAATGAATCATTTTTCTTCCCCAGTAAACTAAATGCTAAAGAAATATGAGCAGATTTGTGTGAGGAATTGTCAGTAAATATCCTGATCAATATAAAAATTGGACAAGCCACATGCTAAAGTCACATTAAATTGAAAATTAAGGATAAATCCATAGGAGGATTGTAATATGCACAGATGGCAAGGATGGACCCAGTTGCCTTCCAGCCTGTACCTGTTCTGGAATATATGAAGCTACATCTCTACAATATCTTCACTATATTAAATGTTGGCTGGTGGCTGCCAAAATCTAAAAGGATTTCTCTCTTAAAAGAAAATGAACATGAAATTCACAATTAGAAAAAACATATTTGCATATATAACAGAGGTTTCATGCTCTATGAAAGTCCTAATTGAATAATACAACCAAAGTACAGGAACGTAATTTTCTTAAACTAAACTATATTAATATCTGTAAAAAGCTAGAAGTTCCAAATTTTAAATGAGCAGAATAAGAAGCCCATGCTTTAGGTTCATGGCCAATAGCCCAGAATAGGAAGCAACCTGGGAAACAAGAATTTCTCTTCCCACTGTTAATTATAATCTATGAGCTGGTCCCTTTTGGTTCAAGGTACAGAAACTCAGTTAGGACTGCACTGGGCCCAGATGGTTGAATGATTGACTGGCTACCATATTTGTGCCAGATTGGCCCATCTCTCTACTTTTTCATCCAGGTCCATATGAACTAGAAGACTGTATATGAAGGAAATAATTATGTTACAAAATGAAAAATAAAATATTTTTAATATCCAGAAAGAATGACACTGAAAAATTTGGGAACAGTTCTTTAATCTAAAACATTAATGTAATATGTTTTCTTTCTTAGATATTTTCAATCATTAGAGATTATTTACAAAGATTAAATATTTATATTTAAGCTAAATCATAATGGTAAATCTGTATAATGACAAACTCCATATATTTCTGTAATTTTCTGTAGTAAAGTTCCAAATTTAAGCAAATTCAGAGACATGTGAACATTCATTTTAATATAGCAGAGCATTCCTTGCTTAAAGCAGAAGAGAATATTTTTGCCTAAATCATTGTTAGAAAGAGTTATATATGTATATATGTATACATATTTGGATTGATTAAATTAATTCTAGTGTATTTCTCAGTGAAAGCTCATTTATATAACTTCATGAACCTGAACACAGCATTCTAAAAAGTATTAGCATAATATTATGCTTTTCTAATATTAATATATTATTTAAAGTAGAATACTATAAATTTAATTTGTAATAAAATTTCTATTTATTCTGATGATCAGATTTGAAAATCATTAGTATAACCTGAATAATATAATAAACAGAGCTCTTAAATGTAAATCAATATACTCTTATTTTTGTCTGATTTAATTCATCCATGTGATTGAGGAGAAAGTCTTGATAAAAGAGAAAATTATTGTAAAAGCGAGTTCCATAATCAGACAGTGGAATATTATTTCTGTCATTGCCAAATAATGAGAGTGTAGCAATTTTATGTCCAATGGTATTTTTATTTCTGACTCTATAATTTATTAGAAGCATGACAAGAGGCTATAAAGTTATATGTAAATCTTGGCTTATTTTAAATTTTAAATGTGGAGAATTGGTTGATTTGTATCTGTATGTGTTCCTATATATTTATGTTATTTTATATGACATAATAATGTTATATATTATCCGAATAAAATGGCATCCCTTTTTTATACTTATAGGCACTTTACAGACTGGTAATTTGCCCCTTAACTCATTTACCTATGCATCCAGTCTTTATTGCCCAGGATCTCTCAAATTCACAGTAAATAAAACCTTGAATGAATATTGTGTATTTTGTAAAATTTGCATTAAAATAGTTTTTTGTTGTTTTTGTTTTGATAGTTTTCCTTAGTCTGGTGGTACTGCATATTTCTTTCATTACGATTTGAAATTTCTCTCTCAAAAATGTTGATGTCCATTTAGCTTGCATTTTTCAGATTCTTTTTTCTTTTTTAAATTTTTTAATGTTTTATTTATTTCTGAGAGAGAGAGAGACAACATGAATAGGGGAGGGTCAGAGAGAGAGGAAGACACAGAATCTGAAACAGCCTCTAGGCTCTGAGCTAGCTGTCAACACAGAGCCCAACGCGGAGCTCGAACCCACGAACCTGAGCCAAAGTCAGATGCTTAACCGACTGAGCCACCCAGGTGCCCCAGCATTTTTCAGATTCTTAATTCAGTCTTTGCTGTGAGGATGTTTACAGTGCCATATAGAGCTACAACTGTAACTTATGGAAATTCCTGTTGGTCTCGAAAGTACAGTCTCATTTTCTCCTTTATTTTTCAGATGGCATGGTAATAAAATGAAAAGAGAGTCTTTAGTGTCTTTAGTAAGTAATAAATAGCATTGTATGGTAACAGTAACTTCTAATTGTGTTCATAGCAAATTAGTTAAATTAGTAACAGAAGGACCTTTCAAATTATAAATTTTTTCTTTTTACTCCAAATTCTATTAGATTGCAGTCCTAGTGTATTTCTCAGTGAAAGTTAGCTTTTTCACATGGAAAGCTATGTGGGATTTGAAGAAACTTGAATAATTTAAAATGTAGTATTTTGGCTTCTATATCAGTTATTAGGTTTTAATTGATTGACACCGTAAGAAAGTTAAAGTGTCTAAGAAAGGAGCAATGGCCTGGGATTCCAGGACTTTGAGTATTATCTTCAATCTTGATTTTACCTAGTTCTTTTCTTTTTTCATTAAAAGGTCACATCCTCTCAGAGTATCCTTTCAATGCATAAATTAAAGAGATTGCATTCCATAATGAATAAAGTCTCATCTAGCTAAACAAAATTCAATTAACCACTCTAGCCTTTGATGTTTTGAAATGGTCACTAGTATTAAAATGATAGTATCCTTCTTGGAAATATCATGGAGTACCTCATGTCAACCATGTAAGATTCTTTATTGAATATTAGAAACTTAGAGTACATATGCCCTGTAGTAAATATGCACTGTAAAGAGATATGCTCTATAAAAACAAACACAGCAACATTATAAAAATGTTGCATATAATTTGTAAGTAGAAAAATAATTTCTAATGGTCACAATTTTGTCATGAAAAATGAGAATGATTATTGTTTAAAAAAAGCCTTTTCCAAATGCAGTACAGATTATGTTACCTAAGTTTCTATCCTATTCAAATAAACAACTATTATTAATTTGATGTTTCAGCCTAATTTCAGTATTCTGTCAATCACTAAAAGCAATCAGTTAAACAGTTAAGAGTACATTTATTTTTCTTGATTATTAGCTAAATGTATTTATTAAAGAAAACACAAATTGATTTATTTGACAAATAGTACCAGTATTCCTTTGAAAGTTTGTAATTTTCCTTTAAAATAGCCAAGTAACATTGTTTAAGATGGAAATAGTGATCGCATTAATAACACAGAAATTGTCCAGGTTGGTACTAAGTTCACATTCAATATTTAAATTCATATACAATATCTAGATTAACTATGCATTTATATATCTTAAAAATATAGAATCTGTGTTCTACAGAATCAATTCTAACATTTTAAAAAGTCATTTATTCATTTTTGATAGAGGGAGAGCAAGAGCGAGCACGAGTAGGGAGGGGCAGAGCTACGGAGGAAGAGTGAAAGAATTCCAAGCAGGCTCTGCACTATCAGCAGAGAGCTGGTGCAGAGCTCTGCCTCACTCGTGTCCTGAGTCCAAGTCAGAAGCTTAACAGACTGAGCCACCCAGGCATCTCTAATTCTAACGTTTTTAATGAAATTGATTCATTATAAATTCTTTATTGATCAAGTAAATTATAACACATTTTTTTAAGTCAAGGAATTTTATAATTATCTGTTCTCAGGAAAAGTTATCCATAATGACTGGATTATTATAAATACATCCACTTTTAAAGTATGAGTGTATCACAAAACTCAAAGTGTTTTCTCATTAAAAAGAAATTCTTAAAATTTTATCTACTGAACATCTGCTTTAAAGTTAACCAGATGTTAAAACTTGTTTTAGTAGACCAGATGAAACGGAACCTATTCAGTTATGAAAAACCCATACACAAATAATTGTCTAGCTGTTGACATGTCAGCTGTTGGGCTTTATTATTCTGAAGAGCTATGATGATTCAAGTCAATATTTGTTAAAAAAAAAAAAAAAAAAAAAAAAAAAAAAAAAAAAAAAAAAAAAAAAAAAAAAAAAAGAATTTATTGCAAAAGTTTTAGGCTGCAAACCGGAAAACTCAACCCTGCAGGAGCAATGAGTTCTGAGTTGCTCAGTGACCAGAGGGTTTTTATGAGGTTAATGAGAGAGTCATTCGGCTAGTGCAGCTGATTGTTTGCCTAGTCTTCTTCCTTGTTTGGTTCAGGGCAGCTGAAGGAACAGGAAAGGGCTAGAGATGTGAACAGATGTGGCATTTAGTGATTGGCTGGTGTCCTGTGCTGATTTCTGAGAAAAGGTGTACATTCCTGCAACTTGTGTTAGGTAAGGTTAAGTTTCATTTTCTTTAATGCACCTATGTTGGCCAACTCCAATTTGTTCCTGACATATGCAACTCTGTTTTAGTTTTAGATCCACGGTTTTTTTTAGGATGACTGAATAAGTATGCACATTTAGAAACTGAGCATAGAGGTAATTGTTTAAAAGTTGATCTTAATTGGCAACTGTCACCCTTATTAAAACATTAAAATAACAACAACAACAAAACATTGAAATGCATTTTGATTTAAAATTCTCAGTAACATATCTCAACTGTATATGTTGAATGAGATGCATTATGATAGTATCACTTAATTGTTAAACAGTAAGTGATCTGGCTTTCTCCTTACCTGTCTCTCTTTGCTTCTTTCTGAAACCAAAATTTAAATGATTAAAATATATCCTAATAAACCAATTATATATTTTCAAGAACCATTTAGTTTGAACTTTCACAATAAAAAAAGATACCTTTGAAATCTGATCTAAAGGTGTTTTATGCAGCATTTCATGTCATCTCTCCAACAACAATTCATTTCCTGAAAGCTATATCATTTCCAATTAAGAATTGCATGTCACAAAAATGATTTGGTTCTCTGCAGCCCTGACTTCCATTAGATAGTCAATTATTTATAACTGGTTGGAGCTTAATTAAATAAACTTAATTAAAATTAGATTAACCCTTTTCACAAAGCATTATCCAAGTTATATTAAGTGAAGGACAAAAGACACTTTAACATCATCCTTAAGCAAGGGGATACTTGAAGGCTGTGCTTAAAGAGATTGCATTATTAAAATTTAAAAGCAGACAGTTACAATTAAAAGATACTCAAGCTAGCAATGTAGCTCTCTTCAGAAATTCAGAGCTTCATGGGGCAGTTTATTATAGATAATGCTAAAATGTTTAATTTCCAAGTTAAGCCACTGCCAGCAGTTTCAGTGGTGACTTTTGAATTCACTATTAGATAGATTTTCGTGTTCTTTAATACAATATTAGTTGAATAGTTTTGTGCTAAGGAAGTATTTATTTCAGACTTTTGGTCACTGGATGGAATCAGTTCTCCTTTTTAAGATTATCCCATCAGGGACTTGTTTTATTATTATTATTTATGTTTAAGACATGTGTTAGGTTTTATTTGTTTTCTTCATATCGTTTTGTTTTCATTAATTATGCTCAGTTGAATAGATAATCCATGAAATCCTTGGGGGAGATATTTATTCTATCTTTGGGTTCTGGGAGTTCAATGACTGTTCTTTCAGAGCAATGGTTCTTAAAATGTAATATGCTACACACACAAACACACAGAACACCTCTCAGGGATATGTTTCATTTGTGTGTGCTGTGTAGGTACACATAAGAGTTCTTTTTAATAGACTTATTCCCCATAGATGTTGATTTAATTTCTTTGAAGTAGAACCAAAACATGCACATTTTTATGTGGAACAAACATAATTCAGATGCAAATTGTTTGTTTTCTATTTGAGAAATAGCCCTTGCATTCCCTTCTTGTTTTATTTTCCAACCATTTGTCCACTCAACAATTATTTTAAAATAATAATATAATAAATATCTAAGTGCTACAACCTAACTAAATAAAATTATAGTTCTCCTCTTGGTTTTATGGTTATGTTTTTAAGTTCTTACTTAAATTCTGGTTAGTTAACATACAGTGTAACATTGGCTTCAGCAGTAGAATTTAGTGATTCATCACTTTCATATACCAGTGCTCATTTCAAGTGCCCTCCTTAATACCTATCATCCATTTAGACCATCCCGCACCCACCTCCCATCCAGAAACCCTCAATGTTTTCTCTACAGTTAACAGTCTCTAATGGTTTGCCTCCCTCTCTCTTTTTTCTTTTCCCTTCCTATGTTCATCTGTTTTGTTTCTTAAATTCCACATATGAGTGAAATCATATAGTGTTTGTCTTTCTCTGGCTGACTTATTTTGCTTAGCATACAACTGTCTAGTTCCATCCATATTGTTGCAAATGACAAGACTTCATTTGTTTTCATGGCTGAGTAATATTCCGGTGTGTACACACGCACCACATCTTCTTTATCCTTTCATCAGTTCATGGACATTTGGGGTCTTTCCACAATTTGGCTATTATTGATAATGCTGCTGCTATAAATATCGTGGTGTATGCGCCCCTTTGAATCAGTATTTTTGTATCTTTTGGGTAAATACCTAGTAGCGAAATTTCTGGGTTGTAGGGTAATTCTATTAACATTTTGAGGAATCTCCATACTGTCTTCCAGAGTGGCTGCACCAGTTTGCAATCCTACCAACACTGTAAGAGGGTTTCCCTTTCCCTACATCTTCACCAACATCTGTTATTTCCTGTGTTGTTAATTTTAGCCACTCTGAGAGATGTGAGGTGGTATCGCATCATGGTTTTGATTTGTGTTTCCCTGATGATGAGGGATGTTGAGCATCTTTCCATATGTCTGTAAGCCATCTGGATGCCTTTGGAAAAATGTCTATTTGTGTCCTCTGCTCAGTTCTTAGCCGGATTTTTTGGTTTTGGGTGTTGAGTTTGATAAGTTCTTTATAAATTTTGAATACTAACCCTTTATTAGATATGCCATTTGCAAATATCTTCTCCCATTCCAGAGGTTAACTTTTAGTTTAGTTTGTTTCCTTCACTGTACAAAGGATTTTATCTTGAAATCACAATAGTTCATTTTTGCTTCTGTGTCCCTTGCCACTGGAGACATGTTTAGTAAGAAGTTGCTCTGAATGAGGCCAAAGAGGTCACAAAAAGCAAAAGAAAACTTCCTATGAAGTATAATTAATATAATCAGTCACAGGAGATCATACTGTGGCATTAAAACAAGAAAATGTTAAAACATCAACCAGAAAAGAGCTTTTGGAAATTATGTCCAGCAAATACAGAGATAATGGGCCAGTAGCAGAAAAAGATGAGTATCGAAGGGTTACTGGAGAATATATCTAATAGCCAAATAATACAGTATCAAGAAGAAAACATGGGAAACAGAGAAGAGGAAATTATCAAAGTAGCAGTACAAGATAATTTCCTACAAAGGATGTTTTCCTTAATGAAGGACAAGTACAATGAAATAAAAAGAAAAATAGATTTATAGACAGGAGAAATACCAGGGTACCTTAACACAACTGGGCAAAATGAATATCCTTAAATTTCCCACTGGAAAGTGTTGATATAAAATTCATCAATGCTCAAATGTGACTGTGCTTTTTAATAATAATACTGGAATTTAGAAAGCAATATAGATCAATGCTTTAAATGAGAAGAAATAATTTACACCTTTTAGTTCTGGACGCAGTCCAGTGATCACATACAAGTTTAAAATAAAGTTATTTTCAGATGTGCAAAGTTTTAAAAATTTTTCTCCTGATGAATGGATATCAGGAAACTGCTAGAAAATATGCTTGAACAACATAATGACATATAGGAGGAAAATAGGATTCAGCATAAAGTAAGATGACCAGTTATTTGATTTATTGACTGTGTGTAATCTATATGATGAGAGTTAATTGTCAGTATACTGAGTAGACTTAGAGATTCTATACAACTCAGTTAAGTTTTTTGTTTTAGAAAGCCAAATACTAATTGTAAAGGAAATCAGACTTTGAATGAAAGAGGAAGCAAAATCATATTGAAAAATATTTACAGTTGTCCTAAGTAAACACATTATTGATTTAATCAAAATAGTACATAATAATATTGGAAGAATGGTTGCAGAGGAAGGCAGAAGAAAGAGATTTAAAATATGTGTTGTAACTAATAAAAAGTATATCAATATTTAGTAGCATAGCATAAAGGGTTTATTTTTTAATTTTTATAATGTTTATTGGCTTTTGAAAGAGAGAGAGAGATATAGAGTGTTAGTTGGGGAGGGACAGAGAGAAAAAGACATAGAATCCGAAGCAGACTCAAGGCTCTGAGTTGTCAGCATAGAGGCTGCCCAGAAGCTTAACCTCACTAGCTGTGAGATCATGACTGAAGTCAGATGGCCAACTGACTGAGCCACTCAGGCACCCAACATGCCATAAAGTTTAAAAATATAAAGAAAAAAATGTTTTTAAATAACAAAATGTAAAGGAAATCCTGTAAGAGCATCAGGTTAAAATTTTTTGTATGTTTTAGATGCCTGATTCTGGAAGCAGGATAAGATAGGGGCAGAACAACTGAATTTTCTTTTCCATTACATGTTTGTGTATGTGTGTGTGTGTGTTTGTTTTAGTAAAAGTTACCTTGAAAGGGAAAAAGTAAGTAATAAGCAGGTAAATAAAATCAATTTGATAAGCATACAAATAGTTTTTAAAAGTGATTAAAATCAGCATCCCTAATGCAATAAATAAGTATTCACATTCTCCTCCAGTTAGAATCTAGCTTTTTTAAGCATCTGCCACTATACAGTTATAAAATTCCCCAGTGACTTTAAACTTTATGTTTATTATACAATACATTATATATAATTTAATTGTCTGGACTGCTCTACAAATGAAAAGTATTATGTTTATGGTTGTACAGAATTTGACAGTGGATTGAGTTATAGAAAACCAGATGAAAGGAGAATTTAGTAAAAGACAGCTAAAAATCTTTGACCATACATAACCAGAAAAAATAAAAATGTAAAAAGAATACAGATGAAACATTAAAATTGAGAATATAATGAGAAGATATAATACAATACTGGATATTTTTCTCAGTTTTTTCTTGTGTAGTTGGGTTCGATTTTGTTTGTTTTGTTTTATAACTGTATTTTTTTTAATCAGATCAGTTTAAATTAAAACTAACTTCATTTATTTTCATGCACATTGAGATCCAAAGAAAGGCACTTTGAGAATTTTTGAAAATAGGTTACAATTAGTACTCAATAAATTTAAGGTTCAGTGTATTTTGAGTCAGTAGACAGTTAATAAACTAATCATAAATCCATAATCCTTTTTTTAAGTAATCAGAAATGAGAAGATGTAAGATAGTAAGTACTTCCTGCAATCATTGAGCCTATAATGTGGGGAGATATAAGATATATACATAAAAATGTACAAAGCCAAGAAGTAATTTTGTAAGCCTTATATTTTCCAGTCTTCAGTAAGAATTAAGAGTATTTTGGGGTTTACTTAAACAGCAGTTTTGAAGCCCCACATTCAAAGATTCTGATTAATCAAGTTTGGGGAAGAACTCAGAGATCTACTCATTATTCTAGTGCATTTTAGTCATTTATAGATAAAGGTTCAGGGAAACTGTTTTAGACCCTCTAATGAAATGATATATTCACTTAAAAAGGACATTGTTGGGGCGCCTAGGTGACTCAGGCAGTTATGCATCTGACCTTGGCTCAGGTCATGATCTCAGGGTTCATGAGTTAGAGTGCAGTGTTGGGTTCTGCACAAACAGCTCAGAGCCTGGAGCCTGCTTCAGATTCTGTGTCTCCCTCTCTGCCCCTCCCCGACTCATGCTCTGTCTCTCTGTCTCTCTCTCTCTCTCTCTCAAAACATAAACAAACATTAAAAAGGAGATTGTTATTCAGGAAAACAAAGAAGAAAAGCCATATAGAGGAACAGTGGTAGGCCCATCTAAGTCCTTTACGGGGAGACTACCCAATCAAGCTGGTGAGTCCTCAATTAGCTTTATACATATGTCTCTTATTATAATGAGTGTGGTAGCCTTTTAGAAACTGGTACTATCAAATTATTCAACTAATACAATTTGCTTTACTTTGATTACATGCTTACTAGGCATCCTTCAGATCATTTGCTATTAGGTGCTGTGGCCGACAGGGGTAGAGTATGCTCAAATTCACGGAAGTATTCAGTCTACTCTAAAACTATATTTCACATAGTAAATCAAACTATAACACTGACTTTTCTATCCATTTTTATAAGCTTTGTTAGTATGAGATGACATGTGTGAATCTAATTAAGTCTGAGATACTGCAAGTTTGTCTTCTGAACCTTTAGAGCCAAATCTTGGACTTTGGTGAATTTAATGAAATCTTTTTAAAAATTAATTAATTCACTAAGTAATTATTTTTGTATTATTTATTATTGGAGGATAATTGATATACGATGCTGCATTACTTTCAGTTATACAAGTGATTTGACAGTTACATACAAAGTCTGACAGTTAAACAACTGAGCCAGCCAGGCAGCCCAAGAAGTCTGTATCTCTTAATCTTCTTTATTTATTTATCCATTCCCCCACCCACTTAACCCTCTGACAACCACCTGTTCTCTGTATTTGGGTCTTTTTTCTGTTTTCTTGTTTTTGTTTGTTTTTAGGTTATACATATAAGTGACATTATATGGTATTTGTTTTTCTCTCTGACTTATTTCACTTAATATCCTCTAGGTCCATCCATATTGTCATGAATGGCAAAATCTCATTGCTTTTTATGGCTGATTAATACTCTATTGTGTATGTATACACATACATATACACACATACTATATTTTCTTTACCCATTCATCCATTATGGACACTTTGGTTGCTTCCATATGTTGGTTATTGTAAATAATGCTGCAGTGAACATGGGGGTGCAGATGTCTTTTTGAGTTAGTATTTTCATTTCCTTTCTATAAATACCCTTCAGTGGATTGACTGGATGACATGGTAGTTCTACTTTTCATTTCTTGAAGCTCCATGTCGTATTTCAACTTATATTCCCACCAACACTGCACTAGGGTTCCCTTTTCTCCACATCCTCCCCAACTATTATTATTTTTTGTCTTTTTGATACTGGCCATTCTGATTCGTATGACGTGATAACTCATTGTGAGTTCAGTTTCCTGATTGATGGCTAGTAGTGTTGAGCACTGTTTTGTGTATCTGTTAGCCATCTGTGTGTCTTCTTAGGAAAAATGTATATATATTAAGATCTTCTGCTCATTTTTAATTGGATTATTTGTTTTGTTCATTTTTGAGTGTATGAGTTCTTTATGTATTTTGAATATTAACTTCTTATCAGATATGTCCTTTGCAAATATCTTCTCCCATTCAGTAGCTTGCCTTTTAATTTTATTGACAATTTTCTTCACTCTGCAAAAGCTTTTTATTTTTATGTAGTCCCAATAGTTTATTTTTGCTTTATTTTCCTTGCTTGAGGAGACAGATCCAAGAAAATATTGCTAAGACCAATGTCTGAGGATTTACTGCCTACGTTTGTTTATTTGTTTGTTTGTTTTTCCTTTTAGGAGTTTCATGGTTTCAAGTCTTACATTAGGTCTTCAATAGATTCTGAATTTTATTTTTGAGTATGATACAAAGAAAGTGGTCCAGTTTCATTTTTTTTTTTTACAAAAGCATAGTAATCAAAACAGTATGGTACTGCTTCAAAATTAAACGTAAAGATCAATAGCACAGAATACAAAGCCCAGGAATACGTCCATGCATATATGATCAATTAATCAAAGAAATCAAGAATAAATAAGAAGAAAAAGACTGTCTCTTTGAAAAATGTTGCTGACAGGGGTGCCTCAGTGGCTCAGTCGGTTGAGCATCCGACTTCAGCTCAGGTCACGTTCTCACAGTTCGTGGGTTCGAGCCCCGCTTCAGGCTCTGTGCTGACAGCCAGTTCAGAGCCTGGAGCCTGTTTCAGATTCTGTGTCTTCCTCTCTCTGACCCTCCCCTGCTCACTCTCTCTTTCTCTCTTTCTCTTTCTCTCTCTCTCTCTCTCTCTGAGAAATAAATAAAACATTAAAAAAAAATGTCGATGACAAAATTGGACCAGCTACATGATAACTTTTGAGGTTTCTTGCCATTAAATGAGTTGGGATGAACTAATGACATCATTGTCCTGCTGACCTTTTCTTTCTATGGTATGTATCTGGTAAAAGTATACTTACCAGTAAAAATTAAAGAAAGTCAGAAAGAGTTGACGTATGGGCATGATTTTGTCTAGAAGTTCAATGTGCTATCCATTGAGCTAGGCACATGGGCATGATTTTGATAACTGTATGGCATTTGTTTATAATATATGGAAGTAAGGCACATACACGTATAATTATGAAGAAACAATATAAGCAAAACTGAACAATATAAGCAAAGTTGAACAAGGCAAAAACAATGATAGTGAGCTAAATGTACGTAAATTTCTTTAAAACATTGAACTCAGTGAAAGAGAAGGGAGAAGGAAAGAGAAAATTGAGCTATGATTAGTTTATAGAGTCCCTCTAGTACAATAGTAAGAACATTTTGTTCTCTACATCTTGTAATACTGTCAAATTTTACAATGTAGAGATGACCAAAGCACCTAGGTAGACCTCCCAAAGATATATTTTGATAAAAAAACTGATCACTAAAACTATTTGTAAATACACAGGTAAAAATTTCAGAATAAGGAAGCAACTTAGTATTGTTCATATTTAAAATGTTTCGTGATGTCGTACTCATTTATATCATCTTTTGGCATTGTAGAAGTAGAGACACAGCAAATAACAGTCATTATTTTGAAGTTATCCTACTCTGTTAGATAAGCTGAGTGGAAATTAATGACATACTTCAGCCCATACTTTATGCCGTGGGCATTTGCTCTTCCTAAACCTATAGTTTCTATATTGTTTATTAAGTTCTCTTCATCAAGGATCTGTTAAGGGTGATGAGTAAATTATTTTTATGTTTTTTGCAGTTAATATCCTTATCTCAAATGGGTCTTTTTTGGTTTATCTATTTCCTGTAAAAATAACTGTTGACTAATAATTACTGATAGCCTTTTTTCCCCTGTAAGTATATGTCACATTTTAATAACTGAAAATTATAATTGTCCTTGATTAGAACAAATTTACCTTGACACAGTGGCTTAATCACTGGGCTTCTAGTAATTACTTATCCCCTCTTAAAAACTTCAGTGAAGCAGGTTTTGGTCTTATGCTTAAATAATAGTGGAATCCATATCCTAGAGCTATGATACCTTGAGTCCAGAGTGTTAGAAATAATCTTGCATTAACCATTTTCCTATTAACAAAGAAGTGGAAAGATATTTTTATTCTCCCCTTCCCCCCCAGAAGGCTTTGAAAATTAAACTCATAAATAAAGTGAAGGGAAGAAAAAATACAATATTTTCTACAAAATCCCAAAACAATTCATGCAGAATATGTGATTGAACTTTCTGCTTACTATAATGGAGAGATTAATGAAATCATTCCTCATTACTAAGACATGTCAATCCTTTAATACATTTAACTTTTCCATAATATGCTTCTCTTTGACTCATCTGACCTTGTAGCAAATGTCCTCTGGATGTCTTTTCCTGAATACCAATTATGGATTTAGTAATGTTATTGCAATCTTTGCTCATTTTTGAATGATAAAATGAAAACTATTCCTTTATAATAGAATACAGGTTCTGAAACAAATATCATTCATAAACTTCTCTGTAAATGGTTATATATAATTATATTTTCCTAACAAGTCTATGAATTGTTTCCCAACTGAAATTAAATTCTTAATAATGCTGCATTTGTAAAGCATGCAATGCCACCAAAGATTTCTGTAGTCAAAAGCGGGGTATTGCTACATTTAGGCAAATAAGAAAAAACCTGATATCAATACAATTGGATTTCTGAGTATTTTCTTAATTCCGCTGGGAATTACTTTCTCATATTTCAGGAGATTAGAATCATGATTATCAAATTAAATATCTATATTTGACCTTTTTGAACCACTAACTCTTGTTTTTAGAATAGAACAGAATTAGGAAAAAAGAATTAAGACATGAGGTGGCCTGGGTGCCTCATTGGCTCAGGTGCTTGACTTTGGCTCAGATTACAATCTCACAGTTCATGAGTTTGAGCCCCATGTCAGGCTCTGTGCTGACACCTCAGAGCCTGGAGCCTGCTTCAGATTTTGTGTCTCTGCCCTTCCCCCATTTGTGTGTGCATGCATTCTCTCTCTCTCTCTCTCTCTCAAAAATAAATAAAACATTTAAAAAAAGATATCATGTGGCCTAATTTATCAATAGTCAAAAATATTTGAATATTTACATATGTACTTACAGAAAGAGGGAACTAATGCACATATATTTTATATATTGCATCATTTTGCTATAAATAGTAAGTTACTTTTCCAGATTAAGACCCATTCTTTCCAAATTATCTTCATCTCTTAACTCTTCAGTTACAAAGACTTTAAATACATTTTGATTCATCCTCTTGGACTCATTATTCTTTTCTTAAGTGAATCAGATTTTCTCTGATATTCATCCTGTCTTCTGTATATACCATTTGCCACCAAAATATTGATAGATTTCTCTCTACCTTATCCTTGTGTAATTACAACATAGTTTATGTGGCTTCAGAATGAAATCCCTCCACTGAAACACAGTCTGCATAGGTTTCATACATAGGACTTTTTAAAAAGCAATTTCTGTGACTTTACTAATTACATGTTAGTTTCCAGACATGTTAATTTGAACATGATGACAAAGTTGACTTAAGGGAATGCAACTTTTTTTTTAAATAATTTATTACATTTGTTTATTTTCAAGAGACAGAGAGATGTAGGGCACAATTGGGGGAGGGCCAGAGAGAAAATGAGACACAGAATCCGAAGCAGCCTCCGGGGTCCAACCGAGCTGTCAGCACAGAGCCCGACGCGGGGCTCAGGCCCATGAACCGTGAGATCATGACCTGAGCCGAAGTCAGATACTTAACTGACTGAGCCACCCAGGTGCCCCAAGGGAATGCAACTTTTTAACTCATTATATATCATGGCATTTCCACTTTTATAGGCCCTTATGGATATAGTTTCTATTTAAACATTTCCATGTGCCTCTAAAGGATGTAGTCCAAAGGTATCTTTCATTTGTTATCTTGTCCATCAGATCCTGTCTTTCCTTACAAGAGAAAATAAGGCCCTGAAAGGAGTATTAAGAAATCATCTGATTCCAGCCTGTTTGCCTTGGGAAAATGAGATCTTCTCAGATAAATGTCTGCCTTATTCTTAGGGCTCTCCAGGGAAGAAGTCTTCTGTCAGTAACCTATTTCTGACAAAAAGTTCTCCGTGTCAAAGTGACAAGTCCTCTGTTTCCATTTAGATGTTCCAAGGATCTAGCTATTAAAAAAGTATTTTCTTTGGGTTCATAAGATCATGATAGCAATGATAATTTCTAATAACATTTCTGCTGGTGATTTTTTACACCCCCCCCTTTTCTTTTCTTTTTGAAATTTGAAAAATTACAATCAACTTCTGCTTCTTCAGCGTACAAATTACCTGATTGTTTCAAAACACATGTAATGTATATATAAAGTAGGTAATGAGTAAATTAGGTTATTTTTAAAAATACAGGCTACTCCCTTTTTGTTAATATGTTGCTTAGGGTTATCATCCCTGGTCATTTATGCGTTCTCTGGAATAAGCTATTATAAATATTTTAGTTGCATTCCTTAGACTTATAATGATCACAAATCATTAATATGTTTTTTTAAAACTTCTCATGAACCAATAAAGCTAGTAATATGTGTTTTGTCTAAGCAAAGAGCATCCCAGACTTCAAATATATATGTACCTATATATACATACGTGAAAATTTCCTGAAGATGTTCATAACGTAAGTCCAAAGTTCTTAAAAAGAAATGAGTAAAAATCATCTCAAGAGACATAATTTATACAGATATATAAACACATATACATAGGTACACACATGCAAGCACACACACACAGAAACCAGCCAGTGATAAGATATTTCAACAGCTGCGACCATAGTTATCAGTCTCAAAGCTGTCTTGAGTGACACCTGTCAATGTAGACACAATTGGGGTCAAATGAACACTTTGAAATAGAGAGCCTCCATACACTCCTGACCAGTATATTGTATTCTTTAGAATAGCATGATGCAATGTGATTTTATGTGCTTAATGTAACCCATCAGCAAATTAAATATTAAACATTGCAATAGTCCTCATTACATTTTTAACATCCTCCTTATAGATATTGATATGAATATGAAGCCTTAAAAAACCATTGAAACTATCATTTCTGACTCGATTTCATACGATTAATCATAAAGTGGAATAGATTTAATATATGTTAGAATGTTCAGTTGCTTGGAGGTTGCTTGAACAACAATCTCCATATACTTCCAACTTTTTGTTATATTCCAATCTTAAGAAGTCATATTTAGATATGGCCCTTGGCATGGACTCAGAAAAACACACCTGAAACAAACAATTATTCATTTTCCTGTCTATTTATTTCTTTATTATTTACTAATTCAGGTCACCCAGCATTAAACTGTTAGTCATATGTCCTTGGGAGTAAAAATAAAATGAATGATTATAGAAGTTTAAAATTGTCTGTATTATAAATATATATATTATATACAATAGATTTTTATTGATATTTTATAACTGGTTTTAAAATATTGTAGTTTTGAAATATTCTCTCTTCCAAATGAAGTCTTTAGGAATCTGTTCAACAGATATTTGTTGAATGGCCATCAGGAAACACTCTGTGATATGTTCTCTGTGTGATAGAGAAGTAAAGCTAGAATCTATGGGCAATAAAAACAATAAGAAGCTTTTAAAAATATATAGTAAAGCAGAGTATTATTTATAACTAAAAAATCCCTAAGAATATAAAAAAATTGATTTTTTTAAAATTAGGACTTGATTAAAAATTTTAATATGAGATCGTTTTGCTGTTGTTGTTGTTGTTTTTTTATGTTTATTTCTGAGAAAGAGACTGCTAGTGCGAGTAGGGCAGAGAGACAGGGAGACACAGGGAAGAGGGCTCCAGGCTCTGAGCTGCAAGCGCAGAGCCCAACACAGGGCTCAAACTCACAAGCTATGAGATCATGACCTGAGCTGAAGTCTAACAATGCTTAACCGACGGAGCCACCCAGATGCCCCTGTTGTTCCTTCTTAAGTGTAGCAACAGAGATGGAGGAAAGGGAAAGTGCATAGGATTGCCAAGAAAAAAAAAAGTTCATTTTTGAACATAGAATTTACCTGGTGGTGAAGTCATAAAAAAATCTGGACAATAAATTGATCTCCTGAATACTACAGTGATGATTTTGAGGTTTTGTACTGATTTGCCAAGGAGCTCTTCAAATGCTTTTTTCAAATGCTCAGCTTTTGGAGATTTTACTTGTAGCACATTTCAGCCTAATCAAGAAAGGAGAACCTCAAGAAAAGGAAACATTTTCTTCAATGATAAAGGTCATTGGGGCGCCTAGGTGTCTCAGTCATTTAAGCGTCAGACTTCGGCTCAGGTCATCATCTCATGGTTAGTGGGTTCAAGCCCCGCGTCGGGCTCTGTGCTGACTGCCAGCTCAGAGCCTGGAGCCTGTTTCAGAGTCTGTATCTCCCTCTCTCTCTGACACTCCCCTGCTCACGCTGTCTCTCTCTTTTCTCTCACAAATAAAGAAAACATTAAAAAATTTTTTTAAGTCATTGATGGATCTGATTTTCATTCACACAAAGGGTCATATATCATTTATAATTCTTCAACTTATGATATTTGTCTTTCACATTCAAACCAAGTACTTAAAGTACTTAGAGAAATGTAATTAACAGGCTGTCTAAAACTTAAATAACATATTGGGCTTTTTTTTTTTTTTTCTGTAACAGCTGGGTCATTCATAGTGCTTTAAAACTTGTTGCAAATGAAAGAAATTGAGAAGACACAGGCTTTTCATAAAAATATAACTTATATTGTCCCAATACTAATAATAGCTAACCAAACTACCACTTTCTTAGTATTATTCACCAAAGAAAGAAGAAATATTTAATCATATTAATATTAACCATAAAATATTTAGAATTGGGGAGAAATGGAGAGATCATCGTGCCTCACTTCCTAGGAAGTAACAGGACTACAGCATGCAAAATTTCATTTTGGTATTTTCCCCTTATCTTTGTAAAATCAAAAATGAATGTAGAATTGGTGCATTCTTAGATAAGTCTATTTATCCATCCCTTGTTGTATCTGTGTACAAAGTAGAAATACTTTTTAATGTTGACTTCTCTTAGTTAATCTACTTGCCTCCTTCTTGAAAAATCTCTTTTTCATATATTTTGAATTTTTTCTCTACATTTACGTCATTATTCTGAACATACAACCAAGTTAAGTCAGCCTCATACTAAATGTTAGAAGAAATACATAATAAAATAAAATTAAATAAAATTAAATTAAATTGTTTTGTATAATTCCAATTTCTCTACCATAGCAATAGTCATCCATAAATATAATCAAAAGATTAATTAACCATAAAATCTAAGGAAGTTTAATAGTACCAGAAAAGGACTAGTAGAGCTTCACTTATTTGTACACTGTGAAGAAAGCAGACCCAAATATTGATCATATCTCCTAAAAATTATTTTTAAAAAATTAAACCTTATTTTTAGTTCTTCTAACATCATAGTAAAGCAAAATATATCTGTTCTATACATAGAAATAATCTAATTGTTCTTTTTTACATCCAAATTAGTTAGCATATAGTGCAACAGTGATTTCAAGAGTAGACTCCTTAATGCCCCTTACCTATTTAGCCCATCCCCCCTCCTACAACCCATCTAGTAACCCTCTGTTTGTTCTCCATATTTAAGAATCTCTTATGTTTTGGTTCCCCTCCCTGTTTTTATATTATTTTTGCTTCCCTTCCCTTGTATTAATCTGTTTTGTACCTTAAAGTTCTCATATGAGTGAAGTCATATGATATTTGTCTTTTTCTTACTGACTAATTTCACTTAGCATGATACCCTCTAGTTCCATCCATGTAGTTGCAAATGGTAAGATTTCATTCTCTTTTATTGCTGAATAATACTCCATTGCATATATATACCACATCTTCTTTATCCATTCATCCACTGGTGGACATTTGGGCTCTTTCCATGCTTTGGCTATTGTTGATGGTGCTGCTATAAACATTGGGGTGCATGTGTCCCTTTGAAACAGCACACCTGTATCCCTTGGATAAATACCTAATAGTGCAATTGCTGGGTTATATGGTAGTTCTATTTTTAATTTTTTGAGGAAACTCTATACTGTTTTCCAGAGTGGCTGTACCGGTTTGCATTCCCACCAGCCATGCAAAAGAGGTCCTCTTTGTCCGCATCCTTACCAGCATCTGTTGTTGCCTGACTTGTTGATTTTAGCCATTGTGAGGGGTGTGAAGGGGTATCTCTTTGTAGTTTTGACTTGTATTTCTCTGATGTTGAGTGATGTTGAATATCTTTTCATGTATCTGTTGGCCATCTAGATGTCTTCTTAGGAGAAGTGTCTGTTCATATCTCTAGCCCATTTCTTCACTGGGTCATTTGTTTTCTGTGTGTTGAGTTTGATAAATTCTTTATAGATTTTGGATACCAACCCTTTATCTGATATATCATATGCAAATATCCTCTCCCATTTCATTGGTTGCCTTTTAGTTTTGCTGATTCGTTCCTTTGCTATGCAGAAGCTTTTTATTTTGATGAGGTCTCAATAGTTCAATTGTGCTTTTGTTTCCCTTGCCTCTGGAGATGTGTTGAGTAAGAAGTTGCTGTGGCCAAGCTCAAAGAGGTTCTTGCCTGCTTTCTCCTCGAGGATTTTGATGGCTTCCTGCCTTACATTTAGCTCTTTCTAATGGAATAATAATATAGGAAGTTTATTATAAAAATACCTACCTTCTATTTATATATATTTATACACCAGCAGATTAGGTTTGCTAAAATTATGATCTATAACTTCTTATGTGTCTGACCTCCAACTCAAGAACTTGGAAGAGTTAGTTGCACACAGAAAGGCTAAGAATCTTCACCAGTTAGTGTAAGAGCCATCTTTGAAACATTGCCCATGGTAGAGCATTCCTGCAAAAACATTTATCTTAATGTAGAGATACAATTAGTAGAACTTGTCATAAGGCTTGCAAATATACATACCGCCTATGTATTAGATAATATACCCTCATTGTTTTTCTCAAATTTTATTCTACTTTATAGAATTTTTTTCTCAGTTAATATTTTTCCCTCCTCCTCCTCCTTCATCTTCTTTTTTTTTTTTTCCTTATTAGAACCTTCAAATAAAGAATCATTCAGCTTTATTAAACACAGAAATTTGAAGCATTCTGTTCTAGGTGAAATTTCAGCTAAGGATGTGGCTCAAGGACTAATCAGTATCCGAATCTTGGAAGTAGATTTATCCAAACATTCTCCTGTGCTCCTTCAATACTCTACAGTATCATGTATTCCATGCTGTTTTCATAACAACTGCCTTTTCCTCTCAGTATAGACTTCCTGGAAGGCAGAGGCCATTCCTTACCAGTAGTCTATACCATCATAATCAAGTAAACAGGAGATTTCCAATAAACATCAGTTGCAAAAATAAGTAATTTAATAAGTGAATAAATGTATGGGTGAAACCATATGCTGCTATATAGTTTCATAATCAGAAAGATTTCTATTGTCTCTTCTTGTAAAGGAGACATTAGTATTTTCCTCTTTTATAAACTATAGAGGATTTCCCTACATGACATTATACTTGCCTGAATTCCCACATGTGAATGAACGAATAAGCTGCTTGAATTTAAAACACCAAGATAATTAGCATTTCATTTGCCCAGAGAGGAAATAAAGGTCCTAGTTCATTCACTGCAACACTGATTTGGCACTCTCCTTGTCTCAGGAGTTAATAACAGAAGGGCACAGATTATTAAACAAAGTGCTCTCTACCCTATTTCTCCAATTCTTTAGCATTTATTTCCACATTAATCCTAAAATATGGTTTCTTTCTCAAAAATCCATTGAAGCTTCCGCCTTGATAAATTGTGTATGTCAGAATTCTTAATTGGAAAAAAAACAGCACACTGGCTAGTTCAAAAAATGATTTTTAAAGGATATTAAATAGGTCAAGAAATCTTCAGGGAGATAGCAAGTTGAGCTTTTGGGCTTTCAGGACTCCACAGCCAGATTCAATGCCCAAATCTCACCAGAAGACTATTCCATGAAGAACAGAATGACCCACAAGTGGACATAGTGGAGCTGAGCTGGACACCATAGTCTTCATCACTCCTGTTTCTAAAGACCAAAACCTACTTTCTAACCTCACCACAAATGGATTCTGAATACTTCTCACCTCCTTACTTTGCTTACCTTCAAACTGAAGTGTAAAGGAAGCTAATCTGTATGCTAGAGGCCTCGTACACCATGTACCTGACCTCTAGCTACAGGCCAGATGTTCTATGTCTGCTGTAAAAAATAAATAAATAAAAATAAAATAAATAAAACAAAAATACAAAGTTAAATGGCTTGACAACCAAATTTATTGTTTTGTAGTTATGGAGGTAAGAAGTCCAAAAAGGGTCATATTTTTCCAAAATTAAGGTGTCTGTGGGTATGCCTGGGGGGATTAGATAGTTAAGTGGCTGATTCTTGATTTTGGCTCAGGTCGTGACTACACATGAGGTTAAGTCCCATGTCAGGCTCTGTGCTGACAGCAGGGAGCCTGGCTTGGTTTTCTCTATCCCTCTCTCTCTGCCCCTACCTGACTCATGCACTCTCTCTCAAAATTAAATAAAGAAACATTTAAAAAATTAAATAAAGGTGTTTGTAGAGCTCCAATCCCTTTGTATGTTTTAAGAGAGATTCTATTCCCTTGTCTTTCCAGTTTCTAGAGACCTCACTCATGTTTTGACCTGTGGTCCTCTTTCTCTATCTTTAAAACAAGGAAGTTGGGCTTGAAATGCTCCTCATATTTCCATGTTTCTTGTCCTCTTTCCAAAATCCTCTTCCACTTTAAAAGAACCTTGTGATTGTACTAGGTCCACATGTATAATCCAGGTTTTATCAGTATTTCACGGTCAGCTGATCTGCAATTTGCATTCCAAATGCAACCTTAATTACCTTTTGTTGTGTAATCTGAGGTTTCACAGGTTCTGAGGATTAGAATTTTTATATATTTGGGCAGTCATTATTCTGTTTACCACAGTTCACACTTTGGTCACCAAAATTCATGTCCTTCCCACATAAAGTATACATTTACCATATTCCAGGGCTGTGGTGGGATAGACATAGAAAAACAGAGACATTCCTGTTTGAAATGACAGAAAATGAAAGGCAAATGGAATTACCAGTCCAAAACTATTTCCAAATCCAGTTAGGCAAATTCCATCTAGTTTTTTTTTTTTTTTTTAATATTTTTAATTATTTCTGAGAGAGAGACAGTGTGAACAGGGGAGGATCAGAGAGAGAGGGAGACACAGAATCTGAAACAGGCTCCAGGCTCTGAGCTAGCTGACAGCAGAGAGCCCGACGCGGGGCTTGAACCCACAAACCGTGAGATCATGACCTGAGCCGAAATCAGAGGCTTAACTGACTGAGCCACCCAGGTGCCCCAAATTCCATTTAGTTATAGCCTGGAAATAATCTTCTATGATTGTTAACTCTGTCCTCTAAATCATTCTTCCTTGTTCAATGGTAGAATCTGCTTGCAGCTGAATAGTTTTATTTAGCCTGTTTCTTGCATGCAGAATTTTGGGAGTCCAACAGCCTTCTTTTGTTTTGTCCTCTTTTAGCTCCTTTTAATGAAATCTAGCTGTTCTCAGGAGCCATGTGATTCTCTCTAGTATGTTATGTTTCATACATGGCGTAATGCTGTAATGAATAAGTGCATGTGTTCATGCATGGATGTATGCACAAATATATACATCCTATTAGGCAAGAGGTTCCTGCATACATCATTCCTAGATAATTGCATCTCTAATTTTGATTCACTGTGATGACTAATGGGCTCTATGAGTCACATACTAAATCTTTTCAATGCCCAGCCATACATTCATTTCCCCCCCTTCTTCCGGATAGTCTCGTAATTTTAGCAACTGCTGTAATCAAGCTAGGCTGAGAACCTCCAAATCACAATTCTAGTTCCTTTTTGTTTACAAGTTCTTCAGTTTATCCATTTATCTCAAATTTTATTGTAAAAAGCAAGAACCAGTTCATATCATCAACACATTGTTTGGGAATTTCTTCAACTAAATACTCAGATTCAACACTTATAAGTTCTGCTCTCCCCATAACTAAAAGCACAACTCTGCCAACCTTTCTGCCAGTATGAGGATCCTTTTTCCTCCAGTTTCCAATAACATCTCTCATTTCCTTCTGTACTCTGCACAATAACACCTTTAACCTCCACAGTTCACTAACAATCTGTTCACAATTATGTAGATATTTGGCAAGGTGATTTAGGCTTTATTTACCATGAGTACATCTTCCTGTGAGAACTAAGTAGCAGAAACATTAAAATTAATATTTCTAAAACTTAAAGACAATTTTAGTTCTTTTTATTATGCTTTTCACAATTCTACCAGCCTCTGTTCATCTCAATAGATGCAGAAAAGCATTTGAGAATTTCAACATTTTTTTCATGATAGAAACTCTCAACAAACTGACTACGGATAGAAGTAAGCTCAACATAATAAAAACCATATATGACCAGTTCACACCTAACAACATACTCAGGGGTAAAAAACTAGAAGCTTTTCTGGTACGATCAGAAAGAAGCCAAAGTTGTCCATTCTCATCACTTTCATTGAATATATTATTGGAAGTTCTAGCCAGAGAAATTAGACAAGAGAAAAATAAAATACACAGACCAGAAATGAAGAAATAAAATTGTCTCCAATTTTAATAAATAAAAATAAATATATAAATAAAATAAAAATAAAAATATTAAAACTAGTACATGAATTCAGTAAAGTTGCAGAATACAAAATCAGTATACAAAAATCAGTTGCATTTCTATGCACTAACAAAGAAAAGTCAGAAAGAGAAATTAAGAAAACTATCTCACTTACAGTATCATCAAGAACGATAAAATACTTAGGAATATGGAGCATCTGAGCGGCTCAGTTGGTTAGGCCTCCAACTCTTTGTTTCCAGCTCAGGTCATGATCTCATGATTTGTGAGTTCGAGCCCCTCCTCTGCTCTCTCTCCATTGGTCTGTCTCTCAAAATAAATAGACACATATTTTAAAAAATACTTAGAATTAAATTTGATCAAGGAGGTGAAAGATCTGTACACTGAAAACTATAATACTTTGATAAAATATGTTGAAGAAGATACAAATAAATGGAAACATATTCCATGCTTATAGATTGGAAAAATTAATATTGTTAAAATAACCATATTGCCCCAAACCATCTATAGATTTAGTACATTCACTATTGAACTTCCAGTAGCATTTTTCACAGAAAAAAACAAATAATGCTAAAATTTGTATGGAGCCACTGAAGACCCTGAATATCCAAAACAATCTTAAGAAACAAGAACAAAGCTGGAGACAAGAAAAATTATGATTTCAAGATATATTACAAAGCTATAGTAATCAAAACAGTATAATACAAAAACAGACACATAAATCAATGGAACAGAATAGAGACCCCAGAAATAAATCCACTCAAATATAGTCAATTAATTTTTGACAAAGGAGCCAAGAATATAAAATGGGGAAATGATAGTCTCTTTAATAACTGTTAGGGAAACTGGATAACTATATATAAAAGAATGAACCTGGATTCCTGTCTTATGCCATATACAAAAATCAACTCAAAAGAGATCAAAGTCTAAAACTTAAAATTAGAAACCATAAAACTCCTGACAGAAAATATAGGGAATTTAAATATGAACTACTTGATATCGTTAGTCTTGGCAGTGATTTTTTTCTTTTAGGTTTGATACCAAAAGCAAAGGAAACAAAAGCAAAAATCCTAAACAAGTGAGAACCCTTGTGCACTATTGGTTTGACTCTTAATCGGTGAGGCCACAATGGAAAACAGTACACAGCAACCTCACTCTGGGTATATATCCAAAGGAAATGAAAAATGGGATCTTGAAGATTCAGATAGCGGCATTTTCTGTTCTTTGCAGCATTTTTGACAAAAGCCAAGGTTTAGAAACAAGCTAAATATTAATCAATGGATGACTAGAAAAAGAACTTATAAACACACACAAACACATATATACACATATACACATTATATACATAATACATATAAAACTTAAATTCTACTAGAATTACTCTAAAAGTTTATGTACAATTATTCAGTAGGAAATATTTTCCAAACTGAGCAGGGAATGTGTAAATTCACTGTTGCAGTTTGTATTTATCAGGAGAAAGATTTTATATTCTTAAATGATTCTTTCACCAAATTTGGATTAAAAGTTACTGTACAAGAGACTCCAAAAGACTAAGTGAGTTAGGTTTACATTACTAAGAATGGCAATTATCCTAAAAGGATGCCTTTTTTTTTTTTTTACTTAGATTTTTTTTTTTAACTGAGCATCTCAATAAAAGTATCTGTCTTTTCTACAATTCTACTCTGATATACATTTCCATACCCAGAGTATTTTGAGAGAATACTCTTCAGTTGTTTTTTTATGCCCGAGTGCCCTAAGACAGTGAATCTATGAGGAAAGTTAGACAACACTTTTCTTAAATGGGAGCACTATTGCTGCTTAACAAAATGCCCCAAATCTTAAAATGATAGATATATTGCATGGAATTGGCTTGCAAGATTGTGATGGTTGGCAGGGAAAGTCCACAGTCTAAAGGATGGATTTTCAGAGGTTGCAGACTAAAACTCTAGGGTACAAGATTAAGCAGCTGTTCATAAGTAGAATTTCCCTCTTCAGGTAAGCCTCAGATCAACTTTTAGACCTTATTGAATCAGACCATACAAATTATCTAGGATAATCTCTCTGACTTAAAGTCAACTAATTATGGAGTTTAGTTACATTTAACAAAATACTTCCTCAGCAACACCTAGTGTTTGGGTAACTCAGGACTATAGCTTCCCTGAGTTGACCCACCAAAATGGCAGTCACACTGGGCAAGCACGTTTTCTGGTTTCTGTCTTGAGTATCCAGGGCTCTCAGAGAAGAAAATTTTCAAGCACAGGAAGTATGTACAAAAGGTGCTAGGTAGGCAAAAGACATGACATAAGGCCACTATGCAAATTCACAATTCATATGATTTTTTTCCCCAGCTTTCCTTTGAAGCTGTCAATGACAGACACATTCTGCCCCTGCTGGTGATACCATCCACTACCCACTGGGATTCCACCCCATCCTGAAGACTGTGCAGGTAACCTGTGAACTCTTGCTGATCTATTCCATTTGCCTTTTCACAACTCTCTGGGAAATGGGGGGCTGAGGGGTTCTTGTTTCCACGATGGCTATTTTATACCAAATTTTGCATCATATTTCTTTTATTTTTTACTGTCTTTTCATTTTGTTACTTTTTAGCCTTAATCCCTTTCTCTTCTACCTGCCAGTATGCATTAAAAAATGCTATCTCCCTATAAAAATTTGTTTCCTAAGATGGCATATTTCTTTTCCTTTCCTTTTTTTTAAGCTGCCCTTTGCCACACATCAGGAGTTCCAAATTCCATTTTTATTGTGGACTGTGAAGAGTCCATGTGGTGTTGAATTTTATAACTTTAGAATCAATAGAGTCAAATATCATACAAATGACCTCTGCAAATCATGATGGAAATGGTCACAGTAGATGACACACTAATAGCTAGGATACTGCCAACTAAAATTGGGTTTAATTTGAGAAGAAACAAGTCTGAGTCAAAGCAGAACAAAAAATATTTGATCTGATCTTATTCTTCAATCCAAGCGTGTTCATTGTTGAAAAAGTGCTTAGGAGCAATGCAACAATGTATAAAATAACTGTGTCTTTCTTCAAATACAAATTATTTGCAAACATTGTCAAAATATACCTAATTTAGATACCCTCATAAGTTTCTTTACAGTGCATAAATGAATATACATTGATTTCTTTTGTTGTTAAGCAGCTTATATATGTTCAGTTTTGTTATTCACAAGGTCAAAGGTAATATGCTTTCTTGAAACTAAGATATGTATAATTTTTATTATCTATTCCAATGGTGAACTTTGGAGAAATAGATAAAAAAATTACTATTCTCTGGAATGGAAGAATGTAAAATGAATAAAAATTATTTAGATGAACTGCTTCTACTATTGAATCTTATGAGAATCTACTAGTGAATATTAAATTATATTTTATGAAGCTTGAGCTTTCTAATTTTAGAGGTAAGAAATTATATTCAGGGAATTTAAAGTATCTTCTCCAAATCGCTGAGCAGAATTGCAGTTCTGGTGGGAATATGCAGGTTATCATACAGAATATTAAGCAAAACCATAGCCACAGTTAGCAATGAATTCACAGCCTACATTTTCAAGGAAACTAGGATCAGGGGGAAAAAATCCACAGGCAACATATTGTGTTCAAATATTGACAAAAGCAGAGACCCACAGCAATCCAGGGGATAGATCCATGGGAATGTGCCAGAAAATGAACAGGGATCTATACAAGAAACCTAGAAATTGGAAGCTCAGAAATTGCTAAAGATAATACCTAACCCAATGAGATGCAAAATATTAAGTCACATATAGTGTTGGACTTGATTACTAGAGATTAATGCAATTATTAAGATGAGACTACAGAGTAACTGATTGGGAATTCCAGAGCCTGAGCCATACAATTCAAATCCAATCTGGTATATTTGGTTTCTGAAGTCATGTGATGGCAACTCTCTAGTTTGGTGTAAATATCAGTGGAGAAAGTTCCAGTTAGTTATTATCCCAGAAATATTTCCAGTTAATTGATATCCATTTCTATATACAGGCTGGGTCAAAACTAGGGATGGAGAATACTGGGATTATGGCTACTCAACCTTCTACTTCCCAATTTGAGATGGGAATGACACCAGTTGACCTCTGGATTCTCAGTCTGTCTGCAATATTTATCTTCTGGCTTACTTGGAAGGAGATCAAATGTTAGCTTACCTCCAGTTAAGAGTAGTTTTTTGTTTTGTTTTTGTTTTGTTTTGTTTTGTTTTTTTTAGTTTACTTATTTATTTTGAGAGAGAGAGTGTATGCATAAACAGGACAGGGGCAGAGAGATAGGGAGAGAGAGAATTCCAAGCAGCCTCCATGCTATCAGAAGAGAGTCTGACGCAGGGCTCAATCTCATGAATGTGAGATCATAACCTACCAAAATCAAGACTGACTCACCCAGGGACCCCTGTTAAAAATTATTCTTGGATGTCTGGGTGGCTCATCTTAGTTCACAGTTCATGAGATTGAGCTCCAATTTGGGCCCTGTGCTGACATGATGGAGTCTGCTTGGGATTTCTCTCTCCGGATCTCTCTGCCCTCTCACACGTGTGTACCCACTCTCTCTCTCAAAATAAACAAACAAATAAACATTTTTTTTTAAAAAGAATAAGTTTTAACAGAGAACAGGAGCTAAGTTCTCATTGTATTGGATTATAATTTGCATTATCATGGCATATTTTTTATTTTTTATGTTTTATTTTTATTTATTTTTTTTTTATTTTTGAGAGAGAGAGAGACAGTGTGAGCAGGAGATGGAGAGAAAGAGAGGGAGACACAGAATCCAAAGATAGGCTCCAGGCCCTGAGCTATCAACAGCACAGAGCCCGACGTGGGGCCTGAACCCACAAACCGTGAGATCATGACCTGAGCCAAAGCCGGATGCTCACCTGACTGAGCCACCCAGGTGCCACAGCATATTTTTAATCAGGGCATATTATTATAAGATTTTACCATATTGACTTCCAGAAAGAGAGGGTTCCAGCAGAAGATAAGCATTGAAATTAGAACCAATATTGAGTATAGCAGAGTTTCTAAAGAAGCAGAGAAAGAAGACTTAGAAATTGGAGTGAGGATTATTTCCCAGAGATAGCAGTTTCAGCAAATAGAACTTCTATAAATGAAGACATATTTTGTAAGGCAAAAGCTGTGAGATGTAGGAAAGCCAGGTTACTAGTACAAGATTTTTGTAGGAGATCACTGAGAGCCGGAGATGCCATATTTTTAAGTGTTTAGCAGAAACAAAAAGGAAATCTTTTAACTCTCGAAGTTTGGAAAGCTACTTTGGATAAATACTATTATTGCTGCCCAGGAATCTACTAATCATAGTCCATGAAAACACTTTGGCTGTAAATGTGACTAGCAAAAAAGGAACAAGTCTCACCTCTAATCATGAATGCATTAAGAAAAACAATGAAAGGGGCGCCTGGGTGGCTTCGTCGGTTAAGCGTCCGACTTTCGCTTAGGTCATGATCTCGCAGTTCGTCGGTTCGAGCCCCGCGTCGGGCTCTGTGCTGTCTGCCAGCTCGGAGCCTGGAGCCTGTATCAGAGTCTGTGTCTCCCTCTCTCTCTGACCCTCCGGTGCTCACACTGTCTCTCTCTCTCTCTCCTAGAAATAAATAAAAAATATATATTAAAAAAAAAGAAAAACAATGAAAAAGTTTAACTGTTTTGTCACATCATTGGTGAAAAGTATAATTAAATATTGCAACATCAACTAAGATATATTTAATAAAGTATTTGTTGTTTTAAAGAAAGAAGATAAGAACAGCAGAAAGTTCAGGAACGTGGAGAAGAGATGGTCTGTGAGACTAGAGTGTGAATTGGAGCTATCAAAACCTGAGAAAGCTATGAAAGAGAGACTTAGTTATATCACAAGTGAAGACAAAAGGTATGTCAAAAATACACTGATACAAACTATAACTGGATCAAAGTTTTAATGTCAAAATATGATCTAGATGCACTAGAAGAAAAAAAAAATCACTAAATTCCTATATAACCTTGGAGTAGGAAGGCCTTTCCAGCCGTGACTTACCACCCAGAAGTCATAAAAGAATAGATTAATAAATCAAAAACAACTACAAAATTATTCTAAGCAAAAGCAAGACACAAATGGCTGGTAATGGTACGCAAATGCAGTATAAGGGAATAACCCCACCAGCAGGTGCATGGAGACAGGGAACAGGTGGGCACTCAGAGTTGCCCAGCCCAGAGAGGGAGGAGCAGCATAGGTTTGAGTGGTTCTCTGGAGAGGAGGCAGAAGATGGCATATGGCCTGAGAGCTGCTGACAGAAATGTAGGAGCCTTGACTTTCATCATGGGCTTGGAGGAAGCTCAGGGCAAAGGCACTAGCAAGATAAGATTCATCATTTCTCACAATCCCAGAGGAAAAATGTTATTAGATTAAGTTCAGAACTGCATCTACGTGAAAAACTAAATACTTTCAGTCCTGTGAGCTGTGTTTCTGTCCAACACAGATTCAAATTCTATAACAAAGAATGTCCAAATTCGTATCTTATGAAAGATACTAATATATAAATATCTTACAAAAGATACTAATTATGTATGTAATATGTAAAGGTATTCTACACAATGGGAAAAAATCAACAGCTCCGCAAAAGGGGGCTACGGATATATAGAGAGAATTCAGGGAAAAATACATATAAGTGGCTCTTAACCATATGAAAAAAATGTTCAATCTGGCCTCTGAAAATCAGAAATCAAAAAATTAAAAAAATATATTTTTAATCAGAAAATGAAAAAAAAATGAGCAACTATTTTTTTAACTTACTAGGCATATAAAAATCTAAACATGTGACAGTATGTCCTTGAATGGGGCTTAAGGAAATAATTTCATTCATTCACTACTAATAAAGATGCAAAATACTACTGTAGTGGAGAAAAATCTTGCAAATCTACCATCTGACCTAGCAACCCCACTTCTAAGGAGTTATACCAAGCACATTATGCAAAATGAGGACACGAGGCTATTCATGGCAGCAATACCTATGATAGCAATGGATGTGAAAGAATTCAAGTTTCCATCAATGGGCATCTGATGGGTTGAATTACAGTACATCCACAAAATGGAGTGACCCTTGATTGTCTCAAAAGTCAAATTCAGGGCACCTTGGTGGCTCAGCTGGTTAAGAGTCCAGCTCTGCTCAGAGGTATAGAACCTGCTTCTGTCTCCCTCAACCCCTCCCCCACATGAGTGAGCATGCTCTCTCTCTGTAGAAAAAAGAAGTCAAATTCACAAAGATGAACTTAATGAGGCAGAAACTGAGGAGCTGTGACCTCCATGATGATTATTTATGAATGAGAGAAAACTATCTGCCTAAGTATCCAATTTTTTCTGTTCCATATATATATATATATACACATACATATTTTCTCTTCCATATATATTAATGGAAACAAATTTTCAATATATATTCTTTTCCATAATATATATTAATATATATATTACTTTTACATACTTTTTATTTATACATATATAATTATAATTAGACACTGACATCTTAAACTTCCCCAAACTGAAATAGGCACTAAATCCAGAGATTGATTTTATAAGTGATTTTTGTAAGTTGCTTTGGTATTTCAATAAAAAGATGGATCCACAAATTAATAATATTTATATAACTTAGGAATTTTACAACATAGCGTTGAGAATTTCATGAGTTGAGAAATCACATTTTTACACAAATGTTAAGGAAAAGTCAGGACCTTTCTTTATTCTTCCCTGTCAGCCTTTAGGATTGTAGATGTCTGATTCAATCCTACACTTTAAACTGATAGACAATTACCTTTCCTCTATGTACAAAAGGAGAGAATATCTTTTTTTGACAAAATATTAACCGTAAATAAATCTAAATCATTTTTCTAAGCAATTTATTCAAAGTAACTGTATACAACTTCTGTTTATACAAAAAAAAAATCCAGAAAATCATTAGCAAAGATATATGTTACTAATAAATCTTCATAGATCTTGTCATGGATATAAATTCAGTCACTTGATATGTTCTATTTAGGTTAAAATGGATTAATGTGTATGTCATAATATATCTATTATTCATGATTCACACTCTCCTTTGTAAGACTACTGAAAGGATGCACCCTTTCTCAGGGTAGGTGATTTGCAATGCCTTCTGGAGATACAGCGTAATTCCTGATTCTACTAACTTTAGACTAACCATGTGACTAGTTTGGGCCATTGTGAGAAAACATGGTTATACAGCATCCACAGACACCATTAAATATTATACATTTAAACCAGCTCTTACTCTTCCACTTCCAGCAGAATATTCATGTACTGTATCTGTGCTACTCATTTTCCTGCATTCTGGAATAAAGAGACATGCCAATCATACCCAAAATGGAGCAAAACTGCTGCCTGAAACAGTCTTAGCCTGAAGCCCAGCAACTGCCTGAAGCAAAGCTGCAGCTACCCACAGCTATGTCCTATGTGAGTGAAAATTAAGTACTCATTTTAGGCCACTATAATTGGAAGATTCTTCACCATTGTAGCAATGCTTAATAATATTTTTGTACTTACTAATTATAAAATTTTGTATTTTTTGTAATATATTTATATTCCATTAAAGAATCCCATTACTCTGTAGTGTTTTTTAATGGTTTTACTTGAGTCTTATTTTCTCATAATAATGAGCACATACATATTCTAATGCATAATCCTGTCCATTTCTCTTAAATTTTGAATACATATTCCATACATTCAATAAGTATATATTGGTTAATTTCTGATATGTTATTATTGCATTTTCTGCTTGAAGTTTTCCACTCTTTTTCAGTTCTATTATTTCAAAAATAAAATAATGATTATTCTTAAATTTATTTATTTTGTTTTAGAAATAGAGATGAGGGTGAGTGAGGGAGAAGGGCAGAAAGAGAGAGAGAGAGAATTTTAAGCAGGCTTCACAGTCAGTGTGTATTTCAATATCGGGCTCGATCTCACGATCCTGGGATCATGTCCTCACCTGAAATCAAGAGTTGGAGGCTCAACCACCTGAACCAGGCAGGCACCCCAAATAAAATAATGATCATAATAAAAGTTTGTATACTGGAAAAAAATAAGGTGGTTGTATTAAATAATGAATACAATTTCAACTACCTAATGAATTCAATTAAGTATATCTAACTGCCATGCGAATCTTGAGTTGACAAAATGTATTAACATTTCTTTTTTTTAATGTTTATTTTTGAGAGAGACAGAGAGAGAGCACGAGTGGGGAATGAACAGAGAGAGAGGGGAACACAGACTCTGAAGCAGCCTCCTGGTTCTGTGCTGATAGCTAAGTACCCATGTGGGGCTTAAACCCACTAACCATGAGATCATGACCTGAGCTGAAGTCAGACACCTAACCAACTGAGCCCCAATGTATTAGCATTTCTAAAGAAATATTGAGTCAATTAGAAAAGAGTGTTGGTTTGGTGTGGATTTATGCAAGAACAGAATCCTGAAGGTGAATATATTTGCAACTGTGCCCAAAGGGAAAGAACACTGAGCTGATAGATGCTTTGTATTTCATTCAGTAGTTCAGTCCCTGTTTGTTGTGGAATTGATCACATTGTGCCATTTTAGTTCACAACTATTAAGCACTTAATTGATCTAGCTTATTTGCCAATGGTTGAGATTGCCAGGCACACAAAGACATATTTACAAAAGGGTTGGGATCCTGTGGAGGTCTACGTAGGGGAAGAAAATTCACTGTATCTTCAGAGAAATATATTCTGGTTCCTGAGTCAGTTACTGACTTAAAAAGATAAAATAAAATAAAATTGAGTTTGGTTAATGTGATTTTTTTCTCTTAGACTTAGAATGATTGATTCTCAGTGGTTAGTTCTGAAACCAGTAAGATCAGTAATGCAGTTATTCCAGATGTTGTTTAAGGAGCATGGGATAGGTGTGTGAAAAAAAATACAAAAATCTCTGCCCTTTTGGAACTTAAAAATTTATCAAGTTAATGCCACACTCTGATTTTACTTGAAGGTAGCCTCTTGGCCTTCTCTTTTTGGCTTATCTCTACAATTTCCATCTGCTACAATCCCCATTTGTTTTGTCAGTTGAAAGAGACATTTAATCATCCAATTCATAGATACTGTGCTGGGAAGCCTTCTGGAAAGAATCAATGGATGTGCATTTTCCTATAGTTCTAAATTTTGTCCAGTAGTAGTCATACGTTTTTCCTTCCTCAGTGGTCTTGAATTCAGATGGTACCCAGTAAGTTGAAGATTATCTTAAAACCGTGTTCTGCATATCAGCAAGTTAATTGTCTATATTATTTATTCCCAGATTTATATCTTCCTATTTCAGCTCAACATAAGAGAAGGATAGCACAATTGTCCACATAAACTTGATAATTTACAGTTTGGATTTTAGTTGGGTTTCTCTTTAATTCTCTCTGGGAGCTTGAAAAAAACCCAACATGAAAATAGTCATCATTCTACAAATGTTTATTGAGCATCCATTGTATGTGCATGCTATGTATATACCATCACATATTGAAATTATCCAGAAGCCATTGAAGACAGTGATAACAAAAAATTCAGCTGAGAAACAAAAAGGTCTGTACTAAAATGAAGGTTGAAAGAAAAGGGTTTTGAAATTAGTTGGACCTATCTGGAATGGTTCTGACATTTAAATATCTTTGCAAATTTGTAAGGCGTATCAGCTTTCCACATTTTGATTTCCTTAAAGAATGAGATGAAATTACCTACTATAGTGAGAATTGGGATTCTAAAATGTATCTAAAATCTTGGTACAAAATAGCAGTATAATAGTTTTAAAATGCATTTACTATTGGAATAAAACACCCTCTACTTCCTTACTATAGATTTACAAAAGCAGTGTGTGTGTGTGTGTGTGCGTGTGTGTGTGTGTGTGTTAGGTGTGCATACAAAAGATACTTAAATAACAAAACAAGGAAACTTATGATTAAGTGCCATAAAAATTCAGGACAAATCTAAAATGACATAGAGGGAGGTAGTTAATGGAAACTTCCCGGAAGAAGTACAGTTTTAGAATATGGGAAGACATGTCTTTTACATGAAATTATGTGCATGAGTAACCATCAGTCCCAGTTTGAATAAAATTGCCATTTCATAGTGCTATGCATTAGTCGATAATGTGGAAAATAATGTAGGGGCTTCTTCCTTAATGGTCTTAAATAATAAGTTAAAGATTCCCTTCTCTAGTCTGATGGCATTGAGGGTCAACTACTGATTTTTTTTTTTTTTTAAGTTTGGAAGGACATGATAGAATGGTGACTTTAGAACAAAATATACACCTACATCTTTGCCTGGTAGATGATTCCTGTAAGTGGAATGACTTACCTTGCTGCATTTGGATGTCTCTCAGCTTCCTTTAGAGGTCATGCCCACAGGCCCATATAATTCATCCGACAAACATTTGAAGGAAATGTATGAGTCAGCGAATGATAAACGACATCTGAATACTTAAGTTCCTCACTAATATCTTGTATTATAAAATGATTAAATATCTCTATCAAACCAAATGTTTCTTTTCTCCGTAAAACAGCATTATGTATCTAGTAAGAAAATTGCTTTGCTTTTAATGCTTTAGGGCAACTGAGACACACGATTAGATGGGTAGCACAGCCTTATGCATTTTTTTCTAGGAAGAACAGGGCTGAGAACCTAGATCTCCTGCCCCAGAAGGTTAAATGCCCCTCTCTGCAGGTGGAAATTAAATGTATTTCTCCTAAAGAGGCTCCTGAGAGAATGTCAGAAATTCTGGCAACGGAACTCAATTCCCACATCCCTTTTTCACTTCATAAGGTAGAGTCCTCTGGGCCAAGGACAGCGTATTGTTCACACTTTAAAGCTTCCCTCACCATGATTGTAACAGCAGAACATCTTGTGACTGAGCTGTGCATCTAATAGAGCAGTGTTTTAAACCAAAAGTTTTCTAAGTGTTACTTTTCAGGTTATACTAGGTTTTTATCACCCCAAAACCATTAGATTCTATTGTAAACACAGTCCAGGAAATAATACTTACTCTAGTACTTCTGAAAAGGCTTTTGTTTTTTTTTTTTAAACACCACTGCCATCTCCAAATAAGCTGTAGAGGAAAACAAAACAAAATCTAAAGCCTTCTCCTTCTATCTTCAGTTTTTTTTTTTTATGGAGCAGGAAATATCTTTAGATATTATTTGTTCATTCTTCCTAAATAATAAATGCACCGAAACATAATTTATTGTAGCCTTATCATTTGAGTATTTTGTGGAGAAATTTGATTAAACACTTGGTATGTTTCCTTCTTTTTCCTTTTTTTTTTTTTTTTAAAGTTTTATTTATTTCTAGGAGAGAGAGAGAGCGTGAGCAGGGGAGGTTCAGAGAGAGAGAGGGAGTCACAGACTGAAACAGGCTCCAGGCTCTGAGCTGGCAGTCAGCACAGAGCCCGACGCGGGGCCCGAACCCACTAACCGCGAGATCATGACCTAAGCGAAAGTCGGACGCTTAACCGACTAAGCCACCCAGGCGCCCCATCCTTCTTTTTCCTTTTTTATTGAAATAATGTTAACGTACAATATCTTACTAATTTCAGGTGTACATCATTGTGATTCAACATTTTTATACTGCACTCTTTTTCCACAGAATCAGAACACAGAATCCTAAAAGTTATATGGAACCACAAAAGACCCAAAATAACAAAAACAACCTTGAAAAAGAAAAAAACAATGCTGGAGGTATCACACTCCCTTATTTAATACTATACTAGAAAGCTCTAGTAATCAAAACAGTACGGTATTGGTACGTTTTCTTTTGATGATTTGCTGATTTTCCTTCTTTTAATAACCAAAAGAAAAATAAATTGAGAATGTTAAAAGTGAATTTGGAAAGGTCACCTTTGATTGATTAGCATATAGAAAGATATGAAATATTTTCATTCTCTCTGTAATAGTAAATCATTGGATTAATTTTTAAAAGTCGTATTTTCCTTTTAAACCACCACCAACACCAGATGCAAGGAAATATGAGAGAAATAAACTCCAATTGGTGCACGCTTCGTAAGTTAAACTGGAGATGGATGCTCTATTCCTGAAGCCATGTGAGATCTGGGCTGTCAAATAAGCAAGCCTACCATAAAATATGGCAGTGTATGCTTACAGAATAGGAATCAGCCAAACTTTTGATAATTGAATGGGCTGACACTGCCATATTAGATTCTGGAGAACCCCAGTGAATACTTACTTTATACTCATGATATGGAGCAATTCTCCCTAACAACCATTGAGTTAGGAGAGGTTGGGAGCTCAACTGGAAAGCAGAAGGAAGTTTTTTTTTATATACGGAGATTGTATACATATAACATATATGCAACACATGTATAATATTTTTTCAGGCCTTTGTTTCAAAGTTGTACTGTTGTGTTACAATGTGGGAAGTTGTTCTACATCTGTAATTCTATAGGTATTTGCACAAAATTGAGTTGTTTTTTTTAATTTTTTTTAATGTTTTTTTTTTTTTTTTCCTAGGAGAGAGAGAGAGACAGCGTGAGCAGGGGAGGGTCAGAGAGAGAGGGAGTGACAGACTCTGAAACAGGCTCCAGGCTCTGAGCTGGCAGTCAGCACAGAGCCCGATGTGGGGCCCGAACCCACAAACCGCGAGATCATGACCTAAGCGAAAGTCGGACGCTTAACCGACTAAGCCACCCAGGCGCCCCAAAATTGAGTTTTTTTAATTCAATCCAGGAGAGTGTATACCTCTTAATCCCCTTCACCTATTTTTCCCATCTCACCACCTTCCTTCCCTCTGGTAATCATCAGTTTGTTCTCTATCTTTAAGGGTCTGATTGTTTTGTTTGTTTTTCTTGTTATTTTTTTTTAAGATTCCACATATAAGTAGAATCATATGGGATTTATAATTTCTTTGACTTGTTTTATTTAGCATAATAACTTCTAGTTCCATCTATGTTCTCCCAAATGGCAAGATCTCATTCTTTTTTATGGCTGAGTAATATTGTATCATATAATTGTGTATGCACTACATTTTCTCTATCCTTTAAAAAAAATTTCAGTGGGTTCATTAGAGAGGACATCTGTGTCTAGAGTGCCTATTTTGGAATAATTATAATTACAGACTGTAATTGCTTAAATAGATTTAAGATTGTTAATATTTTTCATTTGAAGGTTTGGTTTAGTCTTTACCAAAATAATTCATAGGAAGCCATCAACAAACCATTAACAAAATAGCCAAGGCAACTTACCGAATGTATACAATATATGCAAATATTCAATCATATATTAGGTGAAGTACACCTAATATAATGAAAATAATATAATTTTACATATAAAATGCATCTCAATAAAAATGAATAAATTAAGCAAGTTAAAAAGTAAATGTTGATAGACTTGAATATATATTAATTTTAAACCTTATTAGACAAAAAAACAATAAAGAAAAATAATATACTTGAAAAATCATTACAATATGGATTAATATTCATGACGTATAGATTTTTAAAAAGCTATTATAATTGCACATGTGAAGAGATGAGAGTGGCTTAGCCTCAGATGCTTGCATTGAAGGCAGTTAAAGTGATCACATTTTGGATATATCATCTTCCTTATCTTCAGACTGTTTATTAACATCATTTTGCCATACTCTCTCATGGAAAATTATGACATTTGCTAGGTGATAGCATCAGGGGTGGGATTAACAATGACATGTCACTCAAAAATACACTAAAAACATATTCTTTTTGGTCTACATTCATAGAAAAGAATAGTAAATATCTTTATACTAATTCAAGAGAAAATTCACTTTTTCCCCGCCTGCTGTAGCTTTCCAAAATTAATAAATGTACTTTCAGGAAAGGGACCTCTCAATGAATAACACTGATATATTTTCATCATGGTTACCAGTGGAGAAAGTGTAGCCCATGCATCTTACTTAAATCTAACAATGCTGCAAGGCAGACAGGCTAAATATTATTATCACCATGCAGCAAATGGGGAAAGTGACAACAAGACATATTATTTATAGGCCATTTATTTTCTAAGCATGGCTCTAAGTAATATTGAGAGTTATGATTTAAAAACAAAATTAAAAAAAAAATTGGTCCCTGTTTTCCAGTGAGATCATTGAAAATACCATCAACAGGGATTTAAATGCATCTCAGAAGTATGGGTTAACTCAGAAAGCCTCGTTAGCAGATCTGTTAAATAGTGAATGGAACTAGGCCAAAGTGAGAAAGATAGAATTTGAGAAATAAGAAGGGCTTTTAGCAATAGCAATAATTTATACAAAAGTCTTGAAATGTGAAGTCAGAGTTTATCCTATAAATGAAGAAATCAGTATAATGATCCTAGAAATGTGATAGAGCTGAAAAGGTTCCATTGTAAATATGCTGAAAGGCTTTCTTCAAATGTGTGGAGTGCAATTGGAGGCTTTCGAGCAGTAGCTTAACAAGGTCAGATTAATAATTTTGGAAGATCATTCTGGTAAATAAGATGTAAATTTCAATGGACTAGCAAAGATTGGAGATTAAGAGGGAAATACGAGATTTATAATAATCCAGGCAACACAAATGAGGACGTGAGTAGACCTTGGCACTGGGGATTTGAAGGTGATAGATGACACTAAAAGATATTACCGAAGCAGAAGGTTAGAATCTCCTTCATGCTTGCAAAAGAAGATGTACAGATGGACATGGTGGTTACAGTGGTACTGATGAAGAGAAGTAGAAGAGGAAGTCAGGTCATTAGAGGGGAAAGGATTTCATGCTTGACTTTGTTAAGCAGAGAACCCTGGAGGTCTTGATTTAAAAAGGAACACAATTTGCTTTATGTTAAAATCACTTTGGCTGGCTCTTAGGTTGAAAATAGACCATGGAAGACAGAAGTAGAAGCAGGGGACATATTATGAAAGATAGTAATTCAGGTGAGAGAGAATAGTGGCTAAAACCAGAAGGTAGCAGTGCAGAGAGTGAGAGGGGATTGGATTCAAAACTGGTTTTTCCCTTCTATCTTTTAATCAAGTAATGAACCTGCATGATCAAATTCTAAACAGAAATCCTTTATGAAAAGATTCTGTGAAATGTATACTCAAGGTTTCCAACCCTCATGATATAGAAAAAGATAATGAAAGAGGAAAATAATATGATCACTAATTCCATTGAATATTAGCCCACATGGTGTAGTAACAGTAACCCTCACATTTTTGTTCTGCATTATAATGTGCATTTTTGGAAATTGTATCATAAGGAAGAGATAAATCCTAATCTTTACTACATTGGAAAGTAACAGAATAAATAAAGTTTTAATAATGGAAAACTTTAAACTATTTTAGAAAAGTACAATATAATAAGGGTTTTTAAAAATATTACCAATGTATTTCAACTTTGGTTTTTAAATCTACTTTGAGATTTGATTTGACTATTGAGCAATATCTTTTTAAGATGCTGTAGAGTTCTTGGTGATTTCTACTTCATCTGTTGTATCCATCTCTTATTATTTATTTATGTTTAAAGTTTATTAGTAGAGAGAGAGAATGCACATGAGACGGGGAGGGGTAGAGAGAGATAGAGAGAGAGAATACCAAGCAGGCTCTGCACTGTCAGAGTAGAGCTCAACACAGGGCTTGAACTCACAAATTCTGAGATCATGACCTTAGCCAAAACCAAGAGTGTGACTCTTAACCAACTGAGCCACCCAGCTACCTTGATAATAAAAGAAATGTTAAGATGCTAGATTGCATTTTAAACTTTCATTAAAAACATACTTGCAAATTTTTGCTAGAAGAAATCACACTTTGTTACATTATTTTATTATCATGCTCTTTCAGCTATTGAATTTCAGATGAAGGGTAAATATTTGTTTGACAGTATGTCACATAGTTTCTCTGAAACCTTAGAAAATGTAGATTTCAAGTTGACAAAATTACTTCAAAAATGACTTCTAAGTCTCTGTGTATATGATTTTCCTTTCTTATAAGCAGTTAAAGAAGAAAGTGCTTTTCTGTTCATTATTTTCATGATATGCATGGCAGATACTTTAAAATATCCTTCTTTCTATTTGAAGTAGTAATAGTGGAGAAAGGAATAGTACTGTTTATATTGCTCAACCAAAAATGGGTACTGGTAATTTGACTGAATATCAAACCATAGGTCAAGTGCTAAAAGGATAAAGATTAGTGAAAGCTTTAGAGTTCTATAGAAGATTTCCATTTTTATTAGTATCAAATGTGCCAAACTATATGATGAATTTGGCAAATATAATGAGTTCGAATAGACAGCCAGTGATTCAGAGGGCATGATGCATTTGCTCTCATAGCAACATTTTAATCCCTACATTATCCATCTAAAATTCTAATGGAATTTTAACTTTAAACTATATATTATGGCTTACAAGCCATACCATGTATATTAGGAAATCAAACCTGGTCCACAGGAAAAATTCCTTTCATATCACAACTACTTTTATAAACAGCTGCTATTTCTTAACTAAATCACATAAAGGGAGTAAACTTTCAGTTTCCACCCAGTTCCATGGCACAACCTATGTTAAAAAATTCTTGTAAGAGATTATTTAATAGGGTGTTATATTTGCCACCAACCATACATTTATTTAAAGTCCAAAGTGACATAAAGAGAATAACATAGACCACAAATTGCCCGAAGACTTGCCAATATATATAAAATCCTAAGTTTCTTTGGATTGTTATTTAAAAATATTTGTGATTAATTTCCAAATAGGAAGCATGTTGAGTTTACAGGTGAGAAAAATAATTTCTTTCTTTAGGATTTGAAAATGGTTTCCTGGAGCATGTTAAATATTATTGGTGCTGAAAAGGAGGTATCAGGTAATTTTGAGAAAGGTGATAAAAGTATTGTTAATAAAGACCCAGACCCACATAACAATTTATTAGATATGCTTAAGTGATAAAAAAGACTTTGTGTCATACCCTTGATTAGGGATCATACTAACAGGAGTGTAGATAAGGTCTAGTTGCCTTAATTTAAACCTTGACTTGAACATTTTCAAGCTGTGCAAGCTTGGAAAAAACCAATTGTTCCTCATTTGAAAAATAGGGGAAAATGTATTTAAAAGATTCTTGTGACAAAGAAGTGAATTTAAAAGGCCAACTTTGAAGAATAGGTATAGTTACATTTTATTTCTCCTCAATTATTTTTGAAATAATTTTAAATTGAGATACAATTCTTACCCTATAAAATTTCCTGTTTAAAACTGTATGTTCAGTTGTGGATTTTTGGTTGTTTTGTTAAAATATCCCACAGTTGTGCAACCATCACTGCTACCTAATTCCAAATGTCCTTATTATACTGTCTTCATTATCCATTAGCAGTTACCCTTTCACTCTTTCCATGTTCCCTGGAAACCACTAACCTATTTTATGTCTGTATGGAATTGCCTAATCTGTATATTCCCTATAGACAGAATAATACAGTAAGTGGTCATTTGTTTATGGCTCCTTAAATTAAAATGTTTAAGGCTATTTTGTGTTGTGAATATTTCAGACATTCTTTCTTTTTATGTCAGAAAAATATTCCTTTGTATGGATATACTGTATTTTATTTATCCTTTATAAATAGGTAGATATTTGAACTGTTTCAAGTTTTTGGCTACGATGAATAAAACAGTTACGAACATTCTTATAAATCTTTGTGCAGACACATATTTTCAGCATTCTTATGCACATACCGGAGTGAAATTGCTGGGTTATGTGGTGAATCTATGCTTAACTTTTTGGGAAACTACCAAAGAGTTTTCAATATGGCTGCTCGATCGTACATTCTTATCAGCAATACATGACAGTTCTAACTGTTCAGCAACCCCGCCACGTCTTTTAATGCCTGATGTTATGATTATAGCCATTTAGTGAGTGTGAAGTGATTAATGGTATCTCATTTGGGGACAGGGGTTATGTATGTGTTTTTAGAATATATAAATGTGTTATATAGATTTGCCATTTTAAACATTTTTAATTATGCTATTTAGTGGTTTTAATTACAAACACAATGTTGTCTCACCATCGCCATTATGTATTTTCAAATTTTTTTATCACCCCAAATGGAATCTTGGTATCCATTAAAAAAAAAACTTCTTATTCCCATCTCCTCACTGTCTGTATTATTTGCCTATTTTCTAGTTATTTCATATAACTGAAACCATATTTAATTTGTCCTTATGTGTATGACTTATTTTGCTAAGCATAATGTTTTCAAGGTTCATCCATGTTTTCACATGTATCAGAAACTCATTTCTTGGGCTGTTCTCATGATGGTTTTTACATTTACCTGATCACTACTGATGTTAAGCATCTTTTCTGTGGTTATTGGCTATTTGTAAAACGTCTCTGGAAAATATTTATTCAGATTTCTTTCCCTCTTTTTAACTGAGTCATTTATATCCTTATTATTGAATTTCAAGTGTTCTTTATATATCCTGGATCTAGTCTCTTATCAGATATGTAATTTGTAAATATTTGCTCTCATTCTATGGCTTCTTTTACTTTCTTGAAAGTATCCTTTGAAGCATACACATTTTTAATTTGGTGAGGTCCAGTTTACCTATATTTTTATTTTGTTAGTTGTGTTTTTGAAACCATTACCAAATTTAAGTTCACAAAGATTAATGCCTATATTTTCTTCTAACATACTTACAGTCATATGTATAAGCTGTTCTTATCTCATTGGATTTTCTTGGAGCACTTAGAAAACATCAATTAACCACAGATATTAGAGTTTATTCTCAATTCTCAGTTCTAATTCATTGATTGTTATGTCTATTCTCCTAATAGTCCCCCTCCCTGTATTGATTATTCTAGCTTTGTAGTAAATTTTGAAATTAGAAAGTTGAGTCTTATTACCCATGTTTATCTTTTAAAATTGTTTTGGCTTATTAGTCATTTCCTTATGAATTTTAAGATAAACTTGTCAATTTCTGCAAAGAAGGCATTTGGAATTTTGGTAAGGATTGCATTGAATCTGTAAGTCAACTTGCAAAGTATTACTATCTGAACATTAAGTTGTCCATCTATTTCATAAACATGGAATGTCTTTCATGTATTTGAAATTATAAAAACAATTTTAAATTTTTTTTGTAGTTTTGAGTATATGCATCTAATAGTTATAAAGTTTATTCCTGTTATTCATTTTTATTCTATTGTAAATGGAATTGCTTGCTTAATATCAGTTTCTTACTGCTCATTGCTAGCTTGTAGATTTGCAATTCATTTTTGTGTACTGATATTTTATCTTCTAAACTTCCTATACTCATATATTTGCTGTAATTATTATCTGTATGTTTTGATTCCTTAGGGTTTTTGATATACAGAATTATGTCAACTGCAAATAAAGATAATTTTATCCTTCCTTTTCAATCCTAATGTCAATTAGTTTTATTCATTGGCTAATAGCTTTGATTAGAACCTCCAGTTAAATGTTGAATGAAAGTAGTGGAAGTAGACATCCTTGTGTTGTTTGTATCTAAGGGAAACACTTTTATTTTTTGTTTTTGTTGTTGTTGATTTCATAGACTGAACTGTGGAATGTGTGAATGGGCAGGGGATCGGGGAAGCCAGGAAAAGTCTTCAACTGACTAGTATCCACTGTTGCAAGAATACTATCACTCAGAGGAGGTCAACATGGCTAATAGGATTAGTAATCCTAGCCCAAAACTAGCTTTAAAAAAAAATACATCAAAAGGACTATACTAAATTTTTAACATTTCCAACAAGTCATCTTCAGAATTTAAAACAAAGTTGTCCTAACCTAAACTATAAAGTTTATATTGCTGTTTTGTTTCACGCGTCTTCTCAGATGTTTCTTTAGGAATTTTGTTCTCACCTTTCTGGCTTTTTATATAGCTATAAATGCTTGCTTTCTTATTCCTTCATAAACATTTTCATAAACGTTTCCATCCCCATCTAAACACTTATATAGTTGACTTCTTTAACAAATGTAGGCATTGATATCTAACTTGTTTTCATACTTAGCATGTGAAAAAGTTAGCATAACCACCTTCAAATGCAGTATAAGTCATAATTTCATAGAAAATTCATTTATTAAACTTTAATTGAGCACTTGTTATGTGCCTATCAGTCTCCTAATGCTCTTTCTGTTTGATTGGGCCCAACTTTATATAGTTCCAGGGAAAATTATCTGTCTCTACTTCAAGGAGACAGAAGTAATTTTGTGTTTCTTTGTTGGTAGTTAAATTTTTATTCAGATATAATTTATATATAGCATTGCTTTAGTTTTCATTGTACAACATAATAATTTCATGCACTTACATATTAGAAAATAATTACCACAGGTGTAGCTACCCACCACCAAACATGTAGAATGTTTTTTTCTTATGATGAGAACTTCAAAGATATACACTCTTAGCAACTTTCAAATATACAATACAGTAATGTTAACTACAGTTACCATACTATACATTACATCCTCAGGTCTTGGTCATCTTATAACAGGAAGTTTGTACCTTTGACCACCTACCCACCCTCAACCTCCTGCTTCTGGCAGCCATCAAGCTGCTTTTTGTATCTATGAATTCAAGTTGTTGTTGCTGTTGTTTAGGTTTATATAATTTCACCATCAGTGTCATGCTGTGGATTTTTCTTTC